>NC_057861.1:250424796-250769796 GCF_019393635.1 Dromiciops gliroides
TGTGTGTGTGTGTGTGTGTGTGTGTATGGGATGTTCCCGGTTTCATAGGAGGCTTGTGGGACGAAGAAGGGGCGAGCCTTGCTCTCGTTCTCTTTCATGAGGACCTCAGCGGGGAGAGGAGCTGGACATGCTAGCTTCCTGAGTTAGACAGCTGAATCTAGGCCTCTTTCTCTCTCTTCACCAAATTCTTATTCTCCTTAATAAATGCTTAAAAGACTAAACTCTTGCTAAAGTTTACAATTTATTGGCAACCACTCATTAGATATTTTAGACAGACTAGCTAGAATTTTAGCCCCTTACAGTACAAAAAAGAAGTGAAAACCAAAACAGATACAACCTAAGAGACAAAAACTAGCAGCAACTTTGCAAAAACGAACCTGTAAATATAAGTAAAGCAACCAAAAAAAAAATAATAAAGGCATGAGATGCTTCAGGCTAGAACGCCAACATCTGGGAAAGCAAGCAGAAAATAAGCACTCATTCTGGTTGTAAGGGAAGGCAGTGAAGTCCATGGCAAGAAGTAGATACATACCATACTCCAGCTGTAACCACCTACAAGATAAATGCTGTCATCAAGGACTGCACAACCAGGACCGCTTCGGCCTTCCAAAATGGGAGTCTGTAGAATATTCCATTGGTCACCCTTGGGATCGTAGCATTCCACAAGCATGACATCAAGGTGGGAGAAACCTGAGTGACATAATGGGAACCAAATTTAAAGTCCAGCCTCTCTTTCGAATAAAACATTCACTTATGTTCTTATGATTTCTATTAGTCATTTTCTGATATCATTCCCCCTTTTAATAAAGCAAAACAATTAAGTTAAATCAAATGACAAGATGACCTTTATATGTTAGCACACAGAGCATTCTGTTCCCAAAGTCCCTCACCTTTATACTAGGCGAGGGAAGGGTACTTCATCATGGCTCTTCGAAATCAAGATTGATCACTAAAATTAACTGAATTTGCCTACTTTTTAATGCTTTTCTGTTTTGTTTTGTTTCCATTATTGGACTTTTTGTATACAAATTAGAATATTTTGTTTTGTCTTTGCCAGACTTGGTCTTCCTATCTTGCTTAGGCTGAAAGTGCAGAGGCCACTCATGGGCTTGATCTTAATAACAATGGGCACAAGAGCTTTGACCAGCTCTGGTTTTGATCTAGGCTGGTCTGTTCCACTGTTGGCAGCCTATAGGCCCCTCCTCTCCTGAGGGTCTGCCATGTTGGTATTGGTCTTAGCCTGCTGTAGCTCAGAACTGAAGGGATCCATCAGAGTCAACCCCTTAGTAGCAGGAATCTCAGGAACATCCTTGGCCCTTGTATATATTGTATGCTTTTTGCTCTGCATCAGTCCATAGAACTGTTCCCTCATAGTAACTGTTAAAATGAATTTAAACAATTTAAATTCCTCACATTGTTTCTTATAAAACAATCATATTCTATTATATATATATATTACAATTTGTTCATGGGGATCCATTTTTAATTTTTCTTATTATAGAAAGGGATTCTGTTTAGAAATAGAACCTTTTATTTCTTTAATTTGTATGGATTATATACCAAGAAGTGGGAATGATGGATTAAAATAGCTAAACATTTTAGTGAATTTTCTCACTTACGATTTCTTTCCCAGAATAATTGGACTAATTAATTTGTCCATTAAACTGTTAATTGTGTTCTTTTTTCCCCACAACTGATCCTTCAAAAATTGGCAATTTCTATCTTTCATTGTTTTCATCTTTTTGATAGGTGTGAGGTGTTAACCTGAGCACTGTTTTCATTTCTATTTTTCTTATCACTGGTGAATTTGATAATTTCCATATGGTTATTGATATCTTGCATTTCTTTTGCAAATTATTTGTTCAGATCCTTTGACCAATTGCAGCTTGTAAAAGAAAAGCCAGAAATCTTTTTGAAAAGAATGCTGCTCCAATTTTATACTTATCTGACATAGTCAGAAAGATCACTTGTAGTCAAGATCATGTAGAACAATACAAGAAATTGGTAGAATGAATGAAAAACTCTGGAATAAATGTATTCCTCCATAAGAATAAACCTAATGCTCAATATAACTTGAAAGTAAAGAATTACACATGTGAGGGGCACCTAGGTGGCACAGTGGATAGAGTACTGGCCCTGGAGTCAGGAGGACCTGAGTTCAAATCCAGTCTCAGATACTTGACATTTCCTAGCTGTGTGACCTTGGGCAAGTGACTTAACCCCAACTGCCTCACCAAAAGACAAAAAACAAAAAAAAGAATTATACATGTGAATCCCAAAACTCTTTATATGAACAATCACAAATACTGAAGTCACTAGAGGGAAAAAGGATTCCCAGGGAAGAGTCAGCCCTTGGTTTTGATACTGAGTAAAACAAATATACATCTGTATATAACCAGAGATAATTTTCTAGTTATTATGCTCATGTTTTGTGATATAATATATTAGAACTTCCCATTCAAATTTCACTTTTATAAAACCTCAGGTTGCAGAGGTCATGCTGAGCTCTTGGAAATACCGTTAATGGAGTAAAAGCTCAGGAATATCCTACCAGACTTTGAGTATGGCTTGGTCAATATGTTTGTTTTCTAAAAATTAGCTTAGGTAGCTCAGTGTTGCTCAACACCATAAAGTTGTCCACCAAGTAATGACTTTTTTTCAGCTATAGAAACTCACAAAATTGCCTATGAAGCATGGCGGGTTTGTGATCCCACACCAATGAAATGGTGGATGTGGCCTTGGAGAAGACCTCTTGAAAGGAGTGAGTAGGCCTCTAGAGTCATGAACTGCTGTCAGAATTGTATTGCCATGAAGAATGCTTGCCATAGTGTCTGACACATGATAAGTACTCAATAAATGTTAGTGATTGATTTAAATGAATTTATAGATTAGGAAAGCATTTTTGGGGGGAGGGGTATAGAAAGACCATCATAACATTCTCAGAATCTGTCAAAAGCCTTTCTAATAAACTCTAGCATCTATATAATGGAGTTGGATAAGAAAAAGGTACCAGAGACACTAGAGTAAGGATTTTAGTTCCACAAATGAGCATTCTATTCTTAGTTACTGAAGAGGATAAGAAGTAAAAGTAAATCCATTCTTACTACCTCCCTCCTCTCTCCATTCCTCAGTGTTTAGCTTCCATATCCAGAATAAAGCTCAACATTTTCCAAACAATTTGTTCAGCTGGAGGAAGCCCGTGGAGACTGGTGACTGCTAGGGGATTCTCGGGCCCATTTTCTGAGGGTTGTCAAATTTTAGGACTGTTACTAACAGTTCTGTGAGGCCCATGGAAGAGGGGGATCCTACTGAAATTGTGACATATCCTACAACCTGGCTCTTAAAATTTGTTAAGGGCTTCTGTTTCTCAAGTTAGACAGTCAGTAACTTCTGGTGGATGATGAATTGTCACTATTATTATTATTATTTTTAGATCTGGGCATATGATTTCATTGGTATGGGAAATTCCAACAAGGAAGCCACCAGTAGATATTAGCAGTTGTTCTACAACTCATAGCCTTAGAGTTTACTGGAGATACTAAGAGGTTAAAGAACTTGGAAAGTATAACATGGACAGTTTAAGTCAGAGGAGGGACTTGAACTCAGGGCTTCTCAACTCTGAGGTTGGCTCCCTATCCACAACCACAGGCATGGTCAATGTCATCTAATAGACTTAAATTTTTGAGGGCAAAGAATTAACGTTTAATGGAAGCTAAGGCTATTAGTATTTGACATTTACAACAAATATGACAAACGAATAGAAATATGCTTGCTTCCCCCAACATGATTGAGCAAAAGGACCTCAATAGAGTTTTGTAAACCTAATGCACATTCTTAAAGATGTGCAACCAGGATATTTGTGACTACTTCCTTTTTATGCAAGGTGAGCTGGACATAAAGATTTTATAACAGCAATAGCAATTATATATGGATATGTAGGTCTAATAAATAATAGACATATAATGTGTAATATAATTATACAATTAATGCAACATTATATAAATCATACAATTATATAATATAGAAGATATATCATTTATATTATATAAATATATTTATATATCCCATGACTGATAGAATTATATAACATAGATATACATAGAGATACATACATATGTATGTGTGTGTGTGTGTGTATAAAATATACATACATACACACAATGAGGCTTATTGGGCAGAGGAAGAGCTGGCCTTGGAGTCAGGAAGCTGTGGGTTCAAGTGCATTCTCTGACACACCCTGGTTGTGTGTGACCCCCGGGTAAATCACTAAGCCTCTTAGTTTCTTAAGTTAGATTTATACCATGAACAAAAGCAAAGATTTAGGAGTCTCTAAAATAAGTTTGAGAATCACAGAGAGCAAAATATGCTCAATGTTTAGAAAAATATTTTAATTTTTTTTTTTTTTAGTGAGGCAATTGGGGTTAAGTGACTTGCCCAGGGTCACACAGCTAGTAAGTGTTAAGTGTCTGAGGCTGGATTTGAACTCAGGTACTCCTGACTCCAGGGCCGGTGCTCTATCCACTGTGCCATCTAGCTGCCCCTATTTTAATTTTTAATACCCAAACTGTAATAGATTTATTTTTTAAAAATCCAAACCAGGAGTTAGCTTCTCTGTGAGGCTATGCTTAAAGTTCCTCTTGACTACATTTCCTAGAAAACAATTTATAGAAGAAAGCATCACTAGTAGTTTGGAGCTAAGGAATAATTTATTTCACTGATTTCAGGGTTATAAGAAATTGTTCTTGCTCTTGAGTTATGAGAGCTCCCATTTTATTATCTTTGGACTTCATTATTCATTTCTTTAATGTGTGCAGTATTATCCTAAATTTAAAATAATCCTGTCTGCATAAAAGATCCAATAAAGGCCTGCTCAAGGGTACTGCTAATTTGCACAAAGCAGATTTTATTTGGTCAACATGTTTTTTACTTGGTTGACTATGATTAGCTAATAAGCATCCCCTTAGCAAGAAGCATGACCTCAAATATTATTGTGATTAAAAATATGACCTTTCAAATGATTTCCTCCAATTGCATAGAGCCGATCATTCATTACAGCCAAAGTGTGGATTGCTCGTTTTGTGTTCATATCTTGTTTTCGGGCCCAGACATCCATAACGGGGTCATAGCAGTACAGCCACGGGACGTACTCTCCATTGTGAACACCCCCTGTGAAATAAACAGAAGTGAAGATGAGGAGAGAGGCTGGCAGCCATTGTCACTAGCAGGAAATGGATCAGGGACTTGCCTGAAATGTATATCTTCCCATTGTGCACGGCTCCTGCATGAGCTGCCAAAGGTTGGGGTAAAGAGGAAACGTAGCGCCACTCATTGGTTTCTAAGTTATAGCATTCCACGCTGGACAAGTATCCGGTTTCGTTCCTTCCACCAATAACATATAAGTGTTTATCCAGGCGACATGCATAGAAACTGGCTCTCCTGTGGCAAAAGGAACAATTCACAGAAAGTTATTAGTACAATGGAGAAATGTTCTTCTTTGAAAAGCAGCTAAAGTAGATGAGGGATGCTCCTTCAGAGTGGGCCCCAAACTTTTGGAGAATATCCATATGTACATGTATTAAGTACCATGACTTTTGTAGTCATCATATGTATATTCTAAATGTAATTTAAAATTCCTGATTCTAATCGTAAACATCTAAAGGGAAGCAGAATGGTGCAAGGGATAGAAAGCTGATCTCAAAGCTACCAAGTCCTGGGTTCAAGTCCGTCCTCTTACACATTCTGGTTGTGTGATCCTGGGTAATTACTTCACCTCTCAGTGTTCTGGGCCTTTCCAGGTTCCTCACCCCTTCTACCCATCTCCAGAGGACCCTCCCTTAGAAATTACCTTCCATGTACTCTGTATATATACTTTTAAAAATATGGTCTTTGTCATGCATCTCCTTCATTAGGATATGGACACCTTGAGGGCAAGGCATTGTTTTTGCCTTTCTTTATATCCCCTTCTTTCTTAGTACACAGCTCATTGACTGGCTGACTCTAAGTTTTCAGAAGAAGGTGCTGACCTGCATTGTTAGAAGGGATTTTCTCACCCAGGAGTTCCCTCTACCAATGAAATCATAAATCCAATTTCTATCTCTGTTCACCTAAAGAGAAATCCACATGCTGTTGGTTTCAGCTATTTTTACGCTCTGGAAGGAGAAAAAGGTGTTCATTAATGTTTGGGGCATTTGGTACCTTGCATGAATTTCAGAGCTCAGGAAGATAAAGTGAAAAATGAGGTAGATAATGTAACAATAATAAATTATCTTGACATTCACTTTCTTTACGGTCCTTCAAGGGTCATTGTTCCCAATTTACTAGGAGAACCACATCATCAAAATTTTTCTTCAATTATCATTTTCTTATTTTTTTCCCCTGTGCAGTATTGCAAATAGAAGAACTTCTCTTAACTTGTTCTCTTAAGTGAACCGAATTCTTAAATTCAGCCCCTTTGCTCCAAAGGCATTTAATCCAAGGGCCCGTTTTCACAAGTGACTCAGAACTAACATCAGGGTCTCTCTTAAGATCTGCTATTTACTAGACTTAGTGCCTTGTGTTTTCAAAGGCAAGGTGAAATCAAGGGTTGATTAATTCTCTGGATGATATCAAGGCAAACTAAATAATCCACTCTTCACCAAATTCTTCTTTTTTCTTTTATGGTGGGGCTTTTGACTCAATGTTACCTAGACAGTTACTTCCACTCTTCATAGACTATTGCTTTTGGGGCCATCCCTCTTGCCTAAGGATAACATTTGTTCCTGAAGAGAGGTGTGTGTGTGTGTGTGTGTGTGTGTGTGTGTGTGTGTGTATGTGTGTGTGCGTGTGTGTGTGTGTGTGTGTGTGTGTGTGTGTGTGTGTGTGTGTGTGTGTGTATAACCATCAGACTTATTGAGGCCGTTTGACCATGAGTATCCCAACTTAATTTAAGACTGTATCTGGGCTACTGATGAAAGGCAAGCACACAGGTGGCAGAAGCCATAGCCATGTGAATTACCTTCTGTCCCAGGAAGAATCAATTCATGGGAAACAGAGAACAGGGTTAGCTTGAATAGTACCTAATGTTTTTTTTTGTCTTTCTTTCCTTTCCTTTTTCTTTTTCTTTTCTTTTTTTTTTTTTGGCGGGGAAATGAGGGTTAAGTGGGCAAGTGCCCAGGGTCACACAGCTAGTAAGGGTCAAGTCTCTGAGGCTGGATTTGAACTCAGGTCCTCCTGAATCCAGGGCTGGTGCTTTATCCACAGTACCACCTAGCTGTCCCTGGGACCTTATGTTTTTAAGATGTAAACTGTAAGATGGATCCCTTAACCCACTCCTGATTTCTAACACATAGCTTGTCCCTCTTGGGAGCAGGATATATAGCCTCTAGATTTAGAACTAAGACAGAACTTAGAATACAAGAGAAAGAAGTTGCTGAATCCATGACTCTTATATATTTTAGCTGTCTGGAAAAGTTTGGTTGGCCTTATGTTAAGGGAGAAGAGGATGTAACTTGGAATTATAAAAACAAAATAAAGTCAATGCAAGTCAGCAAACACTATGATACAATAGCCCTGCAAAAGGCTAATATTATAATATTATAATAATCTGCTCTAATGAAGGCATAGTATTTTGGCCTTGGAAGATGATATTTTCCTTGTATTTTCCCCCTCTTCTCTCTCTACCCCCCACCAGGTGCCAACTGGAGTACTCTTCCAAGTATAGGGCCTTAAATATGGAAAGCTACTGATAATCTGAAGAATACCCAGGACGCTGAAGCTGCTCCAGGCCCGGGTCAAAGGAAGACAGTTTGAAGGAACTGGGAATAGGCAGCCTGCTGGAGAGAAGGCATGGTGAGGGAGCATATTTCCAAACTGTCTTCAAGTAATTTGAAAGACTGTCACATGGAAGAGGTATTGACTCGTTCTTGTCCTCAAGGAGCAGAACTAGGAACGATGGGCAGAAGTTGCAGATTTAGGCCTAATGTGAGAAGAAAAGTCCTGGCTCCGAGCACTGTAATTGGCTCTTCTCCTCCTCCGTTCCTAGAATGCTCTCCCTTCTTACCTCTGCCTTGTGGCTTCCTTTAAGTTCCAGCTAAAATCCCATCTTCTACAGGAATCCTTTCCTTAAATCTCTTAATTCTAGTCCTTCCCTCTGCTGATTTTTTCCCAATTGATCCTGTATGTTTGCCCACTGCTCTCTGCTTATTGTCTTCTCCATGAGATCGATCCTGGAGAGGAGAGACCTTTCTTTGCATCCTGAGCACTTAGTACAGTGCTTGGTACATAGTAGGTGCTTACTAAATGGATACTAATGCTGCCATTTAAAGCTATCCAAAAAGAGTCCTTTCAGCTTTTCTTTTCTTTTTCTTTTTTTTTTTTTTGCAGGGCAATGGGGCTTAAGTGACTTGTCCAAGGTCACACAGCTAGTAAGTGTCAAGTGTCTGAGGCCAGATTTGAACTCAGGAACTCCTGAATCCAGGGCCGGTGCTTTATCCACTGCGCCACCTAGCCGCCCCTCCTTTCAGCTTTTGAGATATCATCTTATCCACATGGAAAGGATGTTTCAGGAGGTAGGGAAGTCTCCAAGCAAAGGTTGGATGACAGGTACTTTGAAGAAGGGGTTTTTAGACAATCATGGGTGTGACAAACTCCCTGTTTTTGTACTGTGGCTTTGAGCAAGTTGATTTCCCCTTTATATCTGAGGACAAACTGAGGGTGTGACACACCTTTAAAGGGTCCCATGTTTTCTGATTTTCTAATGAATATATGTATAGCATCAGTTCAAAGTCCTATGCCTGCTAGAAATAGCAACAACATCTCCCCCTTTTTGGAGATTGTTGGAGTATGATTAAGAACAATTTTCTAACAAAGAAAACTTCATTTCTCAAGGGAGCAAAGTCATTGCAGGTCAAGTTTGAGGAATTATTATAACTTCTTTAACACCTCCACATAAAGGAAGATTTATACATCTGTGGACTCTAATGAATGGCGACACTGCTTAGTAATTTATAAACAATCTCAGCTTCAGAAGGACATGGAGTAAAATAAAAGCCCTACTCATCATCACACACATTTTCACTTCCCATAGAAACCTATCTTTGTTTCCTTAAGGAATGAAGACATAGAGAACAAATTCAGTTTGCAGGGGAAAAAAAAAAAAAAAACAAAACCACCAACCAACCAATACACTTGAGCAATGGTAGTAGCAAGGACACGAGTCTTGACCTAAAAAGAAAAAAATAAAAGTTTCCCTCCCTCTATTAATGACCCTCTTTTACCACATAGAACTTTAAGATTTAGGATTCTCCTAAGTGGTATCTATATAAATTCAAAACTTCTGTATGAAAAATAAAAAAAAAAGTCATGCAGATATATTATATAGGTACATATTCAGATGTTTATAGAGAATACTTAGACTGAATTTTTACTCTTCTTCCAGATATTTTACCATCTTACATAGATAGCCTTGTTCTTTTTTTTTTTTAAAGAAGGGCAATTATATTCTGATTGGAACTATGAATTTCTTATTCATTGCTGACATGAAAATTTTAAGGGGTAATTTTTCACAGAGGTAAGTAGAGAAGTCAGGGAATGTTGATTTGAGTTCTGGACCTGCTGCTAACTACCTGTGTGACATTGAGTGGGCTTGTCTGGCTAACCTCTTAGGTCGTTTTCAGCTTTAAATCCTATGTACCAACTATTGGGTCATGATTTTCTATATATAGTAATCATTTATAAGGTCTTTTCCTGTCATTCTGGAAAGTGTGTGTGTGTGTGTGTGTGTGTGTGTGTTTTGGGGCTTCACTGTCTTAAAAAAATTATGGCTTCATTGGTATTTGACTGAATTCTATCTTTCCTGATAGAATGCAAAGTTCTTCAGGGCAGGTACTGTTTTACTTTGGTCTCTCTATCCCCAGCTTCTTGCAAAAAGATCTGGCACATAGGAAGTGCTTAACAATACTTGCTGACTGATTCATTCATTGATTCATAGTGATGACAATGATTAAAAAAATAATTCTTGTTAACTACAACATGGCATTTCATACAAGGGAAGCTTAGTTCCATATTTTGGACCTTTCCTATCCTATGGGGGGCAGCTGTTTTGCTATCCTTCCTAGATTTATTTTTTTGTAGTGTTAGCAGTTCACATGCTAACTAAAATAGGAACTACACAGATCTTAGTGCTGTCCCTGTTTGAGTATAATATGTGAATAGGGGAAAAAAATCAGTACTCTGAAACTAAAGAGGAACGTTTCCTCTTCTGTATCCTATGTGACGGTGTTTCTTAAATGTTACATATCAGTTTCATAATTTGGCTCTTTGAATACACCTTATCTACTTTGCAAGATTGGAAGATTCTAGAGGGAAGGGGCTCTGTCTCATTTACTTCTGTGTCTCCTATAGCACTTCTTAGGGATTCATGAAATAACTGTTGAATATATTTATTTTGCTTTTAAAAGAAATCTGGGTGGTGCGGTAGATAAAGCACCGGCTCTGGATTCAGGAGGACCTGAGTTCAAATCCAGCCTCAGACACTGGACACTTACTAGCTGTGTGACTCTGGGAAAGTCACTTAACCCTCATTGTCCCATAAGAAAAGAAAGAAAGAAAGAAATCTAGGCTATGAAAAAGTCAGAAGGAAGAACATGGGTTAAGATAAAAGGTAAAAGTAAGGAAAAAAAGGAAGAATGTTTTTATTGGGATAAAACTATATAAATATGATACCAGGTGAAACAGGTTGAACAATCAAATGAATTCTGTGTTGACCAATGGGTTATAGAACAGGATACCTGGTTTTTCCAACTGGGGTGCAGTATTCAAATAAATTCAGTATGTATTTCTTTCTTTTTTTTTTTTTTAATGAGGCAATTGGGGTTAAGTGACTTGCCCAGGGTCACACAACTAGTAAGTGTTAAGTGTCTGAGGCCGGATTTGAACTCAGGTACTCCTGACTCCAGGGCCGGTACTCTATCCACTGCGCCACCTAGCTGCCCCCAGTATGTATTTCTTAAGTGCTTACTATTTGCCAGCTATTCAGCTAGATGCTGGGGATCCAAAGACAAAAATGAAAAGAGTACTTGCCCTCACAAAGCATGCATTTATTCTTTCTCTCTGAAAGCTGTAAAGTTTCCTTGGAGAAATATTTTAACCAGTACTCACTAAAGCTTTTCCTTCTCACATTTTTTTTAATGAAACTAGACATTGACCAATAGCTAAGAATACCAAGCATAGGGTATTGATTGGTCAAACATTTATTAAATACATGTAGACCTGGAGGAAGAAATGACAAACCACTCCAGTATCTTTGCTAAGAAAACCCCAAATGGGGCCATGAAGAGTTGGACATGACTGAAAAACTACTCAAAATGTGTAGAGCACACAGGTTTTTCATCATGACACTAACTTGAGTCAATAATGCCATTACAAGCTTCCAAAATCATCTGTTTTCTTATTTTTCACTTTATACAAAAAACAATTTGGGGTGTGTGTGTGTGTGTGTGTGTGTGTGTGTTTGTAAGTGCACATGTGCATGTATGGAATAATAGTTGGGGTTTCTCCCAAAGTGGCCAAACTCTATCTAATCTAACAAAAGATATTAGATATTATAACTTTTTAACCAAGATATTTTGATAAATTATAGATACTGTGGTATTTGAAGTAGATTTCTATTTAATAGCATGAGAACCATTTTTTCTTTTGTTCTTCCCTATGAAGAATTCCTAACATTTTTATCTTAGCTCTTTCTCTGTCCGTTACAAAAAGAGAACTTTTTAGAACTTGCTATTTTTAGTATATATTTTCTTAATTTGATCCTTTACATGTATTCCTAACTTCATCCACAGAGTGTCACTGTTAGGAGTGAAATGAAAAAAAAAATCAGCAGATTTGTTTCACTTGCCAAGACTAACTGTTCAATTTTACATAGGAAATCCAACATAAAACATTTTGAGTCAATCTAAATTAAATCTTGGATACTCCAAAGTGAAAACATCCATGAACTACACTAAAGAACTACCAGGTAGTCAATGAACATTTATTAAATGCCTACTATGTGCCAGACACTGTGATGAGCAATGGGAATACAAAGAAAGAAGAAATACAGTGCCTCCCTTCGAGGAGTTCACCATGTATAAGAGATAGAGTTTATGGTCTGTCAGTGACTATAAATCTGCTATGGGTTCAACACTTACCATACAAGATTTCATCTTGGGAATATATTTGTTGCAAAACTGGAAAAAAGGCTTCCCTGACTTGGATTATTTTACTGCTTAAAAAAAGGCCAGAAGACATCCAAGAAATACTATATGAGATGAGGACATGCTGGTATCTGGTTGCATATTATATCCCTGGCTTGAAGCAATGCTTGATCCTTCAGAAGGAAGTTTTTGAAGAAAATCACAAACAAAAATCTAATGAATATAGTTGAGTAGTGTAGTAGGGTCTAGGGGGTGGGGACAATTTATTTCTAACCCATTATGCATACCAATGTCCCAGTTTGAAGAGCAATAATTGTTATAAACTGATCATAAAATAATTTACTCCCTCCTCTTTTAAAAGGGAAACTATTAGGGGAAAATTGGATTTTTCTTATCTGTGGTACTTATCAAACTTCTGAAAATTAGAGATTTTAATTTCAAACTCAACCTAATAGAGTGAAATGAACCAGGTTCTTGATCTAGTGAAGGTTATTTCCTCATTCTTTTAGACTAGTTTCAGGGCAAAGTTTACATGGATATGGTGTTCAAAAAGTCTGTTTTTAGAGAACTTAATCTTTTAAAAAATACTAAAACACGTCAATCAATGTTCACTTTCAGTCTCTGGCATGCTCCACATCTCCCCTTCTCTCCCTAGAATCCTTGTCTTCTTTCAAGGTCCATCTCAGGGGCTACCTCCTTATAATACATCTGCCCAGTTGCTAGGGTTTCTCTCTTCTCTGAAATGATAATTAATTTGCAAATTGTTTATATTTATTTAGTTGGGTGTATGTTATTTTTCTTTCTTCCCTTCCTCCCCATCATAGAATATAAACTTTTCAAGGGAAGGGGCTGTTTTGTTTTTTATCTCTAGTACATAGTACAGTCAGTGCCTTGGCACATGGTAAGTGTTTAATTGATGCTTGTTAAATTAATTTTCACTTTTCTAAAGACTCAAACCCTAACTTTGGGACCAAATTATTTGATAGGGTTTCTTTAAGTTAAACTTTTTTTCTTAGCCTTCCAAACCTTCTACTCAATGAAACCTACAGGCTATGAATTGTGAATGGCCAAGACATTCCTGAAGTGGTCTGTAGGGTAGATAACCTATGTGTTTAGCATTTTTCTAAAGTGGAAGATATAGTAGTCATATAGGATGATAGGGTCTAGGACCATAAGGAACACTAAAAGCCATTTAAGCCCACCTTTTCATTTTATAGCTTAAGAACTAAAGCCCAGAGAAAGTATGACCTGCCTAAAGTCAAAATACTATAGTAAGCAGAACTGAGATTTGAACAGAGGTTTTCAGGTCCTAATGATCTTTCTCTTATATTTTTCTTCTTGACCTTCATAGTCTTGAAATAAACCAATGAAGTATTTAAAGCAAATATTGCTGACTGGAAAAAATGGTAATTAACCTTTCTCTCCTTCCTTCCTTCCTTCCTTCCTTCCTTCCTTCCTTCCTTCCTTCCTTCCTTCCTTCCTTCCTTCCTTCCTTCCTTCCTTCCTTCCTTCCTTCCTTCCTTCCTTCCTTCTTTCCTTCCTTCCTTCCTCTCTGCCTCCCTTTCTCTCTTTTTTTCTTTTTTGTTTGTTGCTTAATCCCCAGTGATTACTGCTCTTGTTCGTTATTTTGAGTAGAAGTGTTTTGATGACAGCAAAATTTCATTTTACTGCCCAAGTAAAGTGACCCATAGGAGATTTGAGACTTGAAGATTGGCTGGGCTTCTGTGAGACCTGCCTTTTCCCACTCAGTGCTATGTGAAGCTCTTTATTTGGTCTATCGAGTTGATTGTTCTGAATCTAAAAGAAATTCTCTTAGTAGGGACCTGACATGATAGACCATAATGACTTAGAAAGAAACGTTAAACAGTCCATCCTGTCAATGGTGGCTGCCGGGTGCCGGCCGACCATGGCAGCTCCTTTTATCAGGTCAATGATCTGCTAAAAATTGTCTAAGTAGGACCCTGCCATGATCGGCCATAATGCCTCAGAGGAAGTCATTATGGACTATCAAGTAAACAATACACATTTTTAAAAAAAATTACTAATTAGGTTTTGCAGCAATACTTCCCATCCTTAGGGGCTCTACAGTGAGATAATTGACCGCGACGTGAGTTATGCATCCCAAGCTGAAGGCATGAAGGTTAATTATCTTGGTCTAAAGCCCCCAGCAAAGGGGACTATTGTGATGAGAAGATGACATTTCAAAACAGATTAAATTTCTTTTATTTTCGTTGTATTTTTTTAAACCTTTTTTTTAAATAGTTGTGATTATAGGGCAGAATGAGAGAATAACATTAATGGTGATCATAAAGCCCATGGAGAAGGCCATATAGCATATACTGAGGGAAGACCTTCTTGTGAAGAGCTCCTAAGAAATTGATAGAAGTAAGTCTTTGTTGGAGTCAAACTCGAGGGGAAAAAACTGAGATGATGAAATCTTGATGCTGTGACCATCATCGCACTTTAGAGTTTTTCTAATTCCAGTGTCTGACATAAGCATCTTATAACAAATGAAAGACTCGTATGCTAAAGATTTTTATGCTGTGATGATGATTATGTTTAAGAATGTCATGATTCTGGAAGCTACTGTCATTGCCCCAGTCATGTTGTTGCCCGCAACTGTCCCTTACTTAGGAGACCAAGATTGCGTCATGCCTAGGAGGTAGCCATGAAATTTTGGCAGAGAAAGGAAGCAATGTATCTTCTGTGTCTTTTTATTTTATTTTATTTTATTTTATTTGCAGGGCAATGGGGTTTAAGTGACTTGCCCAGGGTCACACAGCTAGTAAGTGTCTGAGGCTGGGTTTGAACTCAGGTCCTCCTGAATCCAAGGCTTGTGCCTTATCCATTGCGCCACCTAGCTGCCCCTCTTCTGTGTCTTCTTAATAGAGCAAGTGTGTACTTTACATTTGGTATTTTTGTTACTTTCTGACTCTGGGATTTGAGTTGCATTAAGGTGAACTTGGGAAGGTGGATATTTGAGGCAGCAGTTTAATGTGTAAAATGAAAAAATATAAAAGAAACCCAAACATTGTTTCTGTGGGTTCCATGCCAGGCTAGGTTATAGCTTGGAAGTAGATAGGTGAGCAAGAATTGTGTATACTGCAAGATGTAAGCTCCTTGAGAGCTTTGGTTTTGATTTTGTATCCTCACTACTTACTATAGGGCTTTCTGTACAATATTTGTTATTCACTTGTTTCAGTTGTGTTAAACTCTTTGTGACCTCCTTTGGGCTTTTCTTGGCAAAGATTCTGGAGTGGTTTTGCCATTTCCTTCTCCAGCTCATTTTGCATATGAGGAAACTGAGGTAAACAAGGTTAAGTGGCTTGCCCAGGGTCACACAGCTAATAAGTATCTGAGGCTCAATTTGAACTCAGACCTTCCTGACTTTAGGCCCAGAGTTCTAGCTAGAAGTGCTGCCTTGCTGCCCCTCTACATAGTATAGCTGCGACAGAATATGGAATTAAATTTTAAGCTTCCTTTGTTGTTGCTGTTTGAATCATGTCATTGGAATTTCTAGAGTTTCCTGTGAGAGTTTGGTTGGATTTATTCAAGGATAACACAAGTGGCCTTGCCTTCTAGTCACAGCTGTTACTTAGTACCTTTTTGATCTTCAGCAAATCACTTCAATTCTCTGTACCTCAGTGTTCTCATACATAAAATGGAGAGATTAGAGTCTAACATTGTTTCTAGCTCTGATTCTATGATCCTTTCCTTAGCTTTTGGTATCTCTTCCCTTGTCTTCCTATGGAAATAGGAACTGATAAACTAATGTATCCCCAGTTTTTTCCTAAGCTCATCTCAAGTACCACCCCCTAAAAGATAAAGACAGGTTTCTTAGAGCTTTTTTTTCCCCTAGTAATTTGTCTTCTTTTTGGTCAGTCGTGTCTGACTCTCTGTGACCCCATTTGGAGTTTTCTTAGCAAAGATACTGAAGTGGTTTGCCCTTTCCTTCTCCAGCTCATTTTACAGATGAGGAAACTGAGGCAAGCAGGATTAAATGACTTGCCCAGGATCACACTGCTAGTAAACATCTGAGGCCATATTTGAACTCGGGATCTCCTGACTCCAAGGCCAGCGAACTGTCCATTGCACCACCTAGATGCCCTTAATTGCTTTATTTTTGAAAACCACAAAGTGGGAATATTGTTTATGGGATGGCAGAGATAGCACAGATAACACAAAGAATTCTCTTACCTTTCTTGCATGGGTGGGAGCTGGATCCAGCTGTTAAATCTCGGGTCGTATCGGCTGACAAAGTTTGTACTGTGTTTTCCTGTAAAAAGACATTCATGTGGCACTTAAGACACAGTACACTTGGATGAAAATGACTATATTATACAATTCAACCGCTTTTATAAAAAGGGATACTGTTCATCAGGGAAGCAAGAAGAGCTGATACATGTTCAACCAAAGAATTGCATTTAATAATACTTGAAGTTAACGACACTCAAAACAAGTGTAAAAACATGCAATGACTCTCTTTTGGCTCTCCATTTTGGAAATGCTAATTAATTTAAATTATCTGGCTGGAAGACACTAGATATTCTTTAGCCCATGTTACATTGCTTACTTTGGTAGCTAGGGGGAGCATGATGGATGGAATGTTGATCTTGGAGTCAGGAAGTGTTGGGTTTGAATCCTGACTCAGACTCTTTCTGGCTGTGTGACTCTAGATAAGTCACTTAACCTTTATTTACCTCAGTTTTCTCATCTGTAAAATAAAGATAATAATAGCACCTATGTCCCAGGATTGTTGAGAGGATTCAGTCAGAAAAAAAGCACTTAGCACAGTGTCCAGCATGTAATAGACCTTAATTAATATTTTTTCCCCTTCTCCCCTATTTTTTCCTACTGAATGCTATTTCTTTGCCTATAAAATTTTATTAAGGTCATAGACTTAGAAGTAAAAGGGACTTTGGAACCAGGTGATACTGTGGGGAGCATTGGGTCAGTTCGCAGGAAGACCTGAGTTCAAATCCAGTCTCAGATACTTATACCTTTGTGACCTTGGTCAAGTCACTTAACCTAATGTATTTCATGTTCCTCAATTGTAAAATGGGATGATAACAATCAATAATGGGGGCAGCTAGGTGGCGCAGTGGATAAAGCACTGGCCTTGGATTCAGGAGGACCTGAGTTCAAATCCAGCCTCAGACACTTGACACTTAACTAGCTGTGTGACCCTGGGCAAGTCACTTAACCCTCATTGTCCTCAAAAAAAAAAATTAAAAAAAAAACAATCAATAATGCTTCCCTGGGTTGTCACAAGGCTAAAATGAGAAAAGCTTTGCAAACCTTAAAGTGCTATATAAATGCTAGAATTATTATTATATTATTAATTATTATTTTGACTCCTTCATTTTACATATGAGGAAATTGAGGCCCTGAAAGGTTTAGCAAATTACTCACTGTGACAGATCTGGGATCTAAACTCAGGCCACTGACCCCAAATCCAGCCCTCTTTCTGCTGGGCTGTCTTTCCCATGTCTCCACCAACTGAACCCGAATGGTCTAACCTGCCTTTTCACAACAGAAATGAGAAGAAAAACCTTTTTTGTTTTGGTAAAAATGATGAAGAGAGCTACTATAATGAGTGATAGGAGCTAAGAGAGAACTGTTAAAAAAAAAAAAAGAGAAAGAGAGAGAGAGCCTTGTCATGCAGGTTAGGGGGAATTATAGGTGTGCATTGAGAAAGAATCTTCTCCTGTGTCATATTCTGAGTGTGTTTGTCAGAATGGGAAACATGAACGACCTAAGCCGGTTAACTAGCTTATCCCTTCTGTCAAGCCCCAGAAGCATATTAATGCTTCCTTGATATTAAAATGCACCTTAGTTTACATACAGATTGACAGCAAATCAGGAAGACTGAAGCAAGATAGCGTGCAGTGATTTCCATGAAGCAACTAAGAAGAATTCAACCCCAAGTGCTCTTGATATGACAAAATCTCTGTTAATGTATTGGTAACTAAATTCAGTAACAGGGACTCCAAATTCTACTCAGTTTATAGATAGGCAGACACAGCCCCTAACATACAAATTGGTTGTGTGTTTCTCTGGGTTTCATGACAGTAGTATTTGAGGGAGAAAATGGGGACAATTAAAAAAAAAATTTTGTTTTGTTTTGGTTTTTTGCAGAACAATAAGGGTTAAGTGACTTGCCCAGGGTCACACAGCTAGTACGTGTCAAGTGTCTGAGGCTGGATTTGAACTCAGGTCCTCCTGAATCCAGGGCTGGTGCTTGATCCACTGCGCCATCTAGCTGCCCCCAGGACAAAATTTTGAGGACAAAATTCCAACTTGGAATGCTGAGGTCTCCCGATCCCCCTGTTGCAATGTCTTCCTCTCATCTACATACTCCTGAAGGCATTGGAGAATCCCTTTGGACATCTCCTGGGTCCTGGGACAGGGTCTGGGAGGGCTTCAAATGGATTGGGATGGGGTGGGAGAGAGGGTGGTGAGGAACTGAGAGGGAGGTTGGATGGGTGAGAAAAACAAGATGGATGTTAGAGAGTAAGAAGGGGGCTGAGGGTCTGAAGAGAAGTGATGTACACAGCTGTCCACAACACTGGTACCGGGGCAGGGTGGGGCAGTGGCTTTCTCTGGTAGTGGTGTCTGAAGCTCTGCTCCCTACTCTGGACACACTCTGCAAGGACAAGAATTTACCTTCGGGGGCAGTATAGTGCCAGGAGGCTGTGCCCATCGGCACTGAGCTCATCTTTGTCCCAATTCTATCTTGGCCGTACGCCTGCCCAAAGCCCTGAGCGGCTCACCAAGCCCCAGCAAATACAGATAAGATCTGAACGGGAACACACACGAGGCCACCTTCCAAGACCCCTTCCCCAGAGGAGAGGCAGCCCAGCCAGACGAGAGGATAGAGATGCAAATAAAAGCCGGCATGGAATCCTGAACCACTGGGATCATTTTGGCTCCAGGATGGAGATAG
This sequence comes from Dromiciops gliroides, assembly GCF_019393635.1. Lineage (NCBI taxonomy): Eukaryota > Metazoa > Chordata > Mammalia > Microbiotheria > Microbiotheriidae > Dromiciops > Dromiciops gliroides. The sequence continues at coordinate 250,443,916 of NC_057861.1, forward strand.
CATGGTACTGTGGAACAATCCCTGGCGGAGTCAGAGGACTTAAGTTCAAGTCCTCCCTCTCACACTTAATTCCCATGTGACCTTGGGAAAGCTGCTTAACTTTCCCAGCCCTTAGGATCTTCAAGTGTAAAATGAGGCAGTTGGAAGTGATGGCCTCAGGTTGCTCTCCACTCTAGATCTCTGATCCTCGTTACTTCTCTTAATCATTTTATCTGCATTTCTGGAAAGGCAGGACTAGACTACTCTACTCCTTTCCACCTTCAACAGGCCAGTTAATCACGCTTCTCCCATCTCCTTCTCCCCTTCTCCCCAAGCACAGGAAGGCAGGTGCACTGTCTAAAGCAGCTGCTGTGCATCTATCTGCCCTTTGCTCCAGCTCCTGGGGTCAGTTCTCTTCCCATCTCATGACAACATCCTCCCTTAGGGCTCTTCTCCTCTTCATTCTCAGTACAGGTCGCAGGGCAGATCTCTGAGGGATTCTGATGAAAGGGCAGATCAGCACCAGGGCTAAGATATTTGCTATCCATTCTTATGCCAGGTCCCCTTAGCCAGTGGGCTTCAAAGTGGGTTCCAGCTCCCTGCAGGGTCTTTGGCATCACCTTAATGGCTCATCTTCCAAAACAATCACATTTCCTCCCTCTCCTTCCCTTATCTATGCTAACTTTCTGCCTTGACAAGGGCCCCTCAGGGTGATGAGAACCTAACCTCTACCAGGGTACCTGTCTCGCCAGTGCCATTCAGGAAATCCCCTCTAGTCTCCAGAATACATCTATCCTGCTCCCCCAGATCACTTCTTGGCTGCAGCTTGGGGCTCTTTGCTGGCTCTTTGCGCCAGGGCAGTGTCTTATAAGAGCCTTCCTCACCTTTTTCATTTTGGGTGGGACATCGAATTGCCCAGGATGACAGGCATGGACAGACTGTAAGTTGCACAGAAGATCTCATTATATTATCTTTCACTTCAAACCCCTCCCTCTTCTGTTACTATCAAAGGCAGGGCTAGTAAGTGTCTGAGGTAGGATGTGTATACAAGGTTCTTCTGACTCCAGGTTCTGGCTCTAACATTTCCCATACCATCCTATTCTCTCTATTGGCATAGCCACTATATTACTTCAGGTCCTCATTACCCATCACCTGGACTATTGTAATAGCCTGCTAATTGGTCTCCCTGAGTCAAATGTTTCCCCACTGTAATTCATCCTCCACGCAGCTAGCTAGCAAAGCGATATTTATGCAGCTCTGACCATGTCACTCGAATCAGTCAAATACAACAACTCCCTATTTACTTTGGGATTAAATGCTATTTCATCTTTATCTTATCCTTTTAAGATTTCTATTTTTGCCCAAATTTTATGATGCATTATTATTTGTTGTTTGTTGTTGTTCAGTCAGTCATTTCAGTCGTGTCCAATTCTTCATGACTCCATGTGGGGTTTTCTTGGCAAAGATACTGGAATGGTCTGCCATTTCCTTTTCCAGCTCAATTTACAGATGAAGAAACTGAGGAAAACAGGGTTAAATGACTTGCCCAAGGTCACACAGTTTGAGGCCAGATTTGAACTCAGGAAGATGAGTCTTCTTGACTCTAGGTCCAGCACTTTAGCTACTTGTGCCACCTAGCTGTCCCAACGCATAATTGTAGTAACATTATCAGTAAAGTAGCATATTATACATTTGCATATATATAATTTATAAATAAGCAAACAGGTATTGGAAATGTGTGCTTAAGAGCTCCTAATTGATAGAGGATTGTGAACAAAAGAGTTTGGAGAACACTACATGAGACCATATCCTTTCTAGTCTAAGGACCAGGCATTACACTAGGTACTAAAGATACAAAGACAAAAATAAAACAACTGATTCCTGACCTGAAGGAGCTTACGTTCCATTAGGCAATATTGTTGCATTCTCTTTAATTTGAAGTACAAGATTCCCTGGACTTTGGCTCCTCATGTGTTCAGCTAAAAGGAATGCTCCATCAGCAATTGTGGGAAGGAAGCTCTAGCGGGCAGCAGCCTAGGGCTTCCATTTTTAACTTGGCGACAAGAGCAGGATGTTCACCATGATGGGAGGAATGGAAGGAACATTTTCAAAAAGAGAAGGGGAAGGAGCTGCCAAGTAGTGGTGTAAAGGACAGGGCCTATGACGGCAGGAGCCAACAGTGAAGAGGGTAGAGGATGAGGGTGGGTTAGTACATAAGGAACAGACTTTGAAAAGCATAATGTAAAGACTAAAGTTCCGCGATGTGGGCCAATGTAGGAATCAAGGATACACCATCTCCATGGAATTGAAAACACATGGAGAGGCAGGATGCCAAAATGCAGGTGCGGCAGCAGCTGGCCAGTCACTGGGAGCAGCTGCTCCTGATCATTCCTCTGTCTCACTCATTAGGAGCAGAGATATTTAAGGCAGGGTCAAAGAAAGGGCCTGATGTTCATTATACTAGACCACGGAGTTCCAGGGAAGCCAGAGTGATTATTTTATACCACAGCAGTGGGTTTATGGTTCAGTAAACAGGGACACGGTCACAGATCCAGGTGAGCTCCCACATTAATAGTAGTCTTGGATTCCATCTTTCTCTGTCCTTGAGAGAAAGTTTTTATAACTCTCTGGGATTTCCTTCCATCTGGTCTCCTTGCCTCTAATTTTTCCCTACTCCAATCTAGTCGCTATACTGGATGCCAAAGTGATTCTCCTTGATGTGACCATGTCACATCCCCTACTCAATAAATTTCAATGGCTCCCTATTGCCTCTTCTGTTGTTTTTTTAGTTGTATCCTACTCTTTGTGACGCTGTTTGGGGCTTTCTTGGCAAAGATACTGGAGTGGTTTGCCATTTCCTTCTCCAACTCATTTTACAGATGAGGAAACTGAGGCAAATAGGGTTAAGTGACTTGCCCAAGATCTCATGGCTAGTAAGTGTCTGAAACCAGATTTGAACTCATTTAAATGAATTTTCTTGATGCCAAGCTTGGTGCTCTATTCACTGAACCACCTAGATGCTACTTTTTGCTTCTAAGATAAAATAAAAATTCCTCTGTTGATTTTGAAGTCCTTTAAAATCTGCCCCCAACCTAACTTTCCAATTCCTTGTTCATCACAGTATAGTTCCCGCTGTTAGTTGACGAGAAGAGTATGCTACCGGTAGACAAACAGTCTCCTGGAATAGTTCTTTCTTCTTTAGCATAAATTCTATGTTAAGACTGCTCTAGAGAGCAGCTAGGTGGTGCAGTGGTAAAGCACTGGCCCTGGACTCAGGAGTACCTGAGTTCAAATCCGACCTCAGACACTTGACACTTATTAGCTGTGTGACTCTGGGAAAGGCACTTAACCCCCATTGCCCCGCAAAAAAAAGAAAAAAAGACTGCTCTAGCTCATGGTAACCCTGAAGGCATTTTATCTATCTATCTATCTATCTATCTATCTATCTATCTATTTTTTTTTTTTTACAAAAAAGGGTTAATGCAGGATCAGGATGTTGCTACCACTAATGTCTCTTTCTGTGCCTGGAAATCTTCCTATTTCATACTTCATTGGAAGATGACCTCTTTCTTCAGTCATGAAGGTTGACTAGCTCTGACTACATGGGGATGAATGGTCAATATTAGTTGGCTCTGCCTCTAGACCAGTGCAATGCCTCTGCTCAAGGTGGGAGGATCCACATCTCAATCACCTTGAACTAAAGTGAATCCCTTTGGAACCATCACAGCCCACGAAAAGCCTTCAAATTCGAATGAGATCTGATGATATAATTATCTCATGTGATAAAGGGGCCAAAGCAAGACCTCACAGGTATTTAATGCCATCTTGCTTATAATGGAATAGGATAAGGATGTCATCTAGTTCTGGAGCAATGGACCAATCCAGGAATTCTTCCAGTCTTCAATTAATTAATTTCTGGTATGACAATGGTACATTGATCAACCCTAATTTTTAAAGAACTGTCACATGGAAGAAGGATTCAACTTGTACTTGACCAAGGGGGACAGAACTGGGAACAGTGAATGGAAGTTTCAAAGAGGCTACTTTAGGCTTTGGGTCAGGAAGAAGATTCCCAACAATCAGAGCTGTTCAAATGTGGAATGATCTAGGTTGTGTGACAATGAGATCCATTGGAGAATCAGTTCTCGTCATTGGAACTCTTCAGACAAAGGCTGGATTATTATTATTTTTTATATTAGTTGAACCAGATAGCCATCAAAGTTCCTTCTAACTCTGAAATATTATGATTCTATGAACTCTAAACAAGCCCAGTTTAGTAGACATCTCTCTCCTTGGATTTATCCCAGAATGTCTGAAATTAAAGACAGTAGGAAGTACTCATAGACGCCAGTCTCATTTAGTACATAATAATTTATGCAAAAGGTGACATCTTAGTCTATGATCATAAAGTCTACCAAAAATACCTTTTAGGAACTGTCTTTTATGTGTGCCCACAACAACCTAGACTTTCAATTCTATCTAACCTTAGGGGAAGAGCTTCCTGGAAAAAGTTTGATCTGGTAGTCACGCAGTTTGGGGAACTGATTGGCTGCATTTTAGGTGAGATGCCTTGCACCTCTCACTATTTGGTGGCGTGATTTGCTTTGATAACACCGGAGTGAAGTTATTTCTGCCAGGGTAGAATCTTGGTGGGTAGCTGGTTGGGGCAATCAAGAGCTACCTTGGTTATCTGGGTTACCTAGGAAACCTGTGCATCAGGAGGAGACATCAGCCTAAGCTTCAATTTAGGAGGAGATTTGCAGCCTCACCTACTGCAACAAGAACACAAACCCCATACAAACCTTGCCTAAAGGGCTCCTCCCTTATGAAGTTAATAGATCTGTCTTTTATCACACTAACTTCCCTTACCAGAGGTCATCTCTCCTCTATAACTACACATTCATTCAGTAGCGGTTTTCCCCTGGAGAAGTATCTTCTATTTTCCTACTTCACTCTGGACATCATAGCTTCCTAAGGCTCCCACATCACTGTCCTAAATGGATGTGACTCTGGATTCAGGAAAACACATCAAGGATGAACTTTACTAATGCCTGTAGTGCTCTATTCTCTGTCTCTGGTAATGTGCCCAGGGATTCCTGCTTCAGTTCTTCCTGGTTGATTTGGAAGCTTGATACATTTTTTCTTCTACTAATCCCTTACTTTTTTGAAGGAGAAAAAAAAAGGGGAGAGACTGGGATTTCCTATCTCACCCAGACTGGAAGTACAATTCCTACTTATGGGCCCAAACCCAATACTGATCAGTGCAGAAGCTTTAACCTGCTCATTTTTTCTTACCAAGGTCAGTTTTCTCTTCCTTACATGTCTTGGTAGCTTCTTTACAGCTAGTGACAAGGAATAGAGTGTTGGACCTGAAATCAGGAAGATCTGAGTTTAAAACCAGCCTCAGACACTTACTGGCTGTATGACCCTGGGCAAGTCACTTCACCCTGTTTGACTCAGTTTTCTCATCTGTAAAATGAGCTGGAGAAGGAAATGACAAACCACTCTAGTCTCTTTGCTAAGAAAACCCCAAATGAAACTATAAAGAGTTGGACACAACTGAACAGCAAAGATCAATTCTGCTTTTGGAAATCTAGTCTCTAGGTGGCTGCATTGAGCTAATAATGGGGTTAGACTAGATTTTGATATAGTGAAAAGAACATTGGCTTGGGTATTAGAGGATGTGGGTTAACCCACATCTAACTCTTATTCCTTGTGTGAACTTGGAAATCAGTCACTCAACAAATTAATGAGTCATTTAGTCTCACTGAGCCTCAGTTTGTTAATCTGTAAAATGAAGGGGTTGGACTAGATTGCCTATGAGGTCCCTTCTAGTTCTAGAGTCATGTTTCCTAAGGTATGGCCCTCATAGAACTCAGCCTTGGCCAATAGGTATCCACAAACAGGGGGTCTCATTCCTCTATCTTGGGCAAGCTCTCAAGAGACCAAATTTGTTGATGACAAATGTCAGCCTCATCTGATCTGTAATAAGGGCATAGTGGTGGGTGGGAAATGCCAAATTTAAATGAAATAATAAGGACTTTTACTGCCACCCTTTTATTGTCCATTTGTATACAAATTTTAGATGACAACACCTGAGGTTTTGTTTTAAAGCAGTATTATACACATAGGCATACAGATATAAACCATGACCTCAGGGAGTCATGCATTTAGCTATTTTATGGTGTACAATGAGAAATCCCAAATTTTCAAAATATGGGCTTGACTATTACACCTACCAAGTATACTGCTATTAGATATAATAAAACACTCTGTTTGTGTGGTTTGCATAAGACCATGTAGCAAAAGTGGTTATTTTTTATAATCATGTGTCCACAATTTTCAGCATTTTTTACTGTATGTATAAAATGTGTATTTATAAAAGGTTGATAAGGTTTCACCTATAACACATGCATCAGGAATTCTGACTAAAATATATAGATATGTTTAGGTGTATGCATGTGTAAATAGTGGCAGCTAGGTGGCACAGTGGATAGAGCACTATACCCAAAGTCAAGAAGACCTGAGTTCAAATTTGACCTCAGACACTTATTAGCTATATGCCTGGGCAAAGTGATTTTACCTCTGTTTATCTCAGATTATAAAATGGGGACAATAACACCTACCTCATAAGGGTATTGTGAGGATCAAATGAAATAGATAAGCACTTAGCATAGTTCCTGGAACACAGTAGGCACTTCATAAATGTTTATTGATAGTTAAACCTATATATCTATCCTCTCCCTCTCCCTCTCTCTCTCTCACCAGATCTAAGATTTATAATTGCCATTGAGGGATTTCCTCCTCCAGTATAAACCAACACCCTTTCTGCAACTGATAGTCTTAAACAGTAAGATGGAAAAGTCATACAGAGAAGTTCAGTCATTTGCCTACAGTCACCCAGCCAGTGCGTGTTGGAGGAAAAACTTAAATTCAGGTCTTCTCTCCATTAGGCCATGCTGCCTTTTGTGTGTCACAAACACACGTGTGTATAGTATACATTTGTATTTGGTTGGACCTCTTTCATTAGTATGAGGAATTCCCAACTATGGATGCAGATACCCAACTGACCTGTAACAGAGTTGCCTGGGAATGCTGAGAGGTTAAGTGACTTGTCCACAGCAATACAGAGAGCATGTCAGAAGCAGGCCTTGGAACTAGGTCTTCCCGATTCTAAAGACTACTCACAGTCTACTAAGCCATGTTGCTTTTCATATTCACACATATTTATGTCTGAATAGGTATTTATATGTATTTGTGTGTGCATGTGAGTATGAGAGAGGGACAGAAGTAGATCTGTCTTAATTCACATCAGAAAACAAGGCTTTCTCAAGTCTTTTTTCTTGAATGTCTTTTCAGAACCCTTCAACAAGCCTTGATGGTCATGGGAGCATCTTCAGCCCTCTTTTGTTGATAGTTTGCCATTACAGGATCTTTTGCCAGTCCATCTTTATATCCTCAGTACTTACCAGACTATCTGTTGGACAGTAAGAGCTTACTATATGTTTGCTGACTGACTAACTGACTCCAAGAACAGAGATACTGCCATACTCATCTAAGGAACACAGGGGAAGCTTTATTTTGAAAATTACGGTTTCTCATTGCATCAGATGAAATTGTGGAATTTGGAGCTCCGGATGGGCCTCCTTCCTGGGGATTCTGAAAGACAGTTCCAATTTATTCAAATAACTCAAGTTTAAAAGAGCTCACTCCCTATTTAGCTCAGCTCAGTTCTGTATGAAGGTGCGCACCACTTGTCACACAGAGACTGTGAATTGGCTCAAAAGATAAAATTTCAAAATCAGACTGACGCTTTTTGGAGATGACTGGCCCCTCCAATAGCCATTTAAATGAGGAGTTATATCAGTGACACCAGGACTATCAGAAGTCCTCAGTCAGAGGAAGGGAAACGGCTTCCATCCAGATTCAATAATTCAGGACTGATTTAATATTCACTAAGAGATGTTCACAATCCTGGCAGTTTTGGTTTTGTTCACTGCTTCCCTCCCCAGTTCTGTCTTGATTAGGGGAGTAAGACATTGGCAAAGTAAAAGTGAGTAGATGGGCTAGAAGTCTGACAAATTCACATAAGGGTTACAGATATATTTTTTCAAACTTCTCAGCTATAATATCTTACTTCTCAAAGAAATAGCACAGCTACCCTAAATAGACTTAGACTGGTCAGCCTCCCTCGGAGAAGGATACACTTAGATCTCGAAAGAACCTGAAGATGGCCATCGGCTCCAATGACCTCATTTTATGCATGAAAAAAAAATGAGGCATAGAAAAGTTCAGTGACTTTCTCGGGGTCATGATCTCTAATAATGTCTAGCATTTACATAGCACTTTATAAACATGATCTCATTTTATCTTCACAATGATCTTGGGAGGCAGGTGTTATTATTAACCCCATTTTACAGATGAGGAAACTAAGGCACAGAGTGGTCAAATGCTTTTGCTGTCACATAGCTAGTAAGTATTTGAGGATGTATTTTAACTCAGGATTTTCTCAGTCCAACATTCTATTCTGTGCACTCCCTAGCTGCCTATGTATCTGAGGTGGGAGTTGAATCCAGTTGTTCCAGACTCCAAATCCAATGACCTGGACATCACACCCTGTTGGCTTTCATGGGAGAGCTAGGGAATATGGATACTTAGAAAGTTAAGCTAGTTATTTTTCATAGGATAATGAATTGATACAGTTGGTAAGTTGGTTAGAGCTTAGAAGATATAGTCCCTTTCCCCTCACTCCTTGCCATTTCCAATTTAACAGATGAGGAAATCAAGTCCCAGAAAAGGTGAAGTGAATTTTCCAAGGTCACAGAAATACTAAATTGCAGAGCCAGAGATTTAAACCTAGCTCTTCTGACACCAGACTTCATACTTATCCCTTTATAATACAGATGACCTCTAAGCTTAGCTATAGCCCCTGGGGTAAAGTAGGTAGGGGGTCATAGCAGAACTATTAATTTTTTTTTTGGCAGGGCAATGAGGGTTAAGTGACTTGGTCAGGGTCACACAGCTAGTGTCAAGTGATTGAGGCTGGATTTGAACTCAGGTCCTCCTGAATCCAGGACTGGTGCTTTATCCACTGCACCACCTAGCTGCTCCCCTAGGACTGTTTAAATTTATAACATTTCTCTCAGTTAAAATAGTAAGTTCCATCCTGTGGGGAGGAAGAATATTCTTGAGTTCTAAGTACTCCTTTATGAAGAAGAAAACTAAAGTAAAATTGACCACGTTTTAGTTTTCTCCCTGAAAAATGTGTCCTGATATGACTGGTGGGATTCAGGTTTATTAGTTATCTTTTAAAATATGATTTTTAAAAGTCCCCATTAATGGGCCATGCTGTTTCGTTATCATGCTTTATTTTTTTTAATCCAGGTGACAAAAAGAACAGGCTGCAAAGCCAGCGTGATTCACTTGAAGACACCCCTGACTTGGAGTGTATATGTGCAGTCATGAAATACCCCATTCAGTTCAAAGGCAGGATAACTTGTGCAGTAAGTAAGTGGAGAGCTTATAGTGGATGGCAATCCTGTCAGTTTGCTGGTAATGTATCAAATCCATCATTAATGGGATAACTCAGCAGAGAGGCTATCAATATCCGAAATGCTCCTACTTCAGATCCAACCTGCCCCACATGAAATGTATCTGATAGTCAGAGGGTACAAGCCCGACCTCCTGCCAGCATCAGAAGAGATTTGACAATAAGGCTGAAGGGTTTTTCTCCAAAGGCTGTCCCATTTTCTCCCTTTCTCTCAAAAGAAATGGTCTAAAGGGTAACGGGGATTGGTTTTCTTTAAGATTTTGGGAAGTGAACAGATGTAACAATTTTCTATAATTTGGTTTGGTGCAGATGCTGAAATGGCGCATTCACAATAAAATATATGCAGTATATGTAATTTCATCTGGATGTTCTGGGGTTTTAAAGCAAAAATGTGTACCTGCAAGCTGTTTTATGGTTTCTTAGTCATAATTGTCTCTGTTACACAGGCTGCTACAAAGGCAGCTTCTTCTTCATGTGCGAGCTTTTAAACAATATCTTGATAATTTTGTGTATTTTGCAAGGCACAGTGTTCTCCATGTGTTTAGCTCAGAAGCATGTAAAATTACTGAATTTCTCTTGGTAGTTAATCTATGAAGTAAACATATCAAAAAGCCAAGGACTGGAAATAAGAGGCATGAGGACTACCAGTTCAGAAAACGACAAGAATTCTGGGTTCAAATCCCATCTCCAATGGGTACTCTCTAGGTGACTTTGGGCGAGTCATTTAGACTTCCCGAGCCTCGGTTTCTCCATCTGTAAAGTAAGAGTATTAGGCTAGATGGCCCGGATAGCTCTAGAGCTATGAGCTTATGATTAATGTTGGAAAGAAGCCCTTTGGAACAAGGCAGGGAAATAAAAAAAAATGTTCACGTCCTGTCACCGCTTTATTATAATAAGAATGTGAGGGAGGTGGAAAGATAGTTCAAATTCTTAACAGCTGCTGTTTGATACTTTTACTCAAGAGAATATGTGCTGCTGATGGTGGTAGCATCATTCCTCAAGGGAAAGGGAAAGAAAATGGGGTCGGGAACATCGTGCAGAAGTGAAATTCCCAGATAGAGTATCAACGCCATGGTAGATGTGTCCTCAGCTAGCTCAGTGATTGACCCTCAAGGTACCAGCACAAAATCTGACTCCTCTCTTCCTCCGGGCTCCACCGAGGCGCATTTGCAGAGCAGAGCAAGGAAGGGGATAGTTGCGTGTTAAAGGGTTGGATAGTTACCGTTCGGATTCCATTGGTCTTCTCCTCCCAACACGAACAAGAAGTTTTCCACTTCTACCACACAGTGATGGGCGCTGTTATAGGGCATAACTGTGGGGGGAAAAAGATGAAAAAATAAACCACCACCAAGATGTATATCATTTTCCATCTTAGAACTCGATAGCTTGGCACACCCGTCATTTGCCTTAATCAAGGCGTGCAAAATCTGAGACTACAAACAGCGGAAAGAAGCAGGAGGCAATAAAGCGGGGTACGTGCCAATCCCGAGCTATGTACACAGGGGATCAGTGGTGTGTTGACAGCAGTTTCAGATCCAGCCCCTTTTGATTAATTTTACATAATGTTATTCCACAAATTGCTGCAGAAGAGCCAGCTTCTGCTACTGTACTTTTTCAAGAACTCATTTAGTCACTTGCTCATTTAACTCACACCCCCTAACTACCTGATACATAGGTGCTATTTTGTGTGTGTGGGGGAAGGATGACAGGTGCCTCACAATGGTCAGAGAGGGGTGGCATTTCCTGGGAAATGCTATGTTCCTGTAACCTTGAATATACACTAAAAACTCTTAAGACACTCAGCCTAGCCTGCTTTTTGCTGGCACGCTTTCCATAAGCAGACTCAGGGTGCTTTGTAGCTTCTATTCCACAGCAATGAACAAGCTGCATTTCCATACAGTTTGAAGTTTTTAAATTAAGGTCCTGCTGATTTAATGCCTTCTCCAAATGTATACGCTTAATTTCCTGTACAATGCCATTAGCAGCACAATCACACATTTTCTATCTATCTACTTAGGAACTCTTCTGTAACAAAGATCAAAACTGTGGCAGCAAAGTCACAGAGATACACTGTTTTCTCCTCTTTAAAAAAATCTGATGGTTTTCGCTGGGGAAAGAATGGGCTCTTCAAGATACTGCTCAAAACCCAGTTCTTCCAAATTTAATTTTCATCTGCTTTTTCCCATGCAGGGATAACAACACACAGACTTGCCCCTGTCGTGATGTCTATGGTTGTTACTCTGTTATTCTGTTACCATCGTATCCTATGGTCGAGGTATACTTGCTCAGCATTAGTTGTCATGCTCTATGCAGAGGCTTTGGCCCAGTGACACCAGTAGAAAAATGATGTCCTTGTTCAGCTCATCATATGGGCACCTTAAATCTAGGTGAGGACAAATGGGGAGGTGATGTGGATGTACAGGCAGGGAACTTATTGTTTGTCACGGATCAACAGAGCACTTAGGAAACCAGTGCAGTGGGAAATCAATATGACTCAGGGCCAGCTCTTACTTTGTGCTCTTTTGCCAATGCCAAAAAGAAAAAAAAAAAGAAAAAAGGGGAGGGGGAAGGAAAAGAAAAAAAAAGACAGAAAGGCAGTCTTTCTCACACTTGGATTATTCTGTTATAGAGCTCTCATTTCATTTTGCTTTATTATCTTTTAGTTTTTCTCAAAATGCAGTTATACAGGATAAAAATGCAAATAAAAATAAGGAGAGGCATCTGCTTTGCTCCTAAGGTTGCAGCATCCTAAGGATCGAGTAGGTCCATGTGTTTAGTTAAGCTTCTTTCCATAGGTTTTGTGGCTCCTTGTCCCCCTGGCAACAATGAACAAGCAAGGAATGTTTTTAGTTAACCGAAATTTTCAGTTTGTGGTCTTAGATGGGTAAAGTACATTTGATTTTGTGAGAAGGTACTGATTAAGCTTATAGCAGATAATTATGAGTTATGGTGACATCTATTTAGTAAGTAATTCTGGCACAGTATTCAGGGGACAACTTGATCAAGTCCTTTGAACCTCAGTTTATCTGTAAAATGGCTATAAACACTCTGATCTCACTTTAACATTTGTGTGAGGCAGAAATACATTTCCACAAAGGCCATGATGAGGAAAATATGGAAAATGTTATCAGAACATAGAACAGATGTATATAGAGAATTGATCTGGATGTGGGGAAGATTTGGATTTTAAAGAAGCTTCAGAGGTCATCTACTATAACTTCTTCATTTTACCCATGAGGAAACTGAGGCCAGGAGAAAGTAAGTGATTTGCTCAAGATCATATTCCATCAATATGTATCAGAGGCATCATTTGAATGCAAGTTCTTTGACTACAGAGGCAATTAGGTCTCTCAGTGGATAGAGCAGGAAGCCTGAAGTCGGGAAGACCTGAGTTCAAATCTGGTCTCAGACATTGTCTGTGTGACCCTGGGCAAGTCACTTAACCCTCTTTGCTTCAGTTTCCTCATCTGTAAAAAGGACTGGAGAAGGAAATGGCAAATCACTCCAGTACCTTTGCTAAGAAAACCCCAAATGAGGTCATGAAGAGTCAAACACAACTAAACAGCAAAAAACCTCTGATTACAGAACCAGTGCTCTTTGCACTATGACACGTGGATATGAATCCTGATTTTAGTGTTTTGTTACTTTGGACAAGTCCCTTTACTAACACTTTCTTCTCTATAAAATAGGGATAGTGATATCTTCCCTTTCTACCTCATCAAACTGTTGTTTTTTTTTTCTGGCTTCCCTGGTGTAGACTGGGGACTCTTCTATGTCTTCTTAGAGAATTGTCTGGGGCATGGCAAGGTTAAGTGACTTTTCCGACGGCACAAAGCCAGTTAATCTCAGAGATAGGACTTGTTTCTGGGTATTCTTGACTCCAAGAATGATCCTTGGGATCCAGGGAACCACACTGCTTCCCCTGTGGACACTGTGGCTCAGGAAAGGAAAATGGTTGTGAAAGTATTTTGGAAATTGTACACAAATGTAATGGATTGGATCATTATTTGAGAATTGCAGAGCTAGATCCATTTTGTATCTTTTAATATTAGCTCAACATTGGTCTACCCATAATTCTTAGCTCTAGAAGTGGATGGACGGTGAATCAGAACTTGAATGTCTCATTCATGTTTTAACTGTGCAGTACACATTGTCTTCCCTTTCTCTTTCCTTTTCATCATATTTGGGGAGCAGCCTAGAAAATCTGAAGGTACTCTCAGGGTCTACCCTTAAGAGATGGAGCATGTCCACATAATCAGATTTCAGGAAAATCTTCCACATTCCATCAACTATCACCACTTCAGTTTATTCCCATCACTACATGTATGTTATTTAAAACTTTTAGCTAACTAAATACAGGAAATCCTCTACATAAGAAAAAAATCATTTTGCCCTTCTTTTAACCTCAGGGGAAGTTTATCAAAAAGCACGGTGCCCTACAAAACTATAACTGCTCCTTTTCTTCAGCATGTGGTTTTTATTTTTTCCTATTTGGGTATACAGAATTTTACTGAGGCAAATAATAAAAAAATTTATTTTTATTCTCATTCAAATATACCTATTGTTAAGCTTCACGCAACCAAATGAGACCACCTACACAGACAAGGACTCCTGAACCCTTCAAAGTAAGGGAAAGGGGAACAAGTCTCAAGGTTATTTGCTGTCACCTTCGTGTACAGACAAATTAATACTATTGTTTTAAAATTGTGAAACTTACATTTTCTAATGAGAATATTCAAATTTTATTTCTGTATATGTATGATTCTGTATATATATTTCTGTATATGTAGGATGACTTGATAGTTCTTAGAAATCGTTTGGAAAGGGAAAAACAATTCTCAAATTTGTTGAAAAATTATTTTATGTGGGATTCTGATTTTTAGTCTTATGAAAACAAATTACATTACTTATGATTCAAAGCTATAGGAAAATGTTTCAAATATGTTGGATGACCCCCAAAACTACCACTCTGATTAATCTAGCCCTGGTTCCTGTGCTTATTGATTGCTCTTTAAATGACACTGACTTTACTCGTGGACCTCTGCAGCTTTCCAAAAAGGTGAACACCTGTCTCACCCTTCTGAGAAAGGTATTTGAGGAGAAGTTTGTACTCCACGCTCAAATACAGCCCAGTGTGAGTTTTTAGCGTGTCAGTCAGTGAGTTAGAGGGAAAGGGTAAAGAGAAGCTAATCAGGATGAAATGAGATTAAAGGCTGTCTAATTTTACAGCAACTGTGATCCATCAGCCACTGGGAAAGTGACAGTGGAAATGAATGATGGAGACAGACAGGTGGGGCTGTACATTTCACTGATTTATCCTCAAATGCACTGGGCCTTATTTTATTGAGTGAACATGACCGCATTTATCACGACTGTCATCTAAACCCACTTCCCTCCATTTAAAAAGGTCACTTTACTAGGAGGGAGTAGGAGAGAGGCACTTTCAAAACAGATTTAAAATCTAATAACACATGTTTATAAGGCTCTGTGCACGAATTCTCAACTTTATTAAACAAACTCATTGAGCTAAAAGGAAGAGGAAAAAGCCATTAACTCCCCAAAAGAGGAAGGGCTTTGGTCATCTGAGTTGACATGTTCATTTAGTTCTAAAATTCAACATGATTTGTACCTAACATCTTTGCTGCTACAAGCACTGGGAACTCTCATCATGGTCTTCAAAAATTAGTCAAAATCTCTCTATTCAATATTTAAATTAAAAAACAAAAAACTGAATAGTAAGCAATACTGTTAAAACACACACACATACATACACACACATACACACGCAACAGGGGAGGATATTAATTCACAGTATTTACCCCGCAGAATAACATTAATCATCACCCACTCAAGGGGCGTTAGCAATTGTTACAAGAGGTAGCTCTGTCACAATTAACTTCTCCAGTTGTTAATTGCTTTTCTATAGCTTTGAAGCTGCAAAAATTGTACTGGTTTATCTTCTGCTTCTTTCTGGATTATGTGCAGTATAACCCACAGAGATGTGGTGTGGTAGACAGGACAAAAGGGGTCAGAAAACCTGGCTCTGTTTATAGCTGTGTGAATTCTGGCAAGTCCAAACCTCACTGGTGGCTCAGTTTCTTCATAATAATACATGTAAGACCCACCTCATAGGGTGATTAGGAACATTAAATGAGATATCTGTAAAATGCCTTGTAACCACAAAGACTCAGATAAATATGTTATTATGAGGAAATGGTCTTTCAAACAAAATTATCCTCTATATGTAAACAGAAAGTGAAAGTCAAATGAGAGTACAGGTAAACCTGACTTTACACAATAGGTGGGGTTAATTCTTCAGTGTGCAATTATTGAGCACCTATAGGTTTTCAGCTTTGCCAGGCATTGATAAAAATTGTCTATTGAAATGGCTATAAACCTAATCACTTTTTAAACATGCTTAGAGGAGCTTCGTATGAAAGAAATAAAATCCAGCACAATTGATTTGCTCTATAAATGCAATGTTCATGTTTTGGGTTTGTTTAAATTGAGATACACTTGAAAAAGAAAAGAGTTGGGATATAGCTGTCACATTACTAAATGCGGCAGTCTATCCGAGATTAGGACCTAATCCAACCTTATAGATGAATTCAAAATATCTGTGAGTGCACAGTTCCTTTCATTAGTCTATCGGTTCCATTTTTCAGTGGTTCACATTTTTTTTCTTACTAGACATTTTTGCTTGGAATTCAATCTCCTATGATTATACAGTAAAAGAATGTAGAAATCAACATAGGATTTTGAATTGGAAATAGCTATCTAATTTGGGGGTAATAAATCTGGAGTCCATGAATTTAAAAAAAAATTGATAACTAGAGTCCAATACAATTGGTTTCCTTTGCAATCCTGTCTATTTTATTTTATGCCTTTAAAAACATTATTTTGAGAAGGGGTCCTTAGGTTTCCCAAAAGGGTCCATGACACAAAAAAGTCTAAGAAATCCTAATATAATCCCCTAATTTTATAGAAGAGGAAACAGATCTTTGAGGTGAAATCACTTGCCCAGGACTATGATACCCTTAAGCTGTCTAGGTATACATGCTTACTTGCCCCAACACATGTATACCTTGTACTAGCCTTGAGTATCCTATTTAATCCAAATTGTGAGGGGGTTACAACTATTCCTCAAAAAGGGGAAATTCTCAATAAACCAGGGACCTAAACTTGTGTTGATTACATCCTGGACCTGCATATACACCATTTATTGCTACTAGTGATCAGATACTACATGCCTAACACACACAGTTCCACTTGAAAAGGATATGGAATTTATAAAAAACAACAACCCCCCCCCAAAAAAAATTAAAAATCCAAAACAAAATCAAAACAAAACAAAAAACTACACACCATCATGAAAGCCCAGGATAGAGAGAATAGATAAGAACATGACTTATTAAGCCATATATCCTCAGATAAATACAAATGAACAATTCACAGAGAGATCTTATTCTCTGATTTGAGGCTTGTGGGTCAGTGTGATTTCTTGTTTTATAGGATTTTTTATTAGAGGCTATGTCTACACTTTGGCAAACTGGATTATTGGGGATAACACTGCTATGTTTATATAAGGCCTAAAAATTTAATTATTAAGTGGTACCCTGGATAGAGAGCTTACCTTGGAGTCTAGAACACTTGAATTCAAATCTTGCCTCAGATACTTACTTGCTGTGTGACCTTAGGCAAGTCATTTGACCTTAGTTTCCTCCTATGTAAACTGGGGATAACAGTACCTACTTCCCACAGCTGATGTGAGGATTTTATGACATAATATTTGTGAAGTGCTTTGCAAAGTGACGTTAGGCAACATAGAAATGCTAGCTATTATTATTATTATTACTACATATCTTGAATTGAATAAAATTATACTATTAGAGTGCTAGTATAAACATACTGTAAAAAAGTAGCTTTTTCTCCCCATTTTTTTTTTGTGGGGCAGTGAGGGTTAAGTGACTTGCCCGTGGTCACACAGCTAGTAAGTGTCAAGTGACTGAGGCTGGATTTGAACTCAGGTCCTCCTGAATCCAGGGCTAGTGCTTTATCCGCTGTGCCACCTACCTGCACCCCCCCCCCATAATTAAAAAAATAGCATCTGGGGTTTTTTATATGGTTTTTATTTATATTTAATTTATATGTTTTTACATTTTCTGTAACAGGTGATATCACCGTTCTTGATCTTCAACTTCATGAGTTTACAAAGCACAGAGCCATTTTTGGTTGGTTGGCACTCCCTATAAAGGGTATAGACATGCCCACCAGTCCTGGCTAGTCCATGCAATGATTTGAGTCTCATTATGGGGTGATATCAGCCATTGTGGGTTGGTGTCATCCCTTTGTGCTGAGCCTAGGAAAGGGAACTTAACAGACCTTTGGAGAGATTATGAAAGAGTTGAGCCCAGATCAGAGAGTAGCATCACACCCATAGCCTCCATCTACCTACCCAAGAACCACTAATGGCTGTCCTGGAGCAGGGACATGTTGCAGTCACACATGCTCTTACAACACATACCCTCATGCCCCCAGCTGCTGTAGGCTTCTTTCCTAAAGATAGCCTTTCATCTACTCTGTATATATGCTGTATACCTAGGTATTTCCATATGTTCTTTGTTACTTCCCCACCCTTCCTTCTCCATTAGCATGTGAGTTCCTTGAGGGCATGAACTGATTTTTTTTTTGGCCTTCTATAACATTATCAACATTTAACACACAGTAGGTGTGGTTGGGGGCAGCTAGGTGCTCAGTGGATAGAGTGTTGGCTCTGGAGTCAGGAAGACCTGAGTTCAAATCCAGCTTCATACACTTACTAGCTGTAGGAACCTGGGCAAGTCACTTAACCTCTGTTTGCCATAATTTACTAGAGAAGGAAATGGCAAAGCACTCAAGTATCTCTGACAAGAAAACACCATAAACACTATTAGCATCCTGGAAACTACAGGGTCATGAACAAGTTGGACACGACTGAATGACTGAACAACAATGGCAAAGCATTGCTGACTGATTGACAGTTAAGAGAACCCTCAGACCCTATATTCCTTTCTTTAGTCCTGAAGAGGCAGCAATGTCACCTCAAAAGCCTGAGACTGCAGCTATGGAGAGGTGACTCATAGCTAAGTCCTAGTGATTACTGAACCCTAGGCTTTTGAAGGAGTATTGAAAGTCCCCAAAGCTCTAATGTTATCGAAGAATCTCAAAGCTTCTTCGACTCATTACTTAATATGAGGCCCTGGAACTGGAGGACACAGCAAGAGAATGAACCACAATAAGAAAACCCAGAATTTGTCCTTTGTAATTACTATGAATTATTTGAATGATTCAGGTCTGATGGGAAGGGAGTTGATTTTCCAGCAACATTTAGTTCATTTTATTGGGGGGGGGAACCATTTAAAAAAAAATCTATAATAAGGTTGAAGGCTTTCATGAGTCCTTTGGGTAAAAGTGGGACTTATCAGTATGTCAAGTAGGAGCTTTCTCTAGCAACCCCAAGTGAGTTTCCCTTCCAAGGGGAGTCTAGAACCCTAGGATAGTATTGTTTGCCTGGAGACTTATAGAAGAACCTGTGGAAGGTCTCAGGCAAAGAAAATCACTTACTTATGTGCTGCTAATAGTCTGTGGTTTGTTTGTTTGTTTTTGCGGGGCAATGAGGGTTAAGTGACTTGCCCAGGGTCACACAGTTAGTAAGTGTCAAGTGTCTGAGGCTGGATTTGGACTCAGGTCCTCCTGAATCCAGGGTCAGTGCTCTATCCACTAAGCCACCTAACTGCCCCCTCAGTCTGTGTTATTTTAAATTTTTTGTGGGGTAAAATAATGGCTGTCCTGTACTTGATATGCATAGTTACCTTGAGTACTTGAATGGGAACTCAAGATCTTTTTACTTACTTCTCTGGAGACCCAGTCACAAATCTATAATTTGAGATTACTTAGAGGATTCTCAGGGAAGGACAATAGAGATTGTGTGGGAGTAGTTCATAATAATGGATTGGCTCCATGAAAACCAAAGCTTGAGTCTCGGGGCCATATCCATTAGAAAAACTGAGGTACAGGATGAATAGACTTCCAATTCAGTAGCATGGCTGAGACTGGAACAAAATGATCCTGACAGTATCCTAGTTAACCAGACTATGACTTCTCTAATTCTGTAAAGCAGACTTATGGAATTTTTAAGTTGGATCAGACCTCAGAGCTCACTGAGTTCAATCCCACACCCAAATATGAATTACCTCTCCACTATCTCCAATAAATGATCACTCAGCTTCAACATGAAAGGCTGTAACATACCATTCCACTTTTGTTGTAATTGCTAGTAAGAATTTCTTTATAATTAAAAAAAATCTCTCAACTTCCACCCATTTTGACTAGTGTTGTTTCTAGAAACAAGCAGAAGAGTTTAGATATTCTTCCACATGAGACACTCAAATGTCTTAAAATAGTTAC
This sequence comes from Dromiciops gliroides, assembly GCF_019393635.1. Lineage (NCBI taxonomy): Eukaryota > Metazoa > Chordata > Mammalia > Microbiotheria > Microbiotheriidae > Dromiciops > Dromiciops gliroides. The sequence goes on from NC_057861.1 coordinate 250,463,891, forward strand.
CATGTCTCCCTAAGTTTTATCCTTTTCAGGCTACACACATACACACACATGCACATACATATGTATGTATGTATACATGTATGTATATGTATATTTACACACACACACACACACACATATATATATATAAATATGCACTGGTATGCCTAGCATATGGCTGGCTTGTGCTTTTTGCACGTCTATGATGCCCTTCCCTTTACTGTTCCTCATTGTACAGGATGGTGGGTCTCCTCTATCCTTCTAAAATATGGCACCCAGAATTCAATAAAATATTCCAGTTTTGATATTAGCAGAGCAGAGAGTACAATGGAGCAATCAATCACTTGCCTCTTTCTTGATGCAGCCTAAAATCATCCTGGCCATCACAGTTACCTTTTATACTATTGATTCACATTGAATTGGTAGTGCACTAAAATCCCCAGATATTTTCCACGTTTAGTCATGTGCATTCCATTTCATATTTATGTAGTGAATTTTTGAAGCTGTGTGCAGTTCATCCCAATTAAATCTAATTACATTAGACTCAGTCCATCATTCTAACTTGTAAAGAACTTTAAAAATCTTCATTTTGCTATCCAATGTGTTAGTAATCTCTTCCACTTTTTCAATCATAGGGAAACCTAATAGACTTTCCTTCTGTGCCTTTGTCCAAGTCACTGACAAAAAGAATGCTGAGTAGCACCAGGTCATGGATTCCTGGAGGTATATATTCTAGAGACCTCCCTTATGACTGACATCAATCTATTAGTGATTACTCTTTGGGCCTGATCATTTGACCAATTGTAAATCCATTTGTCTGTAGTATCATCTAATCTATACCTCTCCAACTTGCCCACAGCATATCACAAAATACTATCACATGCATTGCCGAAAAATGATGTATTCTTTGTCTAAAGCATTCTCCTGATCAGTTGACCTTGCCACCTTGTGAAAAGAGGAAGTGGAGTGAATTGGTTACAATCTGTTCTTGATGGCTGTTGGTGATTACTGATTCCCTTTCTAAATGCTTACCAAAACTTTGTCAGGTATTGACATGTAGTTTGAGAATTCCACTATTTTTTGCTTTTATTTTTAGAAATAAGAACAGCATTTCACCTTCAGTCCTATGGATATTCAGTTTTTAAAAAATATTTTTCAGGATCACTGCTAAACAATCATCCAGGGGCAGCTAGGTGGCGCAGTGGATAGAGCACTGGCCCCGGATTCAGGAGGACCTGAGTTCAAATCTGGCCTCGGACACTTGACACTTACTAGCTGTGTGACCCTGGGCAAGTCACTTAACCCCAATTGCCTCACCAAAAAATAAAATAAAATTAAAAAATAAATAATCATCCATCAGGAATTTTTTCAGTACCTTGTGATATAGCTCATCCAGGGCAGATCACTTCTATTCCTTAAAATACGTTAAGTATTCTCTTCCATCTGTTCACTTCTTTTGAATTTCAAAATTCCCTATTGGTCAGTCCTCTTCCCCCCCACCCCCAATACAAACTGTAAAGAGTTCAAAAAACAAAAACAAAAAAGATTTCAAAAGCTGTAAGATTCTTCATTTAATAACATTTTCCTGTTCCATAGTGTTTATAACCCCCCTCCAAACATAAACCAAAAAAGAAATAGAAAAGAAAAAGCAAGCAAAAACAAGGTAGATGAAAACATCTTTTGTTCAGATGTATATTTAATCTCTTCCTACAAAACTCCAAAGGGGAAATTTAAAAAGTTTTTCTGGTAAAAATTCAATCAATATTTTTTTAAAAATGTGATGAAAAATGTAGGCTGTAAGTTGATTTCTTTGGCCTTATTTATACTGTCTTGCAGATGAAAGTAACCTGCCAATCGCCAACATCCCCCTTCACTTTTCATAACATTGGCCCAACTCAGTCTTATCCTAGAAAACTGAAGAAAACTCACATAATTAAATATATAAAGCACTTCAGTCTTGAAAGAGGTTAATGTGTCCTGTGTGTCTGAGGCTATGACAGAATCAAGTGAGCAGCTACTCTTCACAATTCAACCTAATGACTACTAAAAATTTTTGGCTATTTTATTCCTCAATAATGAAAATTTTATAGGATAAAGATTGCTAAGTAAAGTGTTGGTATGGCCTGTGGATCCTTTTAAAAATTATGATCAACCAAGACAATCCCAAAGAACTAATGATGAAGCATATTATCCACCTCCAAAGAAAGAAGTCATATTGATTGAACACAGATTGAAGCATGATACTTTTCACTTTCTTTCATTTTAAAAATTTGTTTTCTTATGCGAAATGACTAATATGGTAATGTTTTACATAATTGCACATGTATTACCTATATCTGATTGCTTACTGCCTCAGGGAGGGGGGAAGGGAGAAAGGGAAGGAGGGATAGACTTTGGAACTCAAAACTTTAAATAAAAATTTTTATTATTTTTCAAAAATTATGATCAGTAAGTGAAGAAATGGGAAATAGAGTGATGTGCAAAATGATCTTTCAAAGGGCCCTTCTAGCTCCAGTACTCTATGGTATACAGTACCATTGTAACCCACCAAGCTATTAATCCTGAGCAAGAGATAAGATTTAAGACAAGCTTTAGCTTCTCCAGGGCTGGAACCCTGTTTTATGATTTTTCTTGCATCTCCCCCAAATGCACAGTGCTTGCTAAGTACTCGATAATACTTGCTGATTTATTGTTTAATCCCTAGGTAATTTTCTTCAATACAGGTTGATATCCAAATGTATAGTGCTATCCTAAAATGGGGTTTCTAGTAGCTCATTAAACTAGTAGCTCATTTCTCATTATAAATTTAATAAATCATAGTCTTATATTCATTTTTATTAGAAAATTTTCATTTTATGTTTTTTTTTTCCTGGATTATAATTCAGTCACTACAATCTCAACCCTTTAAGGGGCATTTAACTTTCATCTTGTAGTGATGGGAATTCCCTAGTGGTATTAGTTAGCACTTTAAAATCAAATTATTTTCACTTCTGGAAACTAAGGAATCCTTAGGAAGGAGAAGTGGAAATCAATTTCAATATAAAATTAATCTTCCTGTTCATGAAACTGTGTTGATTTCTTCCAGGTATTTTAATGGATGTGTTTATGAAAGAGAAGATATATCTATCTATATCTGTACATATATATGTAAAAATTAATATATGACTTTATTTGCATATCTGTATATAGATATCTAAATGTCAATATCCACAGGCATATATATAGAAATATCCATGCATGTATAGATAATATATAGATATTTTAGATACAAATATAAAAACTTCCCTGATCCTTTATACCCCTAGCTAGAAGTGACATCCATCTATCTTTAGTATTATTGTTTGGACCTCTTCTATCTTATTACCTTCCAATTTAGATGTATTAGGGAGTGTGATCACATTTCTCAGCTAGAGATGCAGAGGGGCAAGGCCTGACAATTTCACTTCTGCAACATCTCTTTCATATTCTCTCTTCTCTTATGTGACACTTCTATTAATTTAATCCAGATCCTCATCACCTCATACATGGATTATCTCCATAGGCTGGTGGTTGGTTTGCCTGCCTCAAGTCTCTTCCCACTTCAGTTCATCCTTTATTCAGTCCATTAAAGTAACCATCATAAAGCACAGATCTGACCATATCAACCCTCTCTCCCCCATTCAGTAAACTCTAATTGTTCCCTATCACCTCCAGGATAAAATATAAAATCCTGTTTAACATTGAAAGGCTTTCATAACCTGCCTCCACCTTCCCCATCATCTTTTCAGTATTAAATGTTACGATTTCCCAAATACTCTTTGTTCCAGTGACACTGATCTTCTTACTGTTCCTTGAACAAGATACTCCATCTCCTAACTGGACCTTTTAACTTTCTAACTCTTTTGCATAGAATGATCTTCCTCTTCATCTCTGATTTCTGGTTTCTTCAAGTCACAGACAATCTCACCTTCTACAGAAAGTCTCTCCTAATACTTCTAGTTGCCTTTTCCAGGCCCAGGCAGGCCAAGCCAGGGAAAGAGACCCTCAGGACCTCTGAATCAGCTGCAGCATCAGTATTGTCTGGAACTAAGCTCACAGTCTGGTGAGAGGGCTGAGCCCTGGGCAGGGATCGATGCTGGTGCTGAGGCAGAACTTGGGTTTTTCACCCCTGAGGTAGGCTTGAGTGGCAGTGGCCCAGGTCGGGGAGGGGAAAAGGCTCCTTGAAGCTAAGAACCACAGCACAGAAAGTTTTGTTCTCTGATTAATTAGCAAGTTGGTCTGGGGTTATCTACATACCAGGGAACAGGCCAGGCAAGTGAAGAACTTGCCCCTCCTTAAATCATACCAACGGGAACCCCCTGAAGCTTGGGACAGTGCAGCCTGGAAACAGTGCCCCACTTTAAAGAGTTAAAAGTCAAGTAAAAGACAGGCAAGATGAGCAGACAGAGAAAGGTGAGGACCATAGAAAGTTTGTTTAATGACAAGGAAGATCGAGGTGCATCCTCAGAAGAAGATAGCAATGTTAGGGCTCCTACATCCAAAGCTTCCAAGAAAAATATGAATTGGTCTCAGGCCATACAGGCACTCAAAAAAGACTTTGAAGATAAAGTAAGAGAGGTAGAGGAAAAAATAGAAAGATAAATGAAATTGATGACGGAGGGTCATGAAAAAAAAGTCAACAGCTTGAAAAGCCAAATTGGCCAAATGGAAAAGGAGGTACAAAAGCTCTCTGAAGAAAATCATTGCTTAAAAATTAGGACGGTGAAAATAGAAGCTAATGACTTTATGAGAAATCAAGACACAATTCTAGTTTTCTTCTTAAGCTCCTTGAGGCCAGAAACTGTCTTTTACCTTTTTTAAAAAAATCCACAGCATTTAGCGCAGTACCTGGCACATAGTAGGTGTTTAATAAATATTTACTGACTGCCTGAGTGACTCACCTGAGGCAGAGATGAAATTTCTGGATTGGTAAAAGTAAGTCCCCTGACCCTACTCCCACTCAGGGCCTGAGCTGAGAGGCCCCTTCCCTACCACAGAAACCTACTTCCTTGAAATCTTCTGCTACTCTTGCCCAAACTGCTGAATTAATAATGTAGCAAGAGGCAGTGTGGTTTAGTGGAATACATGTTGCACCTGGAGTCATAGTGGACCTCAGATCAAATCCTAGCTCTGCCCATACTATCTGTGTAACCTTGGACAAATCATTTAATTTCTCTGGGTCTGTTTTGTAATTGCAATGTAAGGGAAAAGGATTAATAACAGGAGTTTATTGAACAGGGGTGACATTAGCAGGCCTATAAATTTAGATAAATCATTTTGGCAGTTGAGTGGTAGATCTTACCACAATCTCATATTTTGCTGCCTATACACATTGAACTAAGTTTTATATTTAGTGAAATTAGAAAATAGCCAGAATCCATCTTCCATGAAACATCCCTTTGATCCTGAAAGAGCATTATTGTCACCCTGTAGATTTCCCTTCCCCAGGCTAAATAATACCAATTCCCTTAACTTTTCCTCATAGGTCTTATTTTTCATACTTTTAATCATCCTAGTTGTTACACTCCACTGAATTCATTAAAATGCTTTATTTTAGTTTAATAATTATTCATTTGAGGAGTAGAATGAAAAGTAATGCTTCTAGCTCAATGGGAAATGAATGACCAGGATGATTCCACCATGTGCTTGCATTCAGGAAGTAGCAAATTTTAAAAAACAAATTGATCTAAATCTCTGAGATGATAAATTGTAGAAGATCTGTATTGGTAGAAGTTTCTAAACCAGGAAATGCTCTAGACACATGAGATCCCAATCACAGATCCCAACTTAATAAAGATAAGGATGATGATAATTATGATACTCAAACCGTTTTTATTAATTGCCATGTATAACCATGTGCAAATTATGGCACTAGATAAGGCAACTAGGTGGTATAATGCAGGGTTTCTTAAACTTTTTCCACTCATGACCCCTTTTTGCCTGAGAAATTTTTATGCAACTCTTTATATAGGTATATAAAATAAGTATATATTACCTTCTATTCTTGTCAAATTTTTCACAACCTCTACATTCAGGTACATGACCCCATATGGGGTTGTGACCCGCAGTTTAAGAAGCCAAGGTATAATGGATAGAGTGCTAGACTTGTAGTAAGGAAGACATAGGTTTGAATCCTGCATCAGACACTTATTAATAAGGATTATGAACTTGCTTGACTAGGAGAATTATCTTCAGCAATAAAGAAATTTAGAAGATGGAATGGTTTTAGGTGGGCAAGAGAATAAATTCTGTTCGGTCATACTGAGTTTAAGATTACTAGAGAAAATCCAATTTAAGATGTACAAATTTTAGTTGATAAAGGACCATAGTCAGGAGAGACTACAGGGTTTAAGAGGTCACCCATGGTTATTAAACATGACATAAATGAACCAGCAGCAAAGGAGACAGAGAAGTAGTCAGATAGGAGGAGAGTCAGGAGAGAGTAGTGTCAGAAAATCCAGAGAGAAAAGAGGATCCAGGAAAAAACAGTCAACAGTTTCAAATATTGAAGAGAATTCAAAAAGTCAGCCAGTCAATAAATATTAAGTGTCTACTACATGCCAGGCACTGGGCTGTGTTCAGGGTACAAACATGAAGAAATAAAACAAACAGACCCTGCCCCCAAAAGGCTTATAATGGAAAGGATGAGTATTTTCAAAAAGGCCATTCAATCTGGCAAGTCAGAAATCTTTGGCAACTTAGAACAGTCTTAGGAGATGATAGCAGTTGGCAAATTTCCAGGATGGCCCAATAGTAATAGAATCATAAATTAGAAGAAACTTTTGAGATCACTAAGTCCATTCTTCTCATTTTTCAGATGAGAGCACAGACCTAGTTAGGTTACATTATTTGCCCAGAGTCACATAACTGGTGCATAGCTTCACCACTTCCACTGTCAGACCATTTGCCAAATTTACCAGGACTCCAATTCAAGTGTATGGAATGGAACACAGGGGTCACACACTCAGTCTCATAGCAATATTCCCAAGTGTGATCTGAACCAGATCAAATTGTAATTGGGAAATATTTCACAAAACAATAAAAGGGAAACAAAACACAGATAACATTACATTTGCGGGGGGGGGCAGGGCAATAGGGGTTAAATGACTTGCCCAGGGTCATACAGCTAGTAAGTGTCAAGTGTCTGAGGCCAGATTTGAACTCAGGTACTCCTGAATCCAGGGCCGGTGCTCTATCCACTGTGCCACCTAGCTGCCCCATAACATAACATTTTAAAACTAAGTCAATATGCAACCCACAGGGATCCTTATATATGGATTAGTGACCCTGTTTCTGTTTGTTTGACACCACTGGTATGGAAGTAGCCATTCCACTGCCCTTTGTTATTCAGTATCTAAGCAGAATAAACTGGAATTGGTAGAAAAGGAATTCAACAGGGTAGCAAGACTTTTGAAAGAACCCAAAATTGTTGCTTCTATTCTGAATCCCAAATATAAAACATATTTTTGAGATTAAAATCTTAAATTATAGCAAAAGAGAGGTTTTCTCTACCACAACCACCTTCATTAATTTGTGTGCTGAAAATGGACATTTAAAGACCACCCTGGGAGTCAATTAGGTATTTTCTATCCTGATGAGTATATATTGTGATGAGCATACCTTGTGGAGAAATATAATATTTGGTTACTCCTGCATCTGCCTTAGACAAAGCAATTTTTTTCAGAATTAAAAATAACGAACAGTTTCCTAAGTAAAGGCCAAGCCTAGAAATTAGAGGTTAAGACTGATTAATCTTTCAATCACTGGAGGAATGATTGTTCATATGGGAGGGAAATAGGTTGATGGGTCTATAAGAACCAAGATTCCCAAGCTAAGCAAGATTATGAAAAAAAGATGTATGAAAATAATATTTTTCTATGGTCCATCAGTGAAATTTCTAATGTTTGTGGAAACAATAAAGTACTTTTAAAAATAGATTGTCTGTAAGGGGGCAGCTAGGTGGCGCAGTGGATAAAGCACTGGCCCTGGATTCAGGAGTTCAAAGCCAGCCTCAGACACTTGACACTTACTAGCTGTGTGACCCTGGGCAAGTCACTTAACCCCCATTGCCCTGCCAAAAAACAAAACAAAATAAAACAAAAAGATAAAAAAAATAGATTGTAACATTGGAGAGGACAGTTTCAGTTGAAAGATGTCAGAAGCTAGACTAGGAGAAGGGAAGGAATAATGATTTATAAAGTATCTATTATGTGCTTGCCACTGTTAAGCTCTTTATTTTTTCAAACATTAACTCATTTGGTAGGTGCTACTATAATTCCCATTTTACAACTGAGGAAACTGAGGAAGACAGAGATGAAGTGACTTACCCAGGGCCACGTGTGTAAGGCTGGATTTTAACTCAGGTCTTCCTGACTCTAAGCCCAGTGCTCAACCCACTATACTACCAGCTGTCTCAATTAAAGAGGGTTTTTTTTATTTAAAAAAGGTATTTTTAGGGTTTTAAACATTAGTTTTATTTATTTTTAACATTCTTTTTAAATTTTGAGTTCCAAATTATCTCCTCCCTCCATCCCCACCCCACTCACTGAAAAAACAAGTAATATAGTATCAATTATACATGTGAAATAATCCAAAACATTTTCATATTAGCCATATTTCAAAAAAAGCAAGAAAAATAAAGACAGTGAGAAAATTAGACTTTAATTTGCACTTAAGAGTTCACCAGTTCTTTCTCTGGAAGTAGATGGCATTTTTTGATCATGGGTCCTTTGGAATTGTCTTGGATCATTGTATTGATCAGAGTAGCCAAGTCTTTCACAGTTGATCATCATTACAATATCACTGTTACTATGCACAATGATCTCCCAATTCTTCTCACTTCACTTGGCATCAGTTCCTCTCGGTCTTGCCATGTTTTTTTCTGAAGCCATCCTGCTCCTGATTTCTCATAGCACAATTGTACTTCATCATAATCATATGCCACAACTTTTTCAGCTATTCCCTAAGTGATGAGCACTCCCCCCTCAATTTCCAATTCTTTGTCACCACAAAAAGAACTGCTGTAAATGTTTTTGTACATACAGGTCCTCTCCTTTTATCTCTTTGTGATACAGAGTGTGTGGTAGTATTTCTGGATGAAAGGGTATGTACAGTTTTATGGTTGGACTAATTCACTATGCCACCAGCAGTTCATTAGTGTACCTGTTTTCCCCCTCAGTCCCTGGTACCTCAGAATTATTTTAATTTGACTTTCTTTAATCAATATAGTGATTTAGAGAATTTTTTCATAGCTTTGATTTCTTCTTCTGAAAACTGCCTGTTTATATTCTTTGACTATTTATCAGTTGGGGAATGACTCTTATTTTTATAAATTTGACTCAGTTTTATACTCAATATATATTTGACAAATGTGGTCTTTATCAGAGAAACTTGCTGTAAATATTTTTGATATAATTTCATTGTCTATGGTATTTTTTTTGAAGCAAAATGTAGTTTCCCTGATTATCCATTTTAATTAGATACAATTTTGGTTTTGTTTTATATGAGTTCATGATTACTTACCTCTGCTTTTTTTTTTTAGTTCAGCTGAAGCATATTAGATTTTGCTCCAGCCCTTTATTTTAACTCTGTGTGTTTCTTTCTATTTCAAGTGTGTTTTTCATAAACAACACTGTTGGATTCTGGTTTCTAATCCATCTGTGATCCACTTCTGTTTTACAGCTGAGCTCATCCCATTCACTTCATGGTTATGATTACTAATGATGTATTATTCCCTTCCATTCCATTTTCTTCTGTTTCTTCTCTCCTTTTTATCCTGTCTCTCCTCAAATGCCTATTTTCCTTCTAACCACTGCCACTGCTTCCCTTAATCTTTCCTCCTTTTTATCATACTACCACCTTTCTCTTATCCCCTTCCCCTCTTATTTCTCTATTGGGTAAGTTACATTTCTATTTACAACTGAATGAGTATTCTTTCCTCTTTGAACCAATTCTGATGAGTGAGGTTCAAACATTGCCTACCATTCCCCCATTTTTGTGTCTCCTATAAAAGTTCCTGCACATCTCTTTCATGTGAAAAAATTTTCCCATTCTACCTCTGCCTTCTCCCTTTTCCTGTGCACCCCTCTTTCTCACCCCTTCATTTTTGGGAAGATCATTCCAACATGATTGACTCACATCCACACCCTCTTTCTATGTAGAATCCTTCTAACTGCCCTAATAATGATAAAGTTTTTAGGAGTTACATGTATCATCTTCCCACATAATTATGTTAAGTTTTACTTTATTGAGACCCTTATGATTATTCTTCCCTCCCCCCACCCTGTTCCCATGAAGTTTTGCTTGGCAGGCTATTATTGGCTGGAATACAAACTGCTTTGCCCTCTGAAATATCATATTCTAAGCCCTCTACTCTTTTAACTTGGAAGCCTCTAAATTTCGTATGATTCTGACTGTAGTTCCAAAATATTCGAATGGCTTCTTTCTGGATACTGGAAATATTTTTTTCTCTTTGACCTGGGAGGTCTGAAATTTGGCTATAATATTCCTGGGAGTTTTCATTTTGTGATCTCTTTTTTAGGAGGTGACCGGTAGATTCTTTTAATTTCTATTTTATCCTCTGCATCTAAAATATTGAGGCAGTTTTCCTTGATAATTTCTTCAAATATGATGCCTAGACTCTTTCTTTGATCATGGTTTTTAGGTAGTCCAATAATTCTTAAATTCTCTCTCCTTGATCTATTTTTCAGGTCAGTTTTTCTGATGAGATATTTCACATTAAAAAAAAATTTTTTTTCAGTCTTTTGACTTTGTTTTATTGTTTCTTGATATCTCATAGAGCCATTAGCTTCCACTTACTCAATTTTAATTTTTAGGGAATTATTTTTTTTAGTGAGATTTTGTACCTTTTTTCAGTTTGTCCAATTCTATTTTTTAAGGAGTTCTTTTCTTTAGTGAATTTTTGTGCCTTTTTTCCTCATTAGGCCAATTCTTTTTTTAAAGGTGTTATTTTTCCAGTATTTTGTGTGCCTCTTTTACCAAGTTGTTAACTCTATTTTCATATTTTTTCTTCCATCACTCTCATTTATTTCATTAACTTTTCTTCTGCCATCCTTATCTCTTTCTTTAAGTCTTCCAGGTTAGAATTTTCCTTTGAGACTTTGTTTGTGGCTATATTCTTCTGAGTTTATGTCTCGGTCTTCTCTATTATCGTAGTAGTTTTTTATGGTCAAATTCTTTGTTGTTGTTTGCTCATTTTCCAACCTATAGTGACTTTGAATTTTATGTTAAAGTTGACCTTTGCGCACATGGGGTTAAAGAGGCACTGTCCCAAGCTGCAGATTTTTTTTGTGTGTGTGTGGCTGTTTTTAGAGCTAGTGCTGGGGTTCTGCAAGTTCTTGGTGATTTTAAGGTGGTATGATTCTAGAAGTTTGTTATTGCTCTCCTGTTCTGTCTTTACCCAGGAACGGCTCCTGCTCCCCTGGAGCCAAAAGTGCTAGGGCTTTCTTTGCCTTGGAAATGTGACCAGCGTCCCTGTTCCCTCGTGACCTACCCCCAGCACTCTTCTCCATTCTGGAACTGTGACCTAGAATTGCATATGGGCAATAGAGTTGCCACTCTGTGCCAGCTGTATTCAGTGCCAGCAAAGAATTCCCGGTAATCTTTCTGACCTGTTGTCATACCCCTTTATTGTCTCTGGGCTGAGAGTTCCTGCAGCTGCTGCTGCAGTAGCTGTTGCTGCCACTAGGGGCTCCAGATAGGCTTCCACCCCAGTGTCATAAACTTTTCTATCCAACCTCCTTCATTTCCTTAGGCCAGAAAAATGTCTGACCCTGACCTTTTGTTGGCTCTGCTACTCCAAAACTTGTCCTGGGGTGTTATTTTAAGTTATTTGGAAGGACATATGGAAAGGGTTCAGCTACACTGTCTCTAGTCCTCCATCTTGACTTCCAATTGCAGAAGGTTTTGAAGCAAGTGGAAAGGACAGGAAGTAGAGACACACAATATAGATGCTATTCTCAAGGAGTTTAGCAGAGTAGGGGCAGAGAGACATTGAATCATAGCAAGCAGGGGTAGTTAGATCAAGTGTGGGTTTTTAAAGGATTGAACTAATATGGACACATTTGTTGAAAGCAGGAGGAGCCAGTAGGGAGATTAGAGATAAAATAAGATTATAGATAGGGAGAGATTATAGACAAAGTGAGAGTGAAGATGATAATGAAGGCAATTTGCTGGAGAAGACAGGAAAAGAGATTAAGGGCACATATACTGGGGTTTGTTTTGGCAAGGAAGGAAGATCTCTTTGTCCAATTGGAGTGAAGAAGGAGATAGTGAGTGAAGATGTCTGAGTGATGTAAAATAAAAAGAAGGGAGAGGAAGAAGGGATCTTGTTGCTCAGTTCATTTAAATACACAGTATACTGGGTGCCCTCCAGAAAACATAAGCAACACAGTCCCCAACTACTTTCTAATACTACCTGCTCTATCATACCATCACAGTGATTCAGCCAAGATCATATGGTCATTAACTAAGGCTCCAACTCTGGTGATTGAATTAAAGACAGGAAACCTTGCAGGAGTTTGTCTTTTAAGGTTGTTCAGTACAAGACCTCTCTTAGGATCTCTTAAGAGTACGTTCTGATCCTTATAATCCTATAAGCTCAATTTCCAGATGTAAGAGGCTTTGAACCCAAACACATGCCTGAATATTAGGTTAGTCTCTAGTTCCACAAGGAGAAACCATCTGAAAACAGTTTAGAATTGAAATATACATATGCTTGTAATTATTCTCTCCACAGAAATATGTAATAGACTATACTAGACTGTTTGGGCTATCTCCTCTGTCCCTTCATTCACAGAACTACAGTAGATAGTGGTGTCAAATGCAAATAGAAACCAATCTCTGTTGCCTGTATATTGACCCGGAAAACCACAAATTAACATTACATATGCTGCATTGTATTTTTATTTCTTTTATTAAACATTTTCCTATTATATTTTTATCTTGTTCTGGCTGCACTAGGGCCTGGATTTTGACACTTCTACTTTAAGGGACATCTGAAATCATTTGGTTCAATTCCAACATGAAATATTAAGTACTTTTACAATATCCAAACAAGTGATCATCCACAACCTTATTATAAATGTACAATGTAGGTCCTACATGATTATGACCTTACTATGTAATAAACCAGCCATTCTATTTTACATTTTCAGATATCCACAGTTATTCATATTTTTTATAACATTGTGCCAATATCTGCTTTCCTATCACTTCTCTCCAATGGTTCTATTTCTTTAAATGCTAAATCTTCTGACCAACCTTCAGGTATTTTAAGACAGTTATTATTCCCCCATGTAAATATTTTCTTCTTCAGGATTGGAGTATCCTAGATCTGGAAGGGTTCTTGAAAAGCATGTAACCCAAGCCATGTATGAAGAAGAATTTTCTATATAACTTGTCAGATATGGGGTCATTCAGCCTTTACCCAAAGACCTCCAATTAGGGTGAATACACTATCTCCTGAAGGAGTACTCTGCATTTTGCGGCAGCTTTAATTTTTTTTTTTTTTGCTAGGCAATGGGGGTTAAGTGACTTGCCCAGGGTCACACAGCTAGTAAGTGTCAAGTGTCTGAGGCTGGATTTGAACTCAGTTACTCCTGAATCCAGGGCCGGTGCTCTATCCACTGCGCCACCTAGCTGCCCCACCAGCTTTAATTTTTAGGAATTTTTTCCCTAATATCAACATGTTTGTAGTCAATAAGAAGGAAATACTGAAAAAGGAAACTCAAAGAATTTGATTTAGAAATTTCAGCAGCCATCTAGTTCAACCAACACAACATAGTATTCCCCACTATAAAATTCTTGAAAAGTTGTCATCCATCCTGTGCACAAAAACATCCAAGGAGAGGGAATCTACCACCTATTAGGGAAATCATCCCACTTAAAGGCACCTCTAATGGTTGGGAATTTTTTTTCATCACAACCAGTCTAAATTTGCCTCTTTATAATTGTCATCCATTTTTTTGTACTTGAGGCAGTGTGGCAGAGTGGACAAGAAAGCTAGATCTGGAGTTAGAAGTCCTGGGTTCAGAAGCCACCCCTGTCAGTTGTTAGCTCTGTGATCCTGGGTAATTTCATTTCTCAAGGCCCTTATTTCCTTATCTACAAAATGAGGCTATTAGATCAAATGGCCTCTAAGGTCCCTTACAGCTCTGAATTGATGATTCTCTGATCGTTATGGCCAAGCACAACAGGTTATACCTCTTTCCTCTTAACAGTACTTTGGAAACATGAAGCTATCTATCATATTCCCTGCCAAACTGTATCTTCTCAAGATTATATCCCAAAAAGTTTCAATGTCATTCCAATATTGCATGATCCTGAGACTCAGAGTCATCTTGATCATCCTCCTTCCTTTGCACACTCACTAGATAATTGATATCCTTCCTTTTTTAAAAAAATTTTTTGCAGGGCAATGAGGGTTAAGTGAATTGCCCAGGGTCACACAGCTAGTAAGTGTCAAGTGTCTGAGGCTGGATTTGAACTCAGGTCCTCCTGAATCCAAGGCCAGTGCTTTATCCACTGTGCTACCTAGCTGCCCCGATATCCTTCCTTTTTTTAAAAGGTAGCACCTAGAACTGAATAAAGCACTTCACATGTAGTCTGCTCAGGACAGAGTACCATGGGACTACGTAGCTTCCTGCTCTGTGATAACATACCCAGTCCCTTCAATTAATCCCCACAAGAGACAGTTTCAAATCCATTTACCATTTTTGTCATTGCAAGGATACCTGTTCTGAGAACATGTTAAGTCTTATACTATGTGAAGAATATGCCCTTGAGGAATTCTATATAGATGTATAATTTCAGGCTTATTGCCTGAACTTGTCCCTTCTTACATCACATTAGAAGTGAAACAGAAGGGGCAGCTAGATGGCGCAGTGGTCAAAGCACCGGCCCTGGAATCAGGAGTACCTGAGTTCAAATCCGGCCTCAGACACTTGACACTTACTAGCTGTGTGACCCTGGGCAATTCACTTAACCCCCATTGCCCTGCCAAAAAACAAAATAGGCAGTTCTCAAAGGAAAAAATCAAAACTGTTAAAAGACATATAAAAATCTCCAAATCAATAATAATTAGAGAAATGCAAATTCATACAACTCCGAATTCACATTTATTGGATTGGAAAATAGGGCCCAAAACAATGGAATATAACAGATATTGAATAGGCTGTGGGAAAACAGGCACAATAACAGCTCTTGGTTGAGCTGTGAATTGGTCTAGCCATTCTAGAAAGCAATTTGAAACTATGCCTACAAAGTCACTAAAGAGCAATAACATTTGGTCAATACCCCAAGAGAACAAAGGAAGAGGGAAAGGACCTATATGTACCAACATGTTTATACCTTCATTTTTTGTTCGGTCAAAAACCTAAAAACTAAGGAGGTGGCCATAATTGGAGAAAGGAAAAATAAATCATGGCATATAAATGTAATGTGATATTATTGCACCATAATAAATGACAAAAGGGATTGTTTCAGGGATACCTGAGAAGATTGCATGAACTGTTGAAGAAGAAAGTAAGCCAAACCAGGAAAGACTGGGATGCAGAGAGAAGGGAATAAACATTTATATAGTGCCTACCATGTGCCAGATACTGTGCTAAGAGCTTTATAAATACCTCAGTTGATGAGGAGTTCTGAGGCAGGAATACAATTTATACCATAGCAACATCACAAGACAAACAACTTTTGAAAGACTTAAAAACTGATCAAATCAGTGACCAATGATACTTTCAGAGGACCAATAATGAAACATACTACCCACCTCATGACAGAGAAAATGATGGACTCAATGCAGAATGAAATAATTGCATTTTGGAACACAGACAGTGGGAGAATTTGTTTTACTTGTATATTTGTTACACAGGTTTTGTTTTTCTTCTTTTTGAATAAGGGGAGGGGGAAGGCAGGAGGGGATAGGGATAGGTTTGTCAAAAGAAAAAAAAGAAAAAAGACAAGTCATTGAAGCACTTTAAAAGATACAAAAGAGAACAGAAGGAAGGCTGAGTGTACACAGACAAGCAGGACATTTTTGAAAGTTATATATTGAATTATTATGTATTTTAAAGGAAAATAAAGCTACATATAATAGAAATCTGAAGTTTCATGTTTTACTGAATATATGGAAATGCTTATTATATTTGATGTCTGTTAAGTTCATAATTAAACAAAATTATAAAAAGAGAAAATGAATGTAGATGTAGATGATATAGGCAAACAACAAATGAAATTGACCATATTATTTTTTTTTTAATTTTTTAATTTAACGGGGCAATGGGGTTAAGTGACTTGCCCAGGGTCACACAGCTAGTAGACCATATTCTTTTAAAATTCATTCATATTTCTTTTTATAAGCAAAACAAATTCCCACATTGGCCATGTCCAAATAGTTATATCTAAACCAGGGTTTTAAATCTGTTAAGTCTCTCAGCAGAGTTGGATCACATGATTCTTCTTCAGTCCTCTTGACACAGTTTATCATTGTATCAATCAGAGTTCTTAAAGCCTTTCAAAGTTACTCTTCTCTATAATGTCGTAATCATATAGACTGTTTTCCTAGTCTTGTTTACTTTGTTCTGCACCTGAGCATAGAAATCTTCCCAGTTTCCTCTTAAACTATTTCATGATTTCTTATGGCACAATAATATTTCATCATATTCATATACTATGATTTGTTTAGGTATTTCTCAAAAGGTGGGCATTTCCTTGGTTTCCAGTTTTTGGTTACTATGAAGAGTTGCTATAGATATTTCTGTACATATTGACCATATTCTAAAAGAGGAAGAGGTTGGTTTCCATTGTCAGAGTTATATTTGAATCACCTCTGTGAACAGTTAGACTATTGACTTGTTAGAACAGAAATCAGAAACAACACATAATAGAACACAAAATAAGTAGAAGAACAAATAAAAAAATGTTATGCCATCAAAATAGCTTCAACCATACTTAAAATGGAAATGGATAAAAAGAATAGATATTGACATGGACTATCATAATTTCCTACAAAATTTTCTCCAGTCCAAAGCAATCATTATGAAATTAAAAAAAACCCCTAGAATAAACAATTTATTTCCCTTTTTACAATATTATACAGATGATGATGGAAGACATGAGCAGTATTGCTTCATAATACAAAAGAAAGTGATGAGAAAGTAGCAAGTGTAGGGAGAGATTGGCATGAGACCCAATTTAGTCAAATAATTTTCAGAAAAGTAGAAGAGGTCTATCAAGATTTCTACAACAAATGACATTCTGTCAATGACAACCTTTAGGCTCATCATCACAATTCATGAAGTGTTTTATAAGGAACAGGAAATGGCACTAAAGAAAACAAAGACAATAAAAGACCAAAGGAAATCTGCCCAGAGATAAAAGAAGGAAGATCCCAAATGTTTGGAAAAAATATCAACACTACTACTATTTTCAAAAGGAAATCAAGGAGATACCAACAGCTTCCAGCTCAGGTATACCTATTCTCTCATGTTTACAAAATCTGTATGAGAATTTTTAGACTTGTGTTTAGGATACTTTGGATGGAAATATGAGCAGGAGACAAGGAGATTTTTATAGACAATATTCTGCACCTTTATACTTTTCCTTTTGATTGAAAGTAATCTAAAATACAAGATCCTACTATATGTTTATTGTTTGTTGACTATGTAAGAAAAAAACTTTGTTCTGCTAGAGTAAGATGCTCCCTTAAAATAATTCTCATGTAAACATTATGATGATAAAAGATTCCCTGATGGATGTAATAGCAGAGATAACTTAATTTGATGGTCATCTCGTTGTTATTATCGAATAAGACATTTAACAAACAATGCATGTTAGCCAAAAGAGTTTGGTGCTGTCAAGGAGACTGTCTAGTGCAGAATCCAAATAGAAAAAGGATTCCATAGAGATGGTGAGGTCCTTCAGATGCTTACAGACTCCACTGTGCTGACTGTATTAAGTCATTGATTGCCCCCTAACCATTGCAGTCCCCTAAATAAGATCCATGATCACTCAGAAGAATTAGGCCCAACTACCCACATAAGAAAAACTATGTAGATAAAGATTATTTGTTATCCAGATTGTGAAATGTAGTTAGATGAACACCCCATGGCTAAGGTCCGTAACTCCAAGTCTCTTGCAAAGATAGTACAGATGGACAATGAACTGGGCCCACAGCTGAATTCAAGGAAGAGAGAGGGCTAGATTGCATGTGAGAAAATGAACAGTTCTTTCAATGACCCTCAGAATCTCCCTGAAAGAAAATATTATCTTTTTAATACCAGTATTCTTCTGGTGATACTATATGGCTGCAAATCACGGATTGCAAAAGATCAAATTGTGGGTCATTCAAAGGGCAATTGAGAAAAAATAAAGAAGCTATAAATTGGCTAGAGCACATTATGAATCAAAGTGGCAGGGAATGTATCATCATAGAGATGTGTGACCACAGGATGTGAGTCAGTCAGGTAGGGAGAGTGATGGGATAACCAGTAGACAGTTTGCACCCTGTACCAGTAATTGTATAATTGATGTTATGAAGCCTATTAGGAAAGCCCCTGCATACTAGGGAACCCCAATAAAATAATTATACAAGGATGTTGATAAGAAGCATGGAGGCTGAGAAGGTATAGAAGATTGGTGTTTGGTGGTACCACTGTGGGGAGTCTTTGATTGTGATGAAATCACAAATACTCTGAAATATACCCCCAAATACATAATGTTTTCACTTAATTTTTTTTAGTGAGGCAATTGGGGTTAAGTGACTTTCCCAGGGTCACACAGCTAGTAAGTGTTAAGTGTCTGAGGCCAGATTTGAACTCATGTCCTCTTGACTCCAGGGCCAGTCCTCTATCTACTGTGCCACCTAGCCGCTCCTCACTTAAATTTAAAAAGTTATTTTCCTTCCTTATTTCAGTCAAAAACTTAATTTCTATCCCTAAGGGTGTTTCATATTTTCTCATTTTATCTGACAGAGAAAAAATTATTCACAAATTTTATATTTAGCTGCTTTAAATTAAGCTTATCAAAATTTACTTTCTCTATATTGATGCATTTGACTTCAGGATGGGCCGACTATGCTAGAGCAGAAGAAATGCTTCTGTCTTAAAGCAGAAGGGGGATAAAACTGATGTGGACCCAAACATACATTCACAAGTACTTCATCAATTTCCTACTTTAGGCAAGTTTGTTTTTCCCCAAGTGTTATTTTATCTTCGTGGGGAACCTTTTGAGGTCTTACAGTGTACCAAACAAATATGTAGATATTTGATTAACCCGGGTTTGGTCACCATAGCTTCCCTCAATCTTCCCCCAAATAACAGTGTGCGAGGATCAGGGCTGGGGTCCAGGCAGTACTTCTACCTGGCCCCTAGATCTGCTTTGAGGATTCATACTCAATGCCCTTCCTTAGGTGGTGCAGTGGCTAGAGCACTGGCCCTGAAGCTGGGAGGACAAGGAGTTCAAATTTCACCTTAGACACTTAGTAGCTGTGTGACCCTGGGCAAGTAACTTAACTGCAATTGCCTTAAAAAACCTGGGGCCATCTCCAATCATCTTGTTATATATCTCTCCACTGGACCCATATGGTTCTGAAGAAGAGAGTGAGGTTGGTGACCTTGCACAGCCCTCCCTCAGGTAAATCCAATTCACTGCAAGTCATAATATCACCCTGGTGTCAAGGTCCTCTTCAAGAATGAAGGAGAAAAACAACTCACTATAAGCACCAAAACAGCCACTTAATATGAATTTAGCTGTTAAACACTCCTCTCTCTGCCTCTCTGATCCTCCATCTATCCGTATCCCTGTCTTTCTCTTTCTTTTTGTCTCTCTTTTTGCCTTCTCCTCTGTTTGTCTGTCTCTTTCCCTGTCTTGATGTGTGACTGTCTCTCTATCATAGTTCTACTTCATTTACTCAATAACCTTTCATGCTGCCCCCCCACACCCAATAGACAAATCTTTCTGAGTAAAATTTCTTCTGGGACAAAGACTTATTTAAACATTGCCTTTGCCTCATCTTCCCCTTTCCTGCCCTCATTTTGAGATATTAATAGTAATTTACATTTATATAGAGCTTTAAAGTTTGCAAAGCCATTCAACATAAGTATCTCATCAATTCAAAAAAATTATTAATGTTTACAGAGAAGAAAGTCCTTCAATTTACTAACTGAAACTTATTTTTCTTATTGTTCATCTCAATCCCAAGGCATGTGTCATTGTTTAACTTGTCTACTTGTCTTCAGGTAAACAAAAAATAATTAATATAATGGTCATTTTGTCGAAGATACCTGATTCTCTAGACAATAGCATTGTGACTGGATCGATTTCCAAAAATGCGTTGTGCGAATTGTTACCAAAAATCTTGTTCGTTTAGGAAGTAGCCCACGTGTACAACTTACCTATGGTTGGATATAAGCACTTATTCAATTTATCTCCTCTTGTAATGTTTTCTCATTTGTCTGTCTCTTTTAGAGTTTACCCTAGAGGGCAAGGGTCGTGTTTTCTTTCTTTCTTTCTTTCTTTCTTTCTTTCTTTCTTTCTTTCTTTCTTTCTTTCTTTCTTTCTTTCTTTCTTTCTTTCTTTCTTTCTTTCTTTCTTTCTTTCTTTCTTTCTTTCTTTCTTTCTTTCTTCCTTCTGAGTGAGGCAATTGGGGTTAAGTGACTTGCCCAGGGTCACACAGCTAGTAAGTGTTAAGTGTCTGAGGCTGGATTTGAACTCAGGTCCTCCTGACTCCAGGGCCGGTGCTCTATCCATTGCGCCACTTAGCTGCCCCATGGGCTGTGTTTTCTTAATTCAGGCTGTGAAGCAACTAGTAAAGCACCAACATGTGCATCTAAATGCATTCTTTAAATAGTTAAAGAGTGCCTAGAATATGGCAGGTGCTTATTTGTTGAATGTTGAATGAATGAATGAATAGATGATGAATGTGATTTAAAGTAGCAACTCCTTTAGCTTATGCTAATATATGGAACCTATTGACTCTTACAACCAAGCTGCCACTTCATGAATAACAAGGTGTTGCAGTAAAAATGTTCACTTCCGTACTAAACAGGCAAGTAAAAGCTTCCCACAAAAACATAATAATTATAGATGCATAGATGGAATAAAACAGGTTTTTAAGTGTGGTCTATTTGAATGAGTTTCCCAGATTGAACTCTCTTACATGCTCTGTGAGTTTTCCCCCCATCCTGGAATTCATTGCAACCATTTCGACATTTCTCAGACACCTGAATAAATAAATGCTGAAGGAAGAACTAAGTCAGCTGAGTTAATTGCCTTGGCTGCAGTAGCCTGGTGTCGCATTCTTTTCAAACTAGCTTTCCTAAAAACCCTGTTATTTCAAGTGGGGCCACTAGATGGTGCACTTTGTTCTTGGCTCTTTACCCTGGAAAATCATTTAGAAACGACAATACTTAAGACATGGGGATCTAGTCAACAAAAACAAAAAAGGGAAGAACTACAGTAGAAAAACAATTTGATTTGGACTGGTTACCCTAGGCCTTGGCTCCTTCTCTTACTCAAGTTTCTCCTTAGTAATGGAACACCAGTACAGGCTTTTGACTGATATGAGGTCAAATATCAATGATTCCTTCCTTGCCTGTTTTTCCTTCCCAAGACCAGAGCTATAGTGGGATCCATAAAAGAAAGATTCCCCAGCTACTCCGTAAAATCTCCTTCACTCCTAGAGACATACTTAAAGCAGTAAGCATTTTGTTTTTACTAGGCCATCTTGAGAATACTCTAAGCTAATAGGTCAAAAGATACAAAATGCAGTAGAGATTTCTTCTCTATTTTTAAGGATTTATAAAACAAGCTCTGTGGTATTATATGGAGGAAATCCATAGACAACCAGAATTCACTGCTATGTTCTCATTTAAGAAGGCCTTTGTCCTGTGTAAAGACCATTAACTTGCTTTTGAGTTTTCAAAATATGGCATGGTTTAAGCATTTTGGTTTGGAAGACACTGTGGTTATCCTGACTTCATTCAGATTTTATCCCCAAATCAACTCTTTATTTAGTTGTTTGCTTTCATAATAAAATGCTTAAATTTTAATAAGCAAATGTTTTAGAGAAGTTGATGAAATTGTCAGCTACTTTGCAGCCACTTCACTATCTTTGGTCTCAAAGGAGTAGCTATGCTCAGATTTTCACAAATCACGGGGATTTCATGATCACCGATTTTTTTTTTCTATTAGGGAGCTTTCACATGATCGCCTCTACTCTTCATTCTTGCCACCCTAACACACACTTTACTTTATGAATTAATTACAGCCTCTCAACTCAAGCAGCACTCAACTCTCTGAATCCTTAATTTCTAGGAATGACTGCAGCAAATCAGTATGATCCCCTTTTCACTGGATAAATATAATATAGCTGAATTCAATCCTTTTAGCTGTTTTGCTGGTACTAGAAGTTCATTTCCATTATAAAATAATAATGTAAAAATATTTCTACATATTCCTTTAAATAGAAAATCCTATTTTAGAAATGGTAGTTATGGGAAGGTGGGAAATAGAAGCAATGATTAGATATTCTTACTTTATCTTCACTTTTAAAATTTCAGTCTTTGATACTTGAGAAGTGATTTTGAGCAAAATAATTAACAAAAATTAACTTGATGCAATTAATATATATGTATATTACATAAACATATATGTATACATGTATGTATGCACACACATATATCAACAATGATTTGAAAGCTAATTATTTAATTTGGGTATGATTTCAGGTCTCTTGTTTCACCTGTACCCTCCCACTATCAGTCTTTGGTAGTTTAGAGGGTAGATGAGAATAACCAACGGGAATAAATCTTTTTCTTTTCTTTTCTCTTTCCTTCTCTTTTGTTTTGTTTTTATAGCAATTCTGACACAGAACCTAGCATATAGTAGTTGCTAAACAAATATTTATTGATTTATTGATGGGGGTTGTTAACTATTAGATACATTGAGTTTTGAGAATTTTCTTTGGGTTGCAGTTATCAATAGACTTGGATTTAAATCCTGACTGATTTTTACTCCCTGTGTGACCTTAAGAAAGTCACTTACTCTCCCTGAGCCTCAGTCTCCTCATCTGTAAATGAAGAGGTTGGACTAAATTGTCTCTGAAATCTGTTCTAGCTCTAAATCTATGTTCTTATATTAATGGACAATTATGAAGTCTCTCACATTATCCTCAAAGAAGCATTAAAATTTTGTTTTGTTTTCCCTTTAAATAGTAGTTTCCTTAGAAATAAACGTATATAATATACGGGATATATTTTCTTATCACTAGTAATCCTAATTGGAGTTGGCTGCCCTTGCCCGTCAACCTGGCTAGGTCAATGTAGGGATGGTATTGGGAGTAAAACATTTAGTATATCTGATTTTTCCAGGATCTTCTTAATGGTGAGTGAACATTCAGATCAAAGTTTACAAACATCTGCTATTCTTCATGGTTTCATAGGCATTGCACAGCAAAAGCATAGACTATTTTCATCCTGTCCAAGATAGAGATATGTATGGAGATGCATATATGTGTATATAAAAATGAATGAATTATTGACCTTTGGTCTTCCTCTGAGTTGTCTCAAGGGATCAAAAACCTGTTACTCCTTTATTTTCATGGTAGAATGAAGCAAATACTTTCATCCCTTTTTCCCTTTGACACCAGAGAGGCCAGTGGCCTCTCCTAATCATAAGGTGAAGAAATCCTTCCTGGATTGCCTGATATTTTGATCCCACTGCCCATGTTGCTGCATCTGCTAGGGATCAGATACTGGATTATTAATTATCCTGTGACAATTAGGACAGATACTCTAGATGAAGTTGGAAAAAACATTTCTGACCCAATATAAGTACCTTTGGTAATACGGAATGTATCCAACTAATCTCAGTGTTTCTGTGCTATTGGTTTGTTTCAAATTATTTGCATTAAGTAGATCTTAAGTGCTACATGTATGTATGCTACATACATAATCTACACCATTAAATCTGACATAAACTGCTACTTCTGAGAGACACTATATTTCCAAACGAGAAGTACCCATACTGAAGCCAAGAATCACCAGCACCTAGTATATAAGTAATATAATAATATAAATATACATTATAATATAATATTAATAATATATAATATAATAATAGAGATAAATATAAATAAATGTTTGCTGAATTAAATAGCATCTACCAGGCAGACACATTGATAAATGTTTCATTAACTAGAATTCTAAACTTGAAGTCACCAAGTATGCCCAGGAGGGCTCTAGGAGTGGGCTCTCCTCTCTATACTGTCTTCTTTAAAAAGTCATATTTAGGGGCAGCTAGGTGGCGCAGTGGATAGAGCACCGGTCCTGGATTCAGGAGGACCTGAGTTCAAATCCGACCTCAGACACTTAACACTTACTAGCTGTGTGACCCTGGGCAAGTTATTTAACCCCAATTGCCTCACCCCCCCCCAAAAGTCATATCTATAGCATAACAAAATCCCCAACAACTCAGCAGCAATTTAAGTGCTATTTTTGAAGCTGATACATGATTGTTGAATTAGCTAAGGGACCAACGCCACCAAGTGAGATTCTCAGAGGGTGAATGTAGGAGTGATAGTTTCTGACCATTTCAGGGTGAAGGTTGATTGGAGTTAATACCTTTGTTGTTCTGTTTTTGTTTTGTTTTTGTTTTTTTTGTTTTTTTAGTGAGGCAATTGGGGTTAAGTGACTTGCCCAGGGTCACACAGCTAGTAAGTGTTAAATGTCTGAGGCCAGATTTGAACTCAGGTACTCCTGACTCCAGGGCCTGTGCTCTATCCACTGCGCCATCTAGCTGCCCCACCTTTGTTGTTCAAAATGATAGCAACATTTTACTGAGTAAGAGGAATTTAGAATTTGAGTTTTTACAAACAATTGGGGCCATTATTTTTATTTGGAGGTTGGCTTTACATAGAGAAATGGATTTTGAATATCCTTTGGGCTTTTTTTTGGGGGGGGGGTTATATGAATAACCTTGTTTTTAAGCAATTCCATTGTGCTGAAGCCTGTGTTATAAGTTCTATACTACCATTCAATTTTTGTGTCCTCTATATCTACATATACGTACCTTTGGGATTGCTATGTTTTATAAAAGGAAAACATTTTATGTTCATCTAGACTTAACAAAAGAATGTGATAAGCTTTCACTGAAATGCATTACATAGTCCATATAAAATACATTTTGAAAATATGTAAATTCCTGAAAGGACCTGCATGTAATTTCACAGCTTGAAATAAAAAGAAATATATTTGTGTTTTCAGTGTAAGCCCATTAGTCAAAAGCAAGGTTTGACTTTCTTGATGGACACTCATCAAATTGTCAGTAATAAGTTATAAACAATGTGGTTTCTTGTGAGCTTTATATAAGTGTGTTTTGCTACTAGAAGTGTAAGAAACATGAAAATGCTTTGAATCTGAATCCATTACAGAACAATGTACTCTACCTTTTTCAAGCATTCAACATCAACATTATTCTTTATCAATAATAGAGCTACCCAAGAGACAGAATTATTCCTTGAGATGTACAGCTTAGTGGCACAGTAAAGACGGCACTGGGCCTTGAGTCAGAAGACCTGAGTTCAGATTTGATTTTAGACACTTACTACCTGTGTGACCTTGGGCAAGTCACTTAATCCCCGATTGCCTCAGTTTCTCCATCCGTAAAATGGGGCTAATGATGCCATCTAACTTCCAGGGTTTATGAGGATGAAATGAGATAATAATTATAAAGTGCTTAGCATACTACCTTGTACATAGTAAGTGCTATATAAAGTTAGTTAACACTACTCGTATTATTAATTATTATTGTTTCAGTATAGTGCAGTAGAAAGATAATAATAGCTAACATTTACATAATGTTTTAAATTTATATTTATATACATACATATATTTTTTCCTTTGGCCTAATGATAATTTCATGCCTTTATAGGTAGAGACACTGAAGAAGGATATATGTTCTGGGCCTGATTATCACCAAAAGATCTGATTTCTTGAGTAAAAACAATGGAAGAAGGGCAGCTAGGTGGCACAGTAGATAAAGCACCGGCCCTGGATTCAGGAGGACCTGAGTTCAAATCCAGCCTCAGACATTTGATACTTACTAGCTGTGTGACCCTGGGCAAGTCACTTAACCCCCATTGCCCTAGAAACCCCCAAAAAAGAACAAACAAAAAACAACAATGGAAGAAAGTGACTTCCATCTTAGAATGTAATAGAAATGAAGACATTTGATACTCTGACATAGACCCGAGATGTCGGGAGAGCATGTACAGTCATATTAGGAGAGATGAGAAACTTTAAAAAATGAAATTCCGAAGATCCTCAGCTAGCACAATGCTTGGCACAAAGTAGGAACTTGATAAATGTTTGTGGATTAATTAACACAAAGAGGGGTAGCTAGGAGGCACAATGGATAGAGCCTCAGATACTTAACACTTACTGGCTGTGTGACCCTGGGCAAGTCACTTAACCCCAATTGCCTCATCAAAACCAAAAACAAATTAACACAAAGAGAATTCTAATGAGAAGAAAAAATAAAGTGTCTAAAGAGGTTGATTTGGATACATGTTGATCAACTTAGGTTTGAAAAATAACATGTGCAGAAGATGAAATCAAGAGCAGGTAATGGGAAATGAATATCAAAGCATAGTTCTGTAAAAATAATGTCTGGAGTGATAAAGCTGAGAATGAGGTGAGATTAGTAACAAAAACATCTATTTTTAAAAAAGCTCTTAATTGGAAAATTATGCCAAGAAACTCATTTGAAATGGCCTGATGTACTTCCTCTAGCTTTGTTTCATTTGAAGAGTAGGCCTAGAGGAGATTGTCATATTTCTCCTTATGAGATGTTGTTTGGACATCCCCTCTTGAAGGCAAGACCATTTGTGCCTGTATATCTCTATGTTGGGAGGGGATTTATCAATAGTTAACTATATAAGAGAATTACAGAGTAGGCTTAAGGAGTTGCAATCAGTTGGAGCTGTGATTCAATCTGGTCCTATTGATTTCTCTATACATGCTTTTCAACCTGGTGATTATGTATATATTAAGATTTTTACCCGTTCTAGTAGACTTCAACCACCTTGGGAAGGACCTTTTCAAGTTCTTCTAACTACTCCTACTGTAATCAAGGTTGATCAGAAGGACTCGTGGATTCATTGCTCTCATGTTAAGCCTGCTCCTTTCTCCTCCTGAAAATGGCTACAAATTTCACTGATGCTGTTACTTTTAAAGATCTTGTTACCCTGTTAAATCAGGACTCAAGGTACTCTGTATATTTTTCTAAATATCTTTGGACTTCTATACTTCTAACTGGATTGATACTGTTAGTATTGTCCTCCATGTAGAAAGTGTTTTAGTCCTTCATTCTATGGAACTATTAATTCTCCTTGTTGTTCTCTTTGATGCTGAATGAATTTTAGAATTTTTAATTTTCTTGTAACTTTAGATTAACTTAAATCAATGTTCCCTTATTAACATAACTTATACTCATTCACATTATTATGTTTGTAAATTTTGCGCCTCAGTAGGGGAGTGCCCCCTCTGGAATTTTGCGTCACCCATAGAGGACTGCCCTCTATGCATTGAATTGTATCCATCTTTTAGATTGTTAATGATCCAAAGTTCAAATTTTAGTATTTGTCTTTGGATCAAAGGAGGGATAATGTGAGTGAGATTTTCCTCATCCCTTAGTTATAAGAGATTTACCATAGTTATAAGTGATTTGATTAAGATAATAATCAATATATTAACTAAAAAATCGTGATTTATTCTATTTAATATAGATTGCATAAGGTTAAAAGGTTAAGTCTTTTCTCATATTTCCTAATTTTCCAATGTCAAGCATTAGGTAATATCACAAGATCTAGTAGTCAGCAAGGCTATATTTTAATAATCATGAGTGACATACTTTCCTATAGAGAGTTCACGCTGCTGACCAGTGGCCTAACAATGACCCACCCTATTGTTATCATAATGCTGTCATTTATAGTCATTTAGGTAGTTCCTTATATTTCCTAAGAATATGTTTTAATTTTAGAAGTGTAACTAATGATATAATACTGTACAAGTGTAACTTTGGAAGGGTATATAAACCCATGAATTTTGTAACTCTGGGTCTTTTAGGCCCAATGCCTGGATGACTGGATTTATTGGGAGGCTAAAACCCTCTCAATAAACCTATTGGTTTTGTTGGGGGACTAACCCTCTCTCAATAAACCTATTTGCTTCAGCCTGGAAACTTTGTTATTTTCGTTCTTCCGTCGGACTTAAAAAATTTTCCCGACACCTGAGAAGCTTTATCCAGCTCACAAAGAGTCAGCCCAGCTGAGCCAGAAAGTGACTAATCTATTATTCATTGTCTGTGTCACATTCATCAAGAGAGAAAAGGACTCCCAAAGCTAGAAAGTTCCACCTCTCCAAGGGGTGTGTGTGTGTATATGTGTGAGTGTGTGGTGTTTTTATCAACTACTTTCATTGGACTCTATTCTCTCCAAAGAATGAGTGAGTGCCTCTTTATTTGGGGAGATGTGCTTCGGTCCTTGCTTCACCTTTCCAGTAAATATTCTTTTGTAAAGTATTAATTGATGTTAATTGATTAATTGATAATGGGGAGATGTTAACCTGAGAACATACCAGATGTGGGTTTTTGTACCATAAAAGCCATAATCCCTCAGAGTTAATTCAAGAACCCAAAGGGAAGAAGTAGTAGGTACCCTCTGATAATCTGATCTGCTAGTCCCTGTTTGGGTTGGGGAATGACCCCAGATACTGTGCTACATTAGATTAACTGAGAAAAATAAAGTGTCTGCAAATAAGAAATATGTACAGTTAAGAGTGAGTCTGGGGGCAGCTAGGTGGAGCAGTGGATAGAGCACTGGCCCTGGAGTCAGGAGGTCCTGAGTTCAAATCTGGCCTCAGATACTTAACACTTACTAGCTGTGTGACCCTAGGCAAGTCACTTAACCCCAATTGCCTCATCAAAAAAAAAAAAAAGAATGATGAGTGAGTCTGACAAGAGCAAAAACGAAAGAGGAAAAGAAAGGGAATGGTGGGAAGCTAGTTTTACAGTTTAGAAAAGAAGGGAACCCACTGGAGAACTATATACAGCACTGGTCTACAGAGTGTTTTACACACACACACACACAGAGGCATGCTCAAGATGATATACATACTAGGGCACTGTCAGAAAATGTAAGAATTTCTCTTTTAGATTAAAAAAGAAATTCAGCTTTATTAATATTTAATATACAGATTGATGTTGACATCTTCACTCAGTTTGCATGTCACAAGACCATGTGTCACATATAGTTTGCAGGGTATCCTGTGAGAAGGATAGCAATTCCACAACACAGAGAAATTGAAAAGAGTGCCCACATTCAGTTGTGTATTATGATGATTATAATATTTATTATATTGACATAGACATAATAGCTATTGATTATATACTATATATTATATGTCAATAAATATTGATTATGTATGTGTATGAATGCTAAATTTATGTTACCTAACATGTTTTATTATTGCTACCTATTTATTTAGAAAGGTCTGTTGTAAATCATCATGCTGTGGTACTATTTGATGTATCACAGTTTACCTATGCCTAGTTAAGGGGTTTCATGTTCTCAAGTTTGAACTAAACACACCTTCACAAAATGGAAAAAGTATCTTGGAAAGAAATCACAGGTTGAAAAACACTAATAAAGTGAGCACAATTGAATGACAAGAAAATGGCAGAAGTGATATTTCTTTTGCTCCTTGTACAAGTTCTTTGTTGGCCATGTTACCAGGTTAAAAACAAGGATGATCTAATCAAATCTGACAAGAAGTTAGCCAAAATAAAATGAAAAATTGTCAAGAGATTATTTGAAATCTGCATTTATATCCTTTATTGTTAACAATGAAACTCACAATAAGTGTATATTGTGCTTTAATAAATAACATACAGTGGTTATATTTAACATGACATTTAAAAAACTAAGCTTTTTTGACAAAAAGATGAAAGTTTATCATCTATAAATACAGACTTTCATATGGGTTCATCTAAAGAATTTAGAAATAATTTTCTAACCTGTTTAAAATGTTACAAAGAGTTTCCATGGATTTTGAAGCTAATTGTTAAAGCTAAGAGTATATATAACACCTTCCAACTAAATTTGCAAAAAAAACCCCCAAAACACTAAATGACATCAAGGAAGATGGAAGTTTTCTAAACGATATTCAAGAAAAGATTTTGTGTTATTGGTGAATGAGATTGAAAAATTAGCAGCATGATTTCATAATGCAGTCAACATATAATCCATTCATTTGATATGCATATCTTTGTGAAGTATTTTTTTTAAATAAAGAAACAGCAGTCATAAAAGCCAAATATTGACATAATGGAAACTTCACATCACATAGTTTTACACTAAGGTTTTCAAAAGTAAAAAAAAAAAACACACATTAAGTAACATTACTTTCATTAAGTACCTATTATGTGCCGGACACTGTGTTAAGTTATAGGAATGCAAACAGAGGCAAAAGATAGTGTCTGCCCCCCAGGAGCTCACAGTCCAATTGGGGAAACAAGATGCAAAGAAATATATAGAAAACAAGTTGTATACCAGATAAATGGGAGACAATCAACAGAGGGGGAGGCACAAGAATTGAGAGGAGCTGGGAAAGCTTTCCTATAAAGGATGGAATTCTAGCTGGGACTGAAAGCAAGCTAGGAAGTGGAGGTGAGAGAGAATTCCGGGCATTGGGGACAGCCAGTGAAAATTCTGGGAGTGGAGTGATTGTTCATGAATCAGCCAGGAGGCCAGTGTCACTGGATCAAAGAGTAGGTGGTAGGGAGTAAGGTATGAGAAGACTGGAAAAATAGGAGAGGGCTAGGTAATGAAAAGCTTTGGATGACAAAAAGGGTGTTTTGTTTTTGATCCTGGAGGAGATTAGAAGCCACTCATTGAATAGGGGAGTGATATGGTCAGACCTACACTTTAGGAAAATCACTTTGATGGTTAAATGGAAGAACTAGTGTGAGGAGAGACTTAAGGCAGGTAGACCCACCAGCAGGCTATTGCAATAGTCCTGGCCTAAGGTGATGAAGGCATGTAACAGGATCATGAGAGTGTCAGAGGAGAAAAAGAGGTGTTATATGAGAGATATTGCAGAGGTGAAATTAACAGACCTATAATTAAATGATGTTTTATTATTGTTAACTATTATATAATAATCCTTTATTGAAAGCAACCTTATTTTTGTATCATTAATAAAAATAAAACCTATTTAAAATTCTGTTTATTTCTTCATCTCATCTTTTAAATTTCTATTTTGTTTATAATTTATTATGTATATAATAGTATAGTGGTATAGGTATGTAAGACCCACAAAAAACATACACTTGTTAGGGTTTCATGCTAATTTTTTTTAATCTACTGGGTGCCACAGCAAAAAATTTTGGAGTCTTCTGGTACAAAAGATTATCTATCCAGGCCTGAGAAATGCATGGATGGGCTGTGGAACCAGGAATATCAGGAAAAAGGAGAAACAACAATCAACACTATTATACGTCTCCATTTCAGGTGACAGGGAGCCCATCCAGGACTTTAAGGAAACAGGCCTTTACAAAAGAAGTCTTCACTCATTGAACTTTAAGTAATTATTAGGATTTATACAAATCTTTGGGACAAATAGTTCTGCAAATTCCATAATTTTTAACCAGTTTTCTTAAATATTATTTTATTTTGTAATATTATGAATTATACATCTGTAAATATGGGTTGGACCTCAGTATACTGGGAGGTACTATCTATACATTGTCACACATTTTTGGTGGGTGCTAAAAATTGGGTTGTGTTGGTAAATATTTAACAATTAGCTCCCATCCCCAAAAGTATAAGCTTTACACTTTTAAGCTTAATATGTACAATTAACATTTTCTCCATCATTTTCTTAGGTCTAGAAAATCAACAAAACAATAAATTAAGCCTTGAATTGTAGCATTTACTGATTTCTGAGGTGTAAATGTTCACACTAACAATTTAGTTAATATGAGCCTTCTCCAGAGCACATCCCTGGCTATAAAACAGGAGAGTTAGACAATCTCCCATGGTAGATCTGGCATCTTGGTATAAGAGAGTCTCCAACACAAAGGTTATACCATTAATACTCATTATGCTTACTATATTATTATGGCAAAACCCCTACTTGATCTACCAGAAGGCAGCTCAACATTTACCCTTGTTATCTCAGGGTAATCTTTGTCACACCTTTAGAAATCCTGGGATAGAGAGCAAGGCCTACTACCCTTAGAAAATGTTGCCTGTTCATTTGGTATCATGAGAATTTTGTCATTCTACTTTGAGTATATGTAAACCCAAAGGGTAATATTATATCTTTTATGTACACCAAACTTACTTGAAGTAATAATAGTTCATTTCTACAGCAATTTAGATTTTATAAGGCACTTTTCTAACAACATGATTATTATTTATACCACACCCATTGAGGCATGCATTTGGGGCTGTTCAATTAAATTTTGTTTTATAATTTGTACAAACACATATTCATATAGATATATTTGTAACTACATCTATATTTATCCTTATCCATACCTATCCATGTACAGCGAGTAAACGAGTCATTGGATTTAGAGACAGAAAGTGCTTTGGCATGGTATAAATTTCTTATTTTAGAGAAGTAACTAAGGCTCAAAGAAGTGAACTATTTCACCTATGTGACACAGAAGTATTAGATCTGGGATTTGAACCCAGGTTTTTTGACTCCAAATTTCACTCTCTGGACACTACATCACTGTTCTTGACATATGGAATTTTCTTTATATTTAGAAGCACTCTCTTACTGCCTTCAATCAAACTGAAGACATCTGCTTTCCATCACATCCCAGAATTTACAAAAGCATGCATCTGAAAAAAAAAAGTAATGAGAATTCTCCTAAATGGAGCTTTGTGTGCTACATGCAGTTATATAGTCTAAATTAAGAGACCCCTACTCATTCAACACATGTAAAAATACCTCTCATTTAAGCTGTTTTTCAGATTTCTGGGTTTTTCCTTGGTTTTTGTTAGAAACAAACTATGAAGTCCACATTTGTTAATGTTTCCATCTAGACCTAAACAGAAATTAAAAAGAAATGTAATCAAAAGGAACCTGGGAAACAGAAACTAGGAAATGAACAGAGCTATGATCTGCAAATAAAGACCCTCCAGAGTCCAGGGAGGATGTAAAGTGATGAAGACAACAGTAGTTAAGGATCAGAACTGTGTGCCTCTCTCCACAAACACCACTTGTGTTTCTAGTAAAGTGGAGACAAGATACAAATTTTCACTTTTTCAGCATTAGAATCTGGGAAAAAAAAAAACTTTCCCATGGAGGAAACTGCCTTATATTTTGGCAAAGAAAATCAAAGGAAAAAGAAAAAAAAAACCACAATTTTTGTTGTAGTCATCAATGATCCTAAGCTTCTTGCTGCCTTGGAAGCCTGCCTTGTCAACTCTGTGATGCTCTTTGACTGTGAATCATGACATACCACTATCTCAAAGAATATAAAGGGTGAGTGATCCAAAGGGCAATGGAATTACATTTGGTGAACATGTTACCAAAGATTCCATGTCAGTCAAGAAATGGTATAAAAATAATCAAGACTATATATGTCTGTAAATGGTGATAGGACAGTCATGTAGTGAGACCAGGGGATTACAGATGGGTGGTAAGAGTGTTGCACTGGTGTCTAAGGTCTGGAGGAAGGCCTCTACACATTGATTGGGTTCAAAGTGAGAAATTTATGGAAAGACACTGGTGAGAATCACATAGGGTAGCTGTGGATGGGTTGCAATCTGTACTGGTAACAGGCATACCCATGCTAGGAAGACCAAGGATCTGCTGAAGTATCACAGTTTTGAAATAGTACTGTTGACCATCAGTCATGGAAAGAGCTATGGCTAATTTTTTATTGTTTTTTTTTCCCCCACAATAAAATGTTTTTTAGAGGCGGTTAGGTGGTATAATGAATAGAATACTGAGTCTCTGTCAGGAAGATATGTTCAAATCTGTCCTCTGTCTACCTCAGGACAATAATAGTGCTTATGACTGTGATGCTAAATGATATTTGTAATGCATCTGCAAGCTTTAAAAGTGCTATACTGTCTAATTTTCCTGTGTACATATATGATTCACTGCTATTGAATAATAAGACATCATATATTTGGTAATATGATCCCAAAGTCATTAAAATCTTCTTGGCATTGGATTTCTATAAAATTTTTTTTAAAAAAACCCACCCAAAACAACAACTACTATGCAGCTCAGGTTCAAAGATCATTTGGACAAACTTGAAGGAGGTTTTGTAAAAAAAAATTAGTTTGGGTTATTTCTATTTGCTAGATTTTTTTTACTCCAAATTAGAGGAAATTTATAGACTTTGGAGTCAAATGGGCCAGAGTTTAAAGATTTCCTATTCCATAATCTCTTCTAATCTCTTACTACCATATGCCTTGCAGGAGTACATTTCAGTTTAAAAGGGCTAGAGGTTGTGAATTGAAGGATATTGACATACATTTGCTTTTCTGAACAATTTAGTGAACAAAAATCTCATCAGAGAGAGATCCTTTTCAGGTTATCACCTGCTGATCTAAGAACTTTTAATAATGTTTCATAAACAAAAGTCATCATTGATAAAACTATAATACTGTATCAAGCATACAGGAAATAAAAGTGGATTCCATCAGCAAAGATGTAAAGATTCTCCTTGGGATCTTATTTGCAGACCTCTTTGAATGCCTATACTACTGCTCTCATAATAGATGAATGTAGTAGCAGTATGTAATAATAGTACCAATCCTTCTAATGAGAAGATCAACACCTTTATTTGAGATGCATAGCAATGCCAAACAGACAAGAGAGGCCCATCTCCAGTCGTTTTGACCTCTGTCTTGCCCTGGTCTCAGATGACTCCGGAGGAGGGAGTGAGGCTGATGACTTTGCACTTCTGCTTCATTTAAATCTAATCCACTTGCAAGTCAAGACACCACTCTCTTGATGTCACTGGTCATCTTTGAGAGCAAAGGATAAATAACAACAACAGAAAGAGGACAAGAACTGTCATATATGGAAATAAACTGATAAAAGAAAAGGCCTGTGTAAAACTTTGTAAGAGAAACATATGAATTTGGCTGTGGACAGCCTACTATTTCTGAATCAATTAGGACTGTCAGGAAATTAGGGGTCATCTAATCCAACTTCTCTCTGTCTTCCCCTGCACTTTACAGATGAGGTAGTGGCAGAGACAGGATTTGAACCCTTCCTTATAATATTTATAAGGATACCTTTGCTATTTGCAAACATCATCCTTCCTTTATTTGCTGTTTGCAAATACCATCCTTCTTTTATTAATGTAAATTAACTAATCTTGTTTGCCAGACAATGTATACGTGCATAAATATGTATGTATGTATATATATATATATATATATATATATATATAATTATATTGATAGTTGAGGCCCTTTCCCCTAATTTTATAATCCTTGTGTATCAAAAGTTTTTCTAGGCTAAAATTCATCCGGAGAATCTAAAGGAGAGGCTATAAACATTTCATTCAAATGGTCTTTGCCCTCTCATTTGACAATAAGACATTCTGAAGTCATTTTGATGACAGCCAAACAATTCACTGGTAGAAAGAACTCCATTGGATAATTTCATATGTAGCAATTGTTTATTATACTGCATATCCATATAGTTTTTTGTTTTGTTTTGTTTAGTGAGGCAATTGGGGTTAAGTGACTTGCCCAGGGTCACACAGCTAGTAAGTGTTAAGCGTCTGAGGCCAGATTTGAACTCAG
Organism: Dromiciops gliroides; assembly: GCF_019393635.1. Classification (NCBI taxonomy): domain Eukaryota; kingdom Metazoa; phylum Chordata; class Mammalia; order Microbiotheria; family Microbiotheriidae; genus Dromiciops; species Dromiciops gliroides. The sequence goes on from NC_057861.1 coordinate 250,499,754, forward strand.
GTACTCCTGACTCCAGGGCCGGTGCTCTATCCACTACTCCATCTAGCTGCCCATATCCATATAGTTTTAATGGTTTCAAGTTGTTTGTTTTTTACCTTATATCCTTAAAGTAACTGAATCCCCTCGTCTCCAAAAATTATGACTGTGTGTCCACTTGGGTACAAATGGCCCCATACCATGGGGGATTGTAGATAATATTTGTTACAGGACCTTGAATGAAAACTTAGGGTAAATGAACATTCCAGTCCTTCTCACTTATCCCATTTAACTAATTATAACCTATAACACAAAAAAATCCTCAAGTGCAATCCTGGGAGTGAAGGCAACAAAGTACAGCTTACTTCCCTACCATTCACTGTCTTAGAATCCCTGGAAAGGGAGACAAGCTAACTCAGGGAAGGGATGGAACCTTTTCTTTGCAAAAGGGGATAGATTCAAAAAAATTGGAGGGCTGTTGTCTGCCCCCAGTTTGTTGACATGATTTGGAGATGTGTAGCATCCCCCATCCCCAGTCATATTTAGAATTTAGTTGGCTCTAATGAACATCCTTCCTTACATCTCATTTGGATACATTAGTTTTACAAGCGGGTTCTCTCTCCTTTTCCTTTTCTAATATACTAGATGCTGACAATAAAAATAATCTCTAACACATATCTGGCACTTCACTGTTTACAAAGCACTGTATATTATCTCAACTTACTTTCAGTAGTCCTGATTCACATTGTATGCTTTATTATCAACATTTTTTTGGCGGGACAATGGGGGTTAAGTGACTTGCCCAGGGTCACACCGCTAGTGTCAAGTGTCTGAGTCTGAATTTGAACTCAGGTACTCTTTTTTTTTTTTTTTTTTAGTGAGGCAATTGGGGTTAAGTGACTTGCCCAGGGTCACACAGCTAGTAAGTGTTATGTGTCTGAGGCCGGATTTGAACTTAGGTACTCCTGACTCCAGGGCCGGTGCTCTATCCACTGCACCACCTAGCTGCCCCCCGAACTCAGGTACTCTTGAATCCAGGGCTGGTGCTTTATCCACTGCACCACCTTGCCATCCCCTATTATCAACATTTTAAAGTAGTTCTAATGTTCCAGGAAAATTACAAAGACATTTACAAAGCAAAGAAAATTTCAAAACAAAACTCTTTAATTTTCTATGTGAAAATGTGATGATTTGAAATAATTCCTCTAAATACTGGCTAAATACTGGTAAAGGGAAAATAACAACTATGTAGCGTCTAGAATGACCAGTGCCATCCAATCACCTCTTTCTTTGTTTTTTGTTTTTGTTTTTTTTTTGCTGGGCAATGGGGGTTAAGTGACTTGCCCAGGGTCACACAGCACCTCTTTCTAATAGATGGGAAAACAGGCCCTGAAAAGTCAAGCAACTTAAAAACCAAGTGACCATATTTAATGTTGTTTCTTCTTACAAAACATCTGGGGTGGCATAGTGGATAGAGTGCCAGGCATGGAGTAAGGAAGACTTATCTCCATAGATTCAAATATGGTCTCAAACACTTACTAGCTATGTGAGCCCAGGCAAGTCACTTAACCCTGTTTGCCTCAGTTTCTTCATATGTAAAATGAACTAGAGTAGGAAATAGCAAACCACTCCAGTATCTTTGCCAAGAAAATCCCAAATGGGGTCACAGAGAGTCAGACAAAATTGACAAATGATTTAACAACAACAAAACACTTACGGATACAAAAAATCATGCCCTACTCACTGAATAGGTTGTTTGGAACATTGTTAAATGTGGAATAGAATTAATCAGAATGCACAAGATTAAATAAAAGGAACCTTATATTGGAGCATTAGGATCTGACCTTTTAAAAAAGTCATTTAAGAAAAATTTGAAATTGGAAATCTTATATAAACAAATGTTGAAAACTATCTCTACATGTAACTGAAAAATAATAAAATACTTTTATTTAAAACAAAGGGAAAAAAATTTACAACAAATGTTCTGCCAAAGGTTTGTTTAAAGGAAAGGGTTCCAGATGCCCCTAAAAATAGAATTGCCAAGTATTAACAGCCACATGAAAGAATGCCCCAAGTCACTGATGGTAAGAAACAGAAATCAAACAACTCTGAGATTTCATCTCACAGTCAATAACTTGTTAAAGTTGACAAAATCTAGGAATAATTAGCATCAGAAGGGTTATATAAAGGCTTAATAACTTTGGTGTTGATGGTTATTAATGAGTCCAACCATTCTGGAAGCAATTTAGAATTATGTGAAGATTAAACAAAATGTCTGTACCCTTTTACTCAGAGGTCTTACCGATAGGTACATGACCCAAGGAAGTCAATGATAGAAAGTCCCTACATATATCAATAGTTTTCTTTTCATGTTTATACAAAGGCAGCAGCAGTTTTTGTGGCATAAGAGTTGGAGATACCCATTGATTTGGGAATGACTAAATAAGTTGTGTTACATGAATTAATGAGATATTATTGTGCTGTAAGAAATTTTGAGTATGATGAAAATAGAATCAATAAAAAATGTAAAAAGGAGAACCAGGAAAACAATATACACAATGACTACAACATAAATGGAAAGAATTAAACATTTGAAATTGAATGTTCCGATGTTATAATGGACAAATTTGGTGCCAAAGAAGAGATGTGAGAAGGCACCCCAAACAAATTGCTTACTACCTGTACTAGGTACCGTGCTAAGTGCTGGGAACAGGAATACAAGTAACAAGACCATCCCTATTCACAAAATAAAGAATTGTGGTTATGGAACACAATCTCAGGTGAGACTTTTTTGATGTATTGGTATGCTGAATTGTTTATCTTTCTACCTTTTTATTGTTTGTAATAAGGAGAGGTTTTCTGGGTGGGGAAGAGGAAAGGAATGGGTTGGGAAATGTAGGCTGGTAAAAAAAAAACCCAAAAGATCATTAATATAATTTTTTAAGGGAAGGATTCCAGCACTATGAAAAGTGTGAGAACTACTGCCCCAGTCAGATCTTTCCCAGTATTCTATTGTCACTACTAAATTATGTTTTCTTCTGTCAGAGTCAATGGTGAGAATGGAAATGATCTGCTTAGGTATGGAATACTTAGCTATATTTATTCATTTGTATTCTGCTAAGCAATATTCTGTCTGCCATATACAAATGAGATTGAAGGGCTGCCTTTGAAAAGCCATGTGCTATATTTGATGGCTCCTTCTTTTCCCTTCCCTACTCCCCCCATCCCAAATTTCCAACACAGTAGCACAAATAAGAGAGAGAGCGTAGTTTGATGGATAGAGTGCTAGGACTCAGGAAGATCTTGACCTAAATCCCAGCTATAAGACTTGCTAGCTCTGTCACCATAGGCAATTCATGTAAATACCCCGACCCTCAGTTTCCTCATCCATAAAATAGGGATTATAATACCTTTAGTATTTATCTCACAGTGTTGTTATGAGGCTAGAAGGAAAAATCATATAAAAAGCATTTTATAAGCCTAAAATATCCTATAAATGCCAGCGAATATCGGGATAAGGGTGATTGATGCTAATGACCATAGGCAGAATAATTGCTTTGAAATGTTTTTGATAACTTTCAAAGACTTGCACTGTTTTATTTCTTTCTCATCCGCTTATTACTAGTAATATACCTTTGTAAGATATCTAGCCAGCCTGCAGTATGTAGCTTTAAAGACCCAAGTAAGATGTTGAGCTCACTGAGGGCAGGAGCTGTTTTTCTCTTTCTTTCTTTCTTTGCATCCTCAGTATCTACCTTTTTTTGTACAAAGTGGATGTGTAACAAATACTTGTTGAACTGAATTGAATTTGAAACAAAATTTTCTTCTCTGTGAAGCTAGATGGCTTGTTGAGACATTGAAACTCCCACTGTTGGCCCCACTGACATCTTGTTAACCTCCTGAATTAGCAAGTAGAGACTTCTGGATTTCTAAGTGATTGTACCTTGTTCATTAAAGAAGATAGAACCAATCACAAACTCTTTCAGTGTCAGAATAATTGTAAGAAGACTCCTTCTATCAATGAAAATTAGCATCTTCTCTTGTGACGTAGCCTCAAAGAGTTGCCTATGGTAAGTGACTAGCCAGAGTCACACAGTCAGCATCTATCAGAGGTAGTGCTTGAACCCAATTTGAACCCAAGTTTTCTTAACTTAGAGGCCCACTCTTTCTATCTACTCAATATACCACACTGGCTCTCATGGAAATATTTAAATAAAATCTCCTTCAAAAGAAAACAAGTCTTTACAAGAGAAGAGGCTTATTTGTTTTCTTACCTATCTTTCTTAAGGCACATGGGGAAGTTAATCATTCCCCCACAGATTCAAAAAGTTTATTCAGTCCATCAACAGTAGCTGGTAGAGAGTGCTGTGGTTTTCCCTTTAATATCGTGCCTATGCTTGCTCAAGCTTTTCAATGCAGTGCTGAAACCAGCTTGAGGAGGGCACGGAAGATGAAACCCTGATGCTGAGATTATCCAATGAATTGGATATTAGAGATACATATAAATTATGAGACACACCATGAATTGTTCCCTGAATTAAATCTACGAACACATTTACATACATATGCGACAAATAACAACACAGGATGTCAAACCTCAACAAATTTAATGATAAAATTGAAAGAAATAAAGATTAAATCTCCCTTCAACTCATCTCCACATACATCTTCTGATTATCATTCAGGTGGGGAAAATGCCTTTGGTTTTGACAAGAATAAAGACCAGAGGGATGCTTTATCACTTTTTAAAAAGTTAAAGCTATAAAATAATAGAATTAATTTAATCTCAAGAAATTTTTATACAGGCATAAAAGGGACCACTTGCATTATGTTTGGTAAAGTGAATGATTACTGTAATGATGAACTTTACACCAACTGATGAATGGGTAGGGAACAAGAGACCTAAGGCTTGCCAATATTCCACAGGCCAAGGAATGCCTTGGCATCCCTAGCTCAAGATGAAACAATCTGAGGACTTTAATCCAAAGCCTCTCCCTCTGTATATGAATATGTATGGGCACACAGACCACCACAATTATCAAGCTCAGGAGAGAAGAAGCACAGAGGAGGCTCTGACAGAGTGTATAACAAGTCTATTGGCAGTAAAGGTATTCTGCGAGCTAAAACAATTTCTAAACCTAGCATAAAGGCCTTTCTTGAATCTTCAACTAGATATAAGATAGATGAAAATCATAAATTCAACAAATGAGTCTGCACAAGTGGCTACTTAACTTTCTAATCTCTATGTCTTCCCCTCTTATGCTTCTCCCATAATTCCTTTTCCTCTATTAATTTTTTTATCTAGGGTTGTTTTTACTTCTTCTTTCAGTGTGAACCCTTTATCTCCAAAGACTAAGCTTATATATTATATGAATAAAGGTATCACATGCATTGTACATAGGCATATTTGTAATAATAATAGAAACAGTCATTTATTTACTGCTTTAAAATTTACAAAGTCCTTTTCTCACAATAATCTTTTGAAGTAGATGGTGGAAGTGTGATTACCTCATTTCATAGGTGAGGATGTTGAAGCAGATAGAGGGGAAGTAGTTTTCCTATAGTCATACAGCTGGTAAAGGAAGATTTAATGCTTGATATGAGATCTTCTGACATGTATACACACATATAGCTGTTGTTATTCAGTTTGTTTCAGTCATGCCCAACTCCTTGTGACCCCATTTGGGGTTTTCTTGGCAAAGAGACTGGAGTGGTTTGTCATTTCCTCCTCCAGCTCATTTTATAGACGGGCAACTAAGGCAAATAGGGTTAAGTGACTTACCCAGGGTCACACAACTAATAAGTGTCTGAAGCCAGATTTGAATTCAGGATGATGATTCTTCCTGATTCCAGACCTGGAGCCTTATTCACTGTGCCACTTACTTGCTATACACACACCCATACATACACATACACATACACACATCCTATTTATATACATACATATATATGATTTGTAGTCCAGTGTGTGCTCTGTCTTTCTGTCTCTATTTCTATCATGTATATATACACATATATTATATCTATATATCTCTGTAAACTTCTTGAATGCAGGGACTGTCTTTCATTTTATCTTTGTAATCCTATCATCTGGTATGTTCCTTTCACAGAATAAGCACTTAATAAATATTTCTTGAACTACTCGATTGAATTAATGAATGAAATGAGAGATCAGATTGGGCCAGGACATCACTTATCTTGTAAAAGCCACATGCATCTAGAACTACACAGACATTCATATGAGATTATCAAATGAACAGCTTGGCATTACTCTGGTGACAACTGGCAGAGTAGAAGCAGCCTTTATGCAAGGCAGCAAGTTCTTTTTTTTTTTTTGCAGGGCAATGAAGGTTAAATGACTTGCCCAGGGTCACACAGCTAGTAAGTGTCAAATGTCTAGGGCCGGATTTGAACTCAGGTCCTCCTGAATCCAGGACCGGTGCTTGATCCACTGTGCCACCTAGCTGCCCCCAAGGCAGCAAGTTCTAAGCAATAGTTTAAGGGCAAAGAAGGTACCAAACCTTTTTGGGGAGCAAGAACAGGGCAGGAGCTTGAAATTCCTGGGTTGAGTGATGGAGATTCCAAATAAGAGCAGGTACTGGGGACATGGTAGATTCTTGGCATTAGCAGGGGTCCCCACCTTCATGGTTGCTCAGGGTTTGTAAAATATATTTTAGATTTTTTTTGGATAATAAACATTTGAATTGAAAGTTTTGAGTTCTTTATTTAGAATTTGAAAGGACTTCCTAGGTCACCTAGTCCAAATTTTTCATGTTATAAAACAGTATCAGAGATGTTAAGCGATCTGTCTGAGACCACACAGAGAGTAAGTGGCAGAGCCAGAATTTGATATGAAGCCCACATTGAATCTAGATTCAGCAGTTATTCCACCATACCACACTGCCTCTTGCTCTAATGTTGATTCAGTACTTTGGACAAGAGTAACAGTAAATTCCAGGGTAAGAGGTTCCCATGGTAGAGAAGGGGCCTCCAAATCTCCCTAAGTAGGGCTAGGGTTGGGGGAACCTACTTTTTTTTTTTTTTTTTAGTGAGGCAATTGGGGTTAAGTGACTTGCCAGGGTCACACAGCTAGTAAGTGTTAAGTATCTGAGGCCGGATTCGAACCCAGGTACTCCTGACTCCAGGGCCGGTGCTCTATCCACTGTGCCACCTAGCTGCCCCAAGGGGGACGTACTCTTACTAATCAAGAAATCACATCTCTGCCCCAGGACCCAGTTGTGTTGTAGTGGAGGACTGTAGTTTTGCTTCAGTGAATTGGGACAAAGTAACCTTAGAGTTCAGGATATTAGGATTCTTGTGGGAAGAGGCCTCAAACCCAATCCAGGGTTTGGAGAGCTTAGGAATGGCCTGGAATGGCACAACTACTCACACTGTGGGTAATAAAAAGAAAAACAAAATGTGGTCCCTGTCCTTATCACAATTGCAGTCTAATGAGGGAAATAAAGCATGTTTCCCATGATAACTCTTATTTATAATACTAGAGAGCATGTCAAAGAAGGATAAGAGAAGTATAAACAATACTTTACAGATGGGAGTATGGTGGAGACATCTCCAGCTGACGCCCCAAAACCAACTGCTAAATTTTTAGTGTGAGCATTTATACCTTAGAAATTGGCAAATACTACAAATCAGGGCTTGATTTATTGTTTTGTTGATTTTTGAGACCTAAGAAAATTATAGAGAAAATGTTACTAATGCACATTAAACCTGAAAATATAACATGCATATATTTTCCCCCATTGGGTAAATTGCTAAACCTATTTCCTAACTTTCCCTATCATCATCAAGGATACTACCATACTTTCAATTATTCAGGTTCACAATATTGGAATCATCCTCAATTCTTCCTCCTCCCTTACCCCCTTGATCAAACAATTACCAAACCTAGTCAATTCTCCACCTACAATATTTCTCATGTCCATCCCTTATCTCTACTCACATGGACACTACTCTAGTGGAGGTCCTTGTCTTCACTTCTCTCCTGGATTATTGCAGAAGGATCCTATTCAGTCTCTCTGCTTCCAGTTCCTCCTCTCTTCAATCTTACTCTTCTCCACATGGCTGACACATCAATATCCCTAAATCTTGTCCATGTTACTTATCTCTTCAAGAAATTCCATTGGCTCCCGAATGCCTCAAGTCTATCCTTCCCAACATATTTCACTTTACTCCCACTCATGCATTCCAGATGCATCAGCCATTTGCTCTTCTCCACACAAGCCATTCTATTTTCCATCTCTGTGTTTTTTCACTGCCTGGAAACTATGTCTGGAATACTATTCCTCCCTACCTCTGCTCTTCAGTACTTAGTTCATGAGTCACATGTGTTTTTCCCTTGACCCACATTTTTTAACATCCAACCCAATTCCTTTTTATTTACTGTATTTATTTTTGTATTTGCCTATTTTGTTTATTTTGTATCTTTCCAGTTAAATGTAAACTCCTTGAGAGTAGGTACTGTTTAGTATTTGTCTCTCCATTCCCATTGCCTAACACAGTGCCTTGCCCCACCATAGGAGTTTAATGCATGCATATTGAAGAAACAACAGCTTTCGGGAGGTAAAAAGGAAAAAGAAAAAGAGTCAATAAATGAGAGAGAGGGAGGGGCCAGAGATAGGAGATGAACAGAGAATGTTTGGAGTCAGAAAAGCTAAGGAAGGAGTTTGAAAACAGAGGGAGTCATCAATAGTATCAAATGTAACACAAGTCAAGAAGGGTGAGGACTGCCAAGAAGATCATTGGAATTAGGAAGTCACTGATGACTGAAAGTCCTTTTAGTGGAATATTAGGAAGGAAAAGGAAGTCCTAAAGGTTTAAAATTGACTGAGTGGTGAGGAAAAAGAAATGTTGTAGTTTGTTGTTTTGTGGAGTTTGGTGGCAAAAGAAAGAAGAGAAATAGAGCTGTAGAGAGGGAAGGCATAGGAAAAAGTGAACAGAGTTACAAAGTCAAGGGCAAAGAGCCTATGGAGAAAGAGAGCAATGGTAATAATCCATGATGTAAGCATCTGGAGGAGGTGGGAAAGGATGGCATGAAGTATGGAGGGTTTAGCCTTGGCCAAGATACCCATAAAGTTACATGTCTTCTATTGGTCAATTTCCCTCTCTATCCCAACCAACCCCAGTTCTCTCTTTTTTTTTTTTTTTGTGGGAACTCAGGTACTCCTGAATCCAGGGCCGGTGCTTTTATCCACTGTGCCACCTAGCTGCCCCCTAACCCCAGTTCTCTCTGACAAATAGGGGAAAATATATTGGGTAAACAAATATAGGTAGGATTGTTCTTAGTGTACATCGTATGCATTGCAAATAAGGAGAAATAACTGTCTTCCTGCATAGGCTAAACAGCTCTATAGGCACTTGTTTTCCTCATATCAAGTTGGGGCTTGACTAGCATGTAGGAGGAGTCCTAACTACTTGCCCAATCTAGATTACATCCCCAGATCCCACCCAGAGTGCTCAGCAAGAGCATGCACCATGGAACATGACAATGTTTTCCTCTCCCTCCAAACTTGCTGTCAGTGCATCCTTTCTCTTTTATTTCCTCTTGGATACAAGCTTAATTCCATTCCCAACCCCTGTGGGAGAAAACTCAGAGATATCATCCTACTCCATCCTTTAAGTCCACAACCCTTTCTAGTGGCGGTGAACTACTCTCTTCCCCCAGTCTCCTCCTTTCATCTCTCTCAGAACACTACTCACACAAATCAGGAAGTTACCAAATACAGTCTTTTCTGTAAGATGGAGGACCAAAAAGCCTTTACTATCTACACTGCATCTATACCCTTCAGATCCTCAGTCATTGATATCTGACCTGCTCATATACTCTATGTGTCCCTAGGCCTATACCTTTAAGACTACTGGGTCCTTTTTTTTCCACCTGGCACTTGAACCCTCATATATGTGTTTTCTAATTAGAATTTTGAGTTCCTTGAGAGTAAAGAAGACTATCCCACCTTTCTATTTGTATTCCTAGTTCTTAGTATATTTAACAAAATACATTCTGAATAAATGAATAAATTTTTCATTTATTCATTAATTCCCCCGAGAGTATAGATCCAAGGCAGGGAAGGTTAAATTGGGATAGAATCATCAAACTTTGCCCCTATATTTTCATAGTATATATGCTTACCAGTGATATCATGATCCTTCCTTTGGGAAGTATAGTTACACATACTCAAAACATGTCAAGATTCTTTTTCTTCCAAGAACTGAGTAAGTAGAAACATGTCTGAAAACTAAGACTCAGACATTCATTGACATTATCTGGAATAAGCCAGAAAACTTTAGATAATATGGAAGGAGCATGAAGGGATACTTCCCCTTCGTGCCAAGGAGGATTGCCAAGGGAATTAGAACATTGTGTATTAGGTTAAAAAATAATTAACATAGAAGATTGAATGGATGGAATATTTTAATGAGTATTTATGTGCTGACAGAAAATGGAAGAGGATAGAGCTTCATGATATATAATAACAAGGGAATAATGGTCTGAACTAATGTTTGACGGAATCCTGTAAACTGGACAGGGAAATGGAATTACGTAGCTGAATGAAATTTACGTGTGAGATAGCCAGTAGACTTGTTTCTGGGTTCTAAATCTTATTAATTCTGGCAAAGAAAGCCATACTTTCCTATTAGGGCTAATCTGGAGCATAAGAAGAAGAGGTGAATCAACTGAATAGATGATGCTCATAGAAGACATTATTTGAAAAGTGAGGAAATAGGAAAGATCCCAGAAGGAAGAAAGTAAGCAACCTCATGACTACCAGGGCCTAACTGGATGGTATAAGAAAGCAGAAACCATCATGTATTTGTACAATGACTTTCTCTTTTTCACTATCTTCCTAGTATTATCTCACTCAAAAACTAAATGTGCCCAGCTCATTAAAATCACTGAATGCTCCAAAGATATGACTGTGCAAATATAGCAGTTACTGTCTTGTTAAATTGTGTTGGTGAGTAGACAGACACACATTTCTTTAAAATAAACCATATAACAATTTCAGTTTCTTATTCAACCCTCTTTTATTTTATACTATTATTATTTATTATTTAATCCTCATTCTTTATAATAATGAAATGTTTGTTTTTGTTGAGGGAAGGAAAGAAACAAGCATTTATTAAGCACCAATGATGTGTTAAGCCCTATGCTAAGCACTTTACAAGTATTATCTCCAATTTGATCCTTATGATAACCCTGGAAGGATGTAGGTGTTATTATTACCCCAATTTTACAATTGGGGAAACCGAGGCAGGCAAGGGTTAAGTGGCTTTCCCAAGGTCATATAGATAATGAGTGTCTGAGGATAGATTTGAACTCATTGAACTCCATTCACTGCTACACCTTGTTGTTGTTCAGTCATGTCCAACTCTTCACAACCCCATTTGGGATTTTCTTGGCAAAGATACTGGAGTGATTTGCCATTTCCTTCTCCAGCCCATTTTACAGTTGAGGAAACTGAGGCAAACAGGATTAAGTAACTTGCCCAGGGCCATACAAGCTAGTAAGTGTCTGAGGCCAAATTTGAACTCAGATCTTCCTGACTCTAGGACTGGCACTCTATCTACTGTGCTACCTAGCTGCCTGTATTGAAGATGATTAAATTCATAATAACTTGAACAGGTGAAGTTGCTTTATATTAAGATACTATTTGGATCAATATTTCTAAAATGAAATAAAGAGTGTTGGTGGCTACACTGATGGTATGATTCTTCAAGTGACATATGTCTGTCTTTAAGAGGGCCTTCTTAATAATATGATCTCAGAGCTAGGAGGCACCAGAGAAGTTATCTGGTCCTAGCTCAAATGAAATAATGGATTCTATCTGTAAACGACTTCAAACAACAATAATCACAGCAAGACAACCTTTCTTTATATACCTATGATGATAAGGAACTCAGTAGCTACCAAGACAGCCCAATCTAATCTCTAAGAATGTTATTTATTTGAAAAACATTTTTTCCAATAGAGCCGAAATCTATTCATTCCCCTAAAATGGCCTGAGGAGGCAGCACAATGAACATAATAGACTGTGAATCAGAAGTCTTGAGTTCAAATCCTGATTCTTACAACTGTTTCCACATCTTTAAAGGGATATTAATTATATGCTCTACTTCAGTTTTAAAGAATTCATGTTGTGCAGGTATGTATGCATATACATTTCTTTGTAACTATAAAGTACTATATACATGTGAACTGCTGCTCCTTATGCCACCATGAGCCAAGTAGAATAAATACACATGACAGAGAGTTGAAGACTATTATATTATCTCTCATCTAGGCTAAACATCTCAATTTCCTTTCACCAAAGGGCATATTGAAAGTCAAATCCTATTACTCCAAATTCCACAGGAGAATTCAAATCCATTGGCTCTGTGGGCTTTTGTTATTTTGATAATTATGTGAAATAAATGGGCCATTTGGCCAGCGATCAGGAAATGTTTTTTGTTATATAGCGATTTTCGTTGTAATACTATTTGTTCTAATGGAATCTACTCTAGTAAAGCAATTATAGTAAGCAAACAGGTATGTAAGAGAAACAGAAACATACAGAGAATATCAAACTTTAGAATTTATAAAGATAACAATGAAAAAGGAACACTGTCTGCCTTTGCAGAATCAATGCTTTTTACCACTATTCATAGTGTCTCCCACTTGTTGAACGTAGCATTATCATCATTCTCATATGCCACCTACATAACTGCTTTTTGTCATTTGGACAAAGGACATTGTATTAGATTCTTTTTTACTGGAAACTGGTACAACACCAAGCTGAGAGCTTTGCTTCCAGTAGATGAATCCCCATCATTTCCTCCTCTGCTGTTCATCTCTCTCCCCTGCTTGCTTTCATATGTGTGTTAGGAGCCTGTTTTAAGAGGCCGGCACAAGTTACAATTAGTTCACGATTAACCAAAGGTGTCATCATGTAAATATAGTTAGGGATCTGCCCTGTAAGCCTTCAGAGGATTAATTAAGAGTTTGGTTTGGATGTTGTGAAGGAAAATCCTGCAATAGAACTAGGGATTCACTGCATATCCAGAAAGCTATAAGATAAAATCTTCCTCCTCCTCGTCACTTCCAATCATACAGATGAATAAACTGCTATAAAAGAAATACCAAAAATAAAACTAAAAACAATGGCTGAATCATTTTTTTGAATCTCATGTATTCTGTGTTCAGGTAGCAAGAAATTTAATTCCAGTCGGACCAGTCTCCTGTGATTTTTTTTGCTTTCATTTAATATATTTTTTTTAATGCTCAGAGGTATTATAATATAAAAGCATGTATTTTTGCCCTGGTTTATACCCATCATCCTCACCATTACAACAAGACAAAAGCATTAAAGTAAAATTAATCATGTCAAAAGATTTTAGCAAAAACAAGTGAGACCATGCATAAAGCATCGCTTTGTCTAGTGTGAAGTCACGCTCTGATTAAAAACATATAATGAAAGTGAAAGTGATACATCATTTCCTTAGCAGTAGGGTTTTTGAAAGTGCTATGCAGTTCTCAACATAAAAATATTTGAAGATTCTGGTTTTTGAAACTTGTAAAAATAATAGTTTTATCTGAATAACTAAATTTTCCATTTTAACCATTGTTTTTATTTCAGAATTAAATATTAGTTTTTTTCAAAATGTCAGTGCTTAGTGATTAAAAAGTATTGACAAAAGATTGGTTAGCAATAATTACAGGATACATTATGCATATCTTTACTCCCAGTAATGGTGACTGGTGGTTAAGAAATGCTGTTGAAAAACTATTTAAACATGTACCTGGGTCACTTGCACCTGGGTCTTTGATAGTGTAGTTAAGCTCTTGCATATTTCATAACCCGAGCTATAATGTTTGGCCTACTGCACATTGGGTTCAATGTGTTGTTCAGTTATTTCAGTGGTGTCTGGCTCTGTGATCCTACTTGGGGTTTTCTTGTCAGAGATACTGGAGTGATTTTTCATTTCCTTGTCCAACTTATTTTACAGATTAGGAAACTGAGGCAAACAGGGTTAAGTGACTTGCCCAGGGTCACATAACTAGTAAATGTCTGAGTCTGGATTTGAACTCAGGTCCTCCTGACTCCATGCCTGGTCACTGTGTCACCTAACTGCCGTTGGATTCAACTCAGAGTCACAAAATATGGGTTCTAAACCTAGGTCCGCTATGCAAACTTTGGAACTCCCCAAATTACTAATTTGTCATAATCTATTATTAACATGATGAATATAATTACATGTAATTTCTATGTTACCTTATGGCAATAAATGGAATAATATATATAAAAGTCCTTTCTGCTTTCCAGAAGAAAGGCAGTAAATCAATGTATATATGTACATGTATTTACAAATATACATGTGTATATGTGTGTATGTATTCTCCCAAATTTGTTCCATTGTAGTCAAAGACATAATGAACTACTCATTAGTTACACCAAAGATGGGAAGCTGAGGCATGGTTGACCCTGAATGGTAGACCAGTATAAATGTCTTTAGAATCTATTTTTAAGGGGGCAGCTAAGTGGCACAGTAGATAAAGCACTGGCTCTGGATCAGGAGGACCTGAGTTCAAATCCGACCTCAGACACTTGACATTTACTAGCTGTGTGACACTGGGCAAGTCACTTAACCCTCATTGCCCTGTGCAAAAAACAAAAACCAAAAACAAATAAATAGAATCTATTTTTATACTTAAATTTGAATAGAGATGCAGTTTAAGTTCTGGGAATTTACTCTAATAAAGCTATACTGACACAGTAGGGGTTAGAGGCTAATTTCTCAATTCTGTCTTTTCCTTTCTACTCCATACATCTTATAACACACTGCCTGCTGGCAGCAGACCTCTCTTTCATTCTTCAAATTCTTCCCCTTCTTAAACTTTTCTTGAGCAAGAGAGATGGTTAATTGCTTGGATTTCAAAGAGCTTTTCTAAACTCAAATCAAATAGGGGGGATTGAAACATCAACAAAGTTCTCCCAGTGGCAGATTATGTCATGCCAATAATCTTAAAAAACATGGATGGTCACCATCAAAATGAAAATCAGATAATTTGCCTATGGATAATTCAGACTCCATGCCATCCATAAACAAAGATTACATCACTAGCACACTCTCAGCAGGGCATGCACTTTTGAGTGATATTTTTCAAGCATTTACATTTATTCATTTATGCCAACTTGCTTTTCCTGCTTTTGACCAATGAACCACTTGGGCGAGATAGATAGAGTGAAGGCTGCAATGGAATGCTGCAAAACTAAGGAGTACCAGTTAGTATAGTCAAAAGTTGGCATAGTAGAAGCCCAGGGCTTTCAATTAAGGACATGGGTTTGCATCCTGGCTCCACTATTACCTGGCTACTTAACTTCAGGCAAATAAATTTAATCTCTCTAGGCCTCAGTTTCCTCATGTATAAAATGAGCAGTCTAGATTATCTCCTTTGGACTGCGTCCTTCCTAACTCTAATAGTTTATAAATCTATGACCATCTTTCATGACATACACATCATTAGAAACATGACAAATAGCAATTCCTATCCTCAGTATGCAACTAGGGCTGGCAGGTATATATACACATGCCTAGTATTTTCAGCTAAGGCAAATCATGTCAGAGGTTGAAGAATCTGCTTCCAGAAAGGCATGATGACATATAATGTAAAGTCCTGGCTCCCCAATTTGGAATATGCACAGACATTCTGTAATTAGTTCCAGTCTGCTAACCACTTGGTGAAGAGAAAGATTGTTGATTGGCTGTGGAGTTAGAACTTGGGTTCATTCAAAAGACAGTAATGAGCCAAAGTGAGTCTCCTCACTTTGGCTCTTTCCTGCCTGGTTGTGAGCAAGACTTGGACTGCTATAAACTTCTTAGTGGAGACAGAGGTCTTAGGCCTTCATCTTTCTCCCCTAGGGCCACTGTCATACAGACTGTGATCAAATAACTCTGCTGCTGTTTTTGTTCCTATCATATAGATTCTTCCTGATTTTAAATGAAGGAGTAGAGCCAATAGCTATGCCTTTGTGAGCTTCTGAAGGGCAGAAAGGTGAGGAGCCAGAGGTCTCAGAATTGAAGTCCAGGCTGGATTTTGTAGCTAGCAAGCTATTGCAAGCCTCTGGAGGACAACTTGAGGGACCCTGTACAATAGTGGCCGAGATTGGGACTCATCCAGGGTTTACATTGCATTAGGAGGTGGTTTAGGTGGGACAAATGTTCAATAGTGGCCTTGAAGAGTTTGAGCCCACTCTCTCCAGGGATCAAGGCAGCATAGATGACATTTGCATCTAGGTCTTGAGTAGGGGAATAATTACAATTTACAGTAAATATCCCTTTGTAAAAGCTAATTGATGTTAGGGCAAATGGACCCAGGTCAATAATTGCTGGTGGTTAACAGTGAAAAGAAAACACCAGAATGGTGGCATTAGAGAAAAATACACCCCAACCCTCTTGGGTGTCCCTAGTGCCCTGAGGAAGAGAAGCTACTGGCCTTGCTCTGGAAGAATGAGTCCAGAGTCTCACTCTATGTAGAAAATGAAGTTTGCAGCAGCTGAAATGACTATGCACCTGCCATCTAGTTCTCAAAGGATTATGAAACAGCCATTACCATTTCTGGGAGGCCAGTGTTCTCTTTTGAGAAAGAACAATAAATTCAAAGAGGGTATAGACTAGAGATAAAAGTGGGCTGGTCAAATAAACCTAGTTATGTTTTATAGACTTCCTACTTACTTGAAATGCAGTATTTTAAAAGACCACCACACACATTTTGAAAAAAAATCTATGAAGAATCCACTAATGCACTGGTGCATGAATGCGCAGTAGCATGTATTTCAAGATATATAGCACTGTGCAGCCATGTATCTCAAATTAGAATTGAGCTCATTGAAGGTAAAATTAGATACGAGCATATTAAAAAGAAATCCAAATACAATGTTCTCTCTCTCTCTCTCTCTCTCTCTCTCTCTCTCTCTCTCTCTCTCTGTTTCTCTTTGTCTGTCTGTCTCCTCTTCCCTCCTTCTTCTTCGTCTCTTCTTTGCCTATGGACCAGAAAACAATAACTATGCAAGTCAAACCAACAGTTTAACCTAAGCAAAGAGGCCTGATGTGATGCTATTGTACTAAATCTTTTTATCCCTTGCATAGCATTTTCATCTAGACACTCAAAATAGAGGGTATCTTTTCTCTCATTGCCCAATTCTGAGAACAAATATGATTATTTTTTGGACATCTTTTTTACTCTTTGGACATCAAGTTTTACTCTTGTGGATTCAAGTGTCTTTCTGAGTTGCCTGTCAAGAATAATAATATCTATAGGCTACTCTTTACTATCCTTGTGAATCCAGTTAAATTCAATTAAAATATTTTATCTTAGGGAAATGTTACAGATAAAGAAAACCTCCAATCCTATGTAGATTCATTTGTTTACAGTCCCAACCATTAACAAATTATCACAACAGCTGCTAACAAGTAACAGCAGTTGACTAATTTGAGTTTCAACAGCTCACCCTTTCCTGACCTGTGCTCTGTTGGAAATACTAATAAAGAAAATAACCAAAAAGGGCAATCAAAGGATCAAAAAGGAAAATCAGTCAGCATAATTTAGAAACTGGATTATTAGTCCCTGAATAATCAATACTTATGATGACCATATGTGACCCAACCACACTGCACACTGGTGAGTCCTATGAGGTAAAGGTCATAGTACAAGGTCAAGAATAATGACTCTAATTCTTCTTTGCACCATATTCTTCTTTTGCTTTTTGGTTTATTCAGTAATGAGAAGAAACCCTAAGAGTTCTATTTTTAAAGTTCTTTTTCTGCACCTTTCTTGGGACATAGTTTATAGTATGTTTTCTTCCAATATCTAACATTCTCTGCTAGACTATTAATTCCTCAAAGGCAAGCATCATGACTTGTTTATCCTGATATTTTCTGCAGTTCTTTTTTCTGCAGTTCTTAGCATCATATCTTCAAAACACGAAACTTCAACATTTACTGAGTTCCGATGCCATGTTAAAGCTGAAATTTTCATGTTGCCAAGCTTTCCTATCATACCAATGGTGTCAAACTGAAATAGAAATGCCTCCTTGCAGGGTCTATACATATTGACACCACAAATTAATATTATCTGCGTCACATTTTACTTTTATTTACTTTGTTAAACATTCCCTAATTACTGTTTGGTCTTTTTCTGGCTCCATTTGGGAGTTCTGCTACCCCATGTCTGACACCTTTCCATTATGTTATGGGGATAGGGACTGGACCTCTGATTTTCATTGTTATAGAGAACGGCCAGGTGAGGAAACTCTGTTGGAAATACTCACCAAAGTCAGCACTTTTTTATACCCTTAGAGAATGGCCTAGAGCATTAAAAGATTAAATGACTTGCTCAAGGTCATACAACAAGTATAGAGATGGGGCTTGAACCCATATTCTCCCAGTTCCAAGACTGGTCCTTTATCCACTGTCACATTGCCGCTCTTTATAGTGATGATAACTTATGATCCCTCTGTGATGTCATATCTTAATATTTCATACAGTATTTGATTAATCAATACTATACCCACAAGAGTAGGTCTGGTGAGTATTGCCTTCTTTATGTCTCTTGATAAAATAATGAACAGAACTCAAGAATAAGACTTATAGTCTCTGATAGAGGCAAAGTGTTAGAAGATTCCAGATAGCTCGTGGGATGTGGAGAATCTCTTGTGTGTACATTTGCTACCTCCTCAACCCACACTAAAAAAAGAAAAAGGAAAAAGAGGCACTAGGCACTTGAACTAGAGGGGAAATGAAAACTTAAAATCAGGAGTGAGGAAGAAAAAGTGACACTCTTTCTGATTTCTCAAAAAGCCAGATTTAGGATTGTTTTTAATGATTTTTATTTTGTAGGGCAATGAGGGTTAAGTGACTTGCCCAGGGTCACACAGCTAGTAAGTATCAAGTGTCTGAGGCTGGATTTGAACTCAGGTCCTCCTGAATCTAGGGTTGGTGCTTTATCCACTGCATTATCTAGCTGCCCCCATAGGAGTGTTAAGAATATCAGAGAATATTCAAGCTCAAGGGCACCTTTGGGATGAGGAAAGTGAGAACAACTAACTTACTTGCCTAATGAGTAAGTCGAGCCAGAATTCAAACCCAGGTCCTGTGCTTCAAAATCCCCTACTCTTTCCATAATACCATGTTGCCTGTCTTTTAGGTCAATCCTCTCTTTTGCTGCTAAAAAGGAAATTGAGACCCAGAGGGAAAATATCTTTTGAATATGAGATCTTGCTTGGAGTATAGGCTTCTTAAGGGCAGGAATTGTTTTTAGGGTTTTTTTCTTGTCTTTACCTCCCCAATGCCTAATACAGCGCCTTCTATATAGTAGATACCTATAAGTATTTACTGAATAAAATTGAATTAATAGCACCATTGGAATTCTTAGCGATGTGAAATATAAACTTGAGAAATTAGCATGAGGTGACAAAAATACACATGTAATATTTTGAAAAATGTGTATGTTATCAAATAAACATCTTATATTCTTATTTCCTATTCTACCCACAGAAGAAAGAAAAATTATACTTGAAATATATTTTTCCTTCCCTCTAGAAAGAGGAGGCAACACATTTCCTCATTCTAATGAAGTACATGGAAGGCAAAGGGGGCAAGAATGGAGCAAAAAGAAGAATCCAATACTTAGCATGGTCCTATGATCTCTGACTATAGGCCATGCCAAAGTGCAACCTGCCTATTTCCCATGTGGGTAGCATGAACACGTTGCAAGGATTCATTCCCAAGTTACTGGGTAACCTGTGTAAGGTTTGGTATAACTGCACTGTGGCCTATTTTGCTGGAATGAGTAGAAATCATGTTGTATCCTGGTCATATTAGTACTCATATCTCCTGTTCTACTTTCTAATAATTTGGGGGTGAACATGGGAAAGTACATGCAAGAGTGAGAAAGGAAACAAAAACAAACAAAAAAACCCCCAGTTTATTTGACAGAGTAAAAGACCACTGCAACTTCTCTCATAGGTTATTATCCCAGCAAGGAGACCACAATGCCTTGTTTATTATTAATACTGAGCACTTTGTAGTTGCAAAAGAGATTTTGTAGTGTTTTTTACTTATTATTCATCACTGCCATTCTGATAGACTTTGGCAAGATAAACTAGCACTGTGCATCTCTATTCTATACTGTCAGGTTGAATGATTTTGTCCAAGGTCATATAGTGAAGTTGCAGTAGGACCAGAAAAAAAAAAAAAAAACTTTGACTCTATGTTGCTAAATATGCCAGGCAATTTGGGGGCCAGGCATGGGGCGAGATACCTTAGCTGGTTATTTTGTAGACCCCAAAGAACTAGATGACTGACTAAAGTTTTGCTCATCCAGCCATTGTGTTCCAAAAGTCTTTTCTCAGTAATTGCACCTTTTAATGAATTTTGCTACAGTGACAATAGCTAAAGTATATAGTACGTTGAGGATCTCAAACTTTTTAAAAGAACATTATCACATTTGATCTTCATCATCACTCTGTGAGATAGGTACTAAAGGCATTATTATCTTTTTTCAGAAGAGTAATCCAAGAGAGCTAGGGGGTTTATTTGTCCAGGATCTCAAAATTAGTAATATCCGAAGCAAGATTCACACCTAGGTAGGTCTTTCTTGATCCCAAGTCTAACATTCTTACCAAGATATCATACTTCCCTGGGTATAATGATGCTTCTAGAGCATAAGAAGTATGAAGTCTTTGTCACCACTATACTCAAAAAAATCATCCAATATTCTCCCAATTAAAACATTAGGTGCATCTCCCCTACTTCAGTAATCATTACAATGATAATAACTGACATATTATACTTTAGTTTTCAAAGCACTCATTTTATCTGTCTCTCTGTATATATATATATATATATATATATATATATGCATGTATGTATGTATACAAACATATGTGTGGATATATGTGGATGCGGATGAATCAGATATCTTATATATACAGTATTCACCTAGGTTTCCAAGTTTTGACAAGCTTTGAAAGGAAACATGACCAGAAGCTGTGGCAGAGACTAAGGGTTACTTCATACCCTCTAGGTTATTATTTTCTTACTCAAACTCCAAGGTCACAGCTGGCCTGGGGCCCAGTTTCATTGCTCAGCTAGTACATGCCTGAACAGAGCCAAGTCCACAGGTCTGTCTCCCTGTATTCACAGCTACCCTCAGTGCCCTTTCAAAGAACTCCCTGACTACTTTCAGACTCGGGTAAATCTCACATGGGTTTGTCATTCCAGTACAGTTCCAGTGAGTACAATTTCTTCAATCACTGATACTCCCTCTGAATCTAGGATCCAACTTAAAGAACTCTATTGAGCTACACATTCTTCATTCAGTTCTGTATGGCCCAAAGTGAAATAGAAATTTAGCAGTTACCTGGTTAATTAGCAAAGACAGTCAGATCAGATAAACTGATTTCCACAATACCCCTTCCCCACAAGTGACGCCCCTTCCAATTTGCAGTATGAATTAGCCAGATTGGTTTTCTAATCAAGCAAATATAATAAGGTCCCTAATGACCTTCCCCTTTGGACTTTAAATACCACTATGTCTATAACTCTCTGATGCACTTAAAATGCATTATTGTGGATTATATAGTGCTTGCTCATCCTTCCCCTTGACTGGATTATATGCTTTTATTTGACTGGAAACTCCATAAAGGCAGGGACATTGTCATATCTCAAATTTTTATTTTTCCTAACACCTAGGAGAATGTTCTTCATATAGGAGGTGCTTAGTAAATGTTTGTCGAAGGGGAAAATGAATGACTATGAAATCTCCTGTCACTTTGGACTACATAAACACGACTGAGGGGCTAGAATTCAACAGTATAGGCAGATTTCTCCTTTCTTCCAAAGCTATGGCACTGCTTTAGATAAGCAAAAAAAAAGATCTCTGAATATCTCACTATCATAAGTTCTTTTCCATATTTTATTCATTAACACATTTATTTTCCTGGCATTTCAACTATAGCAAATTCATTCCAAAAAAAAGCGGTTTTCCTTTTTTTTTCCCTTCTTAAAAAACTTCTTGATTCTTGGCTAATGCCAGAAGAAATATGTACAACCCTAGGTAAAGGATGTTCTGTTTATAGAACCATAAGGGACAGAAATTGTATTTGCTGCCCAAAGTGTTTGATTCTCCAACACATGTGGAATGTAGCCTAGCCAGGGGTTTAAGAGGAGAAAAGGAATGGCTTCTTACATACAAATGCTTCTTACATACAAATGGTTGTATCTATGTGGATTCTCCCTGAATGACATCATAGACAGTCTTTTGAAGATTACTGCCAGCAGAAAAGTCAGCACCATGAAGTGAAGGTGGTAATTAGCATCTCTGAATTGAACTAGTCTGGTCCTTGGATCACAGGCGTAAAGCCCATTGCCGAGTTCATACTTGAAACCTTTCCCACTTTGTAGAGCCAGCCCAAGGTTGAGCTCTGCTAGTGTATCTTCAAGAAGTTAGGAAACATATCTAAATCAAAATGGGGCACTGGATGAGGGTTTTAGTGGAATCAAAGGAAATATATCCTTATTAAATCTGGGAACAATTAAAATGGCAGGCTCCTAAAAAAGGGCAAACAGGATCCTGCCTAGTGCAGATGGGTATACAGTTGGACTTAGGTTAATAAGACCTCAGAGGTGGGTTGAATTGAATTCCTGTATCTTGGTCACTGATCCTCCATTTCTATTTTTCCTGGTCTCTTTCTTTGTCTCTCTTGCTTGCTATCTCCAGGTCTGTTTACTTCTCTCTTTTGATCAAGAATCAGGAAAAATAGGCTAATTTTCTTTATATGCCTGAAAACTCTTTAAAAATATGGATTTGCCATGAATCTAGTTGTTCAAGCTGTGATTAACACTACTATAACCAGAATGAAGATGATTCTAAGATTTCTCTAAATTATTGTTCTTTGTTTCTTGTCCTTAATCTTGCTGCTGTTACACCACATCATCTACTCCTTCCATAGCATATGGGTACCCAGGGAGTCTTCTCACTGCAGTTCTTGGCCGATGCTACTATCAGCTTCACTGGGGTAGTAAACCAGCTCAGAAATGTATTATTTCGAGCACCATACCACAATAGTCTTTGCTCCACTTCTGTTCTGAGGACAAAATCCTTTCCCATTTATGTTTCCTTAAAATACTTTTGGAAAATGAAAAGGAAACCAATATTTCTTATAAGATATCTCACTCATTAAAAATGCATATTATAAGAAAATCTAACTTCTACCAGTTGTCCGGTTCTAAAAGTATGGCTTTGATTTATGGATCAAAATTGCTCATTTATTATTTTATCTATGTAGCTCTGGGCAATTTTGACAGTTAAAATTTAGTTTTATTGACCAGTGCTGCCACTTTACCCACAAGGGGACTAGTGCACACAGCCTACTGCACTCAAGAAACGATGATTTTGATTCCATGACTGAAACAGATTGGGAATTGTAACCAATATAACGATAAGTTCCAAATCTCAATGCCCAAGGCAAAAGGCTTGCTGCAAAACACAGTCACCCTTTAAGAAAAGAAGTAAAGAAGAGTGTGTGTGTGTGTGTGTGTGTGTGTGTGTGTGTGTGTGTGTGTGTGTGTGTAAATCTTGGGTGAAGTTTGTAAGCACAATTTATTGAAGTTGGGAAGTGCCTGGAATACATTTGTCTACCTAAATTGTAGGGTAATACCACTGATGAATAGATTCTACAGATTATGACCCAAAGAGATAAAACAAAGTTAAACACAAAATGACAGAAGCCTACAGAGACCATAGGTTAGATGGTTGTTTTAATTGGAGAAATTTCACAAAGAAATCCTTTCCTAAAATAATTAAATGATTTTATTCTTTCTGAATTGTAAAATGCCTCGAAAGTTTGCTTTGAACAAAAACTCAGGCCAGTGATTTTTGGCCAGATTTAATTTAGGCCTATTCTATGATCAAATTGGCAACTTCAGGAATCTTAATTTATTCTCTCACTGAGAAGTCCCCTGTGATACATAAACACATCTCTGAAGGATAACAAATCAATAAAATGTCTAATTTGATTAACTGTGTTTTCAAATTCATCAAGACAAAGCTAACCCAAAATAAATAAATGGATAAGTAAATGAATCAACCAAACCACTCACTTGTCAGTATTTTCCATGTCTTCTTTTCATCGTCATAGTACTGAACCAAGTTACTGGGCAGCCGGTCCGGTCCAGGAGGCAGTCCTCCAACCAATAACAGCATTTTCTTGTTGGAGCGAATTCTTCACCCAAAACAAGAGAGGAGATGAATAACCACATTATCGTAGAATATTTTTAGTGGCAACAAAATCATAACCATCAAAAGAATGTTCCTTGCTTGCAGAATTCTATTTCATTTTTTCCTGTTTCTTTCCCCAATCATGTCTCAACAATTTTTTGAACCAAGCAGAAAAATGATCAAGAAAGCTGCATATCCCTCTACTCATGGAATAATAAGCTCCCTTTATGCAATTTGTTAGAGGTTCATTCTAGAACGACCTTTTTCTTATATTATCCCTTTAAATCATCACTCTTTACAGCTGAATACACATGAAATGCTCTGGAGTTGTACTAAGGTTAAGCATTAAAGTCGCATGTCAAAAATCGTATTAGTCAAAATCATTATTATAAGCCATTCTACACTCAAAGAACCTTGAAAAAATTAAGGTTATGCAGAGAGTTTGTGAGCCAACTCTTTAATCACACACTGAACTTAAAATACTAGTTGAGAACAATTAGTAGCACCATGCTAATGGTTCTGGGTGAAACACTTTTAACATGTAGTTGGTTTGTTTGTTTAATTTAGCCCAGACTCCCGCCTTCCTTCCTCTCTCCCCACTTTCCATCCTGCTCCCCAGCCCACACCACCCCCCTTCTCTTCTTGCTCTCCCCCTGTGCACCACTGGCTATATAGCAACACCAATTGGTAAAAATGAGACTGTGATGTTGTTGTGAGCCTCCCCAGAGTGGAGCCCTGCCAATGCTTGCCACGGATCCGGCGGCATGAACCTGCTCAGCTGTGCAAAGTCACTCTAATTCCCTCCCTCTGTTTTTCTACCTTCTCCCCCAGGGGGCAACCACTGAAAGGAGTGACTACCCACCCATCAAGAGCTGGCAATTCGCTGCTATTAACCGTGACTGTGATTCCCAATCTGCCTGGCAGTTCCTAAGAACAGGACTGCAATGTCTCATATGCAGTAAAAGCTATAATATGCACCCTGGCCTCCACCACTCTACCTGATGGATGTACATTCCTTTGTAACATTAATGGATTTAGCACACTTGCAATTGAAGAAGGGAGGGTAGGCTCAGACCCCCACAAGGGTCCTGCTGATTTAACAGTCACTTTACATATAATTGAACTTTTCAGTTCCACTAAAGCCTAAAAGTGATCAAATCTAAGGGGAGAGAACCATGAAAAAAAGATTCACTCATAAGTCTGATGGTGATCCTACACTCAGCTCAGCATCTTCATTTCTATTTTTCAGTCCCATTCTTCCATTTCAAGGACATTTGGGTGGAATATGCCCCTACCAGATAGCCACCCTTTGTTGGTTAAGAACTTAACATTTGGGAAGCCAACTTAACACAGTTAATGAAAATTCCCTGGGAAGGAAGGAAGCAAGACTCCTTTAATGAGGCTTCAGTGTCATTGAAGGCAGCATGTACTCCTCAGCAGGAAAAAAAATCTCCCTGCAGAATCTATATGGATAGTGATGCATCTCCAGAGAAGTAGCTTTACCATTCATGTACAGACATTGTCCTCTTTCTAAAACAGGCTAATGCCCAAGAAGGCTACACTGGCTCTCCAATGGACTGTGCTGAGGTTAGTTTTTGACACCTAATTGGTGAAATTGGGCAAAAGAATCTTCCAGGAATTCTTTATAAATATTTGAGTAATGAATTTGTAACTGTCGTTAGATGGAGGCCAACTAAAAATGCATTTACAAATTGCCTACTACGTGCAAGATACCACACCTGGCACTGGGGATCAGAGGCAATAACAGCAACAAAATGGTCTTTGCTCTAAAATATTGTATATCCCAACAGTGCCGTGACAATAGAAGATAGGTACTTAGGAAGGATGCATTTTGTGTGATGATTCATACCCTAGTAAGATGTCTAGGGAGGTCTTATGAAATGCATCAATGAATCATAACCTTTTTATTTGCAACACTTTTATTAGTGGCTCCTGGCCTACAAGGATTTTCTGGATGGCAACAGATTTATTACCAAATATTCTGCATATTTTTGGTCATGCTAGGTAGTTATGTGTACAGAGGACCGTGATCACATCAACTAATTCTTTGGGATTGCTTTCAACTGCATCATTATATAGAGAGATAAGTTCAACTGAACATTACAGTTTAGTATAGTTTTGTGTCATTCAGAGAGACATAGCCAGAGTTGAGGATAAAGACAATATCTACTCATCACACTTTGAGGAAAGTTATACATATGAAAATGGTCAAAGCAGTAACAGTATTAGTCATTGATACATGTATAAATGTGACATATATGATATATAATAGACTTAATAGTTTGTCATATTATACATATGTGTTTATATCCCTATATGTATACACACATATATTCATCCAGTCATCAAACCAGAGCTGGAAAAGACTTCCAAGATTTTGAGATCATCTAATCCAATGCCCTCATTTTACATATGAGAGAACTAAGGCCTATAGACAGTGAGTGACTTACCCAAGGACCCACTCAGGTCACATGATTACAAATTCAGTGCTCTTTCCACTATACCATGATTTCATTGAGAGTTAGCATTGTATAGTAGATAGAAGGTCAGTCTGGGAAGCAGGAAGATCTAACTCTCTAAAGTATAAATGAGTTGCCAATCTGCATTGGCAGAATGACTTTCCACAATAGGAATTTTCTACATGGATGAAGTCACAGGTCTGATTCCTACCCAACCCCCGAATGGAGCTATCACTCTATTGATATGAGCATTTCCTTCTTTCATTTGGCCTAGAGAATCCAAGGTTATTCCCATACCCTAATGAAGCATTAGGAAACAAATGAGTATAGGCCATATATTATATTCTTGAAAGGCACTAAATGGGTAACAGGGGAAGGTAGATTCATGGTTTTAAGATATGGAAAAGTAAGTAAAGCAGTTGCAAGGCCCACTTCCCCTATACTACAACCAGTACTTTTATCAACCATAACCTCAAAGAATTTAAAGCTGACATAATGCTGGAATAGTTAGGACACTGGATGACAGAATCTAAAACCAAAAAGAACATGGAAGGCTAGAACACTGGGTTAAATCTATAAGATGGACTTCAGCAGGAATAAAAGTGAAGTATTACGTTTAAGTTAAAAAATCAATTGAATAATTAGGTGACTATTATGTATGTTATGATGTTAGATACTTTCCTGATTTTGTGTATTTCCCTGTATTTAGGTATTATTTAATAGTGATATTGCATAGTCTGATGGAAAGACCATTAGACCAGTCAAGTCACTGGAGTTATATGTCCAATTTTTGTCCTAACTTTATTACTTCCAGTGAGTCACTTAAGATCTTTGTGCTTCAGTCTTCTCATCTGCATAATGGGGATAATATGCCTATCCAAGTCTACCTCATAGGGATGTTATTAGATTAACCAGTCAATCAAGAGATAGCATCTGTAAAAGTAGATCAGAAATGAAAGGAAAAAATATATTTAAAAAATAAAAAATTATAGGGATATGGTTAGAAAGTCCTTTGAAAGAGTTTTGGTAGTTTAGCATTTTACAAGTTCAGTATTAATCAACAATATGAGATGGAAATTTTTAAAAAAGCTAATGTGGAGTCTTGGCCTACAGAAAGAAGTGATTAGCTTCCAGGAATAAGGAATTGACAACACCTCTGTACTATGCCCTGATCAGAATATATCTGAAATATTGTGTTGCATCATTTAAGAAGGACATTGATAAGCTAGACAATGTCCAAATAAGGATAACCACAATGGTGAAGGACCCTGAGTCCATGAATGAATGAATGAATGAATGAAAAAGCATTTGTTACATGCTGGAGAGAAATAAAAACTCAAAATAGTCTTTGTTCTTGAGGAGTTCACTTTCTATTTGTGAAAAACAGCGTGTATAGGTGGGTACATAATAAGACAGATGAAAAGGCCTGGTGCTTTTTAGGGTGCTAAATAATAGAAATAATCAGAAGAGACACGATAACTGTCTTCAAATATTAGCTTAGTTGTCTCGTGGAAGAAGGATTAGATTTGTTTTGTTTCATTTCAAAAGTTAAAACCAGGAGCAGTGGATGGAAGCTGCAAAGAGACAGATTTAGTCATTATGTTAGAAAAAGCTCCTGGGGCAGCTAGGTGGTGCAGTGAACAAAGCACCAGCCCTGGATTCAGGAGGACCTGAGTTCAAATGCAGCCTCAGACACTTGACCCAGGGCAAATCACTTAACCCTTATTGCCCTGCTCCCTCAAAAAAAAAAAAAGCTTAAAAAAAGAAAAACTCCTGAACATTTTTAACTATTGAAGAGTAAGATGAGCTGCCATAAGAAGAGGTGGTTTCCACTTCCTTGGAGGTCTGCAAACATGAGCACTTGTCAGGTGTATTAGAGTGGCTATTCCTTGAGACTTTGCTTTGGCCTAGATGGCCATCCAGCTCTAAATATTTTGCAATTTTGAAATCATTTGTAAGGATTAGGGGAAAGGATCTAGTCTTTGTGTCCATTTGATCCTTGGCCTCTCTGCTGAAACAGCCAATTATTGCCATCTGTCCTCTAAGAACTGGACTGAGACCACCAACTCATTTCACATAAGTCACTGAACATCTGGCAAATGGTACCAACTCCCAGTCACTGCCAACAAGGACAGGATTCAAACAGCTAAGATAGCAATGAAAGACTTCATATTCCTATCACCAATCCCCTGAAGCATTCTGGTTTCTACAGTCAGCTCTGTAATGAAGAAAGGGGACACAAAACTTATACAACATGTATGTAAAAGCAATAATGGTTTTTTCTTGTTAAGGAGGATTATATCTACCAAGTGGTCATGCAAAATGAAACTATATGTCTGTTATATATGGTTATCCTTAGGGAATGGAAATGTTATTAACTCCAAGTCTTTTGTACTGCAGTCTTACCACTTACTCAGGTGAACATTTAACTTTACTCTCATGGGTTAGGTTTTTGTTTTTGTTTTTTATTTTTTATTTTTTTTAGTGAGGCAATTGGGGTTAAGTGACTTGCCCAGGGTCACACAGCTAGTAAGTGTTAAATGTCTGAGGCCAGATTTGAACTCAGGTCCTCCTGACTCCAGGGCCGATGCTCTATCCACTGCGCCATCTAGCGGCTCCTCATGGGTTAGTTTTTTAAGAAGGTGAATATGAAATTTTTCTCAAGTATCAACAACTTGCACATTTAACTTTAAGTTCACAATAAAACTTTGTGGGAAAAAAAAATACTTGAAATCACTTAGTAACCAAAAGCAAAAATGCAAAGCTGGACTTAAGAGGGTTTCTTAACTTGGAGTCTTTTGAATTTGAACTTGGTTGTAAAAAATATTTTTATAGTGATTTCAATATGATTTGTTTCCTTTGTAATCCTATGTATTTTATTTTATGGATTTAAAATATTATTCTGAGAAAAGATCTTGGCTTCACCAGAAGGGGGACATGACCCAAAATATTAAGAACTGTTGATCTAACACAACTCAATTTCTAACAACTTACTGTTTACCAAAAGCTTCCTGGCTTTCATTTCTACACCATAATGTTGAGAAAAGATGACAAGGTTAAAAACAGGAGATTGCTGTACTTTCCAAAATTTTAAAAGACTTTCACATATAAATATATATATATATAAAATATCTTAAATTAAAAGGATATCTCTAACATATGAAATTATATCCAATATATTGAATTATCAGATCTGAAGTATTTACTATTTTAGTCAGTTCTAAAGAAAAACAAACACAAAAGCTCTTTGCCTTTAGAGCTTTCTTCTAACGGAGAAATATACATTTGGATAGTAAATTTAAGCCCATGGGCTCACTAGAAAGGAATGTAAGTGATTCTCTGATCTTTGCGATAAATATATGGCTCAAATGGATTATATTCAACAGTCCCTTTTTTTTTTGGAATACCTTAAGAAAAACAAATTACTTTTTGTAATTTAATATGAATATATAATGTTATATGAATATTTTGTAATTTAATATGAATAGGCTTCTCATATACCTTATTATTCAGTTATTCCTTAGAAGTCATATGTGAATAAACCCTATAAACAGGATCCCATTAGTTTTATAATGTGCAATTACAATAATGATAATTGCACTAATGACAAATCATAATAATTGTATATACGATACTGAATCCCTGATTGTCATGTTGTTTACTTGGTGAATACGTTTATATCGGAAAGCCCATGAAAAGAGTCACATGTAAATTTAAAAAGTAGAGTTCAGTCCAAAAACTCTCTCTCAACTGACTTGCTATGTAAAAACAGGCAATAACTGACACATCCTAAAGAAATTTTGACATAGTTGTGAATGAAAAAATCTTTGGAAGAGTGATATCTATATAATGAAACTGTGAAATTAGAATTTTACTATGGTGTTACAGGATTTTATTCAATTCAACATTCTACTGTGTACTATGATAGGTTCTGGGTTTAGATAAATTATAGCCTCTAACCTCTGCATTTCCTCTAATACCTTGAGCCAGGTTGGTCCTACAGCCTGAGCTAAGACTGTGAGCTAAAGTAGAAGTTGCACCTTTAGTATTGAATGCTAAAAAGATTTAGGGGTTTTGGCTCCTAATAGAGTTTCCACCTTCTCAAATAGTTCTCAAGAGTTGCAGATTCCAACTATTTACATAAGAGGTGAATTTGGCCCCCAGTGAATAGTAGTAGAGGGACTCACCACTCCAGTTCTACTAAACCCATAATTCCCCAGCCTAAGAAGAGGAGATGGCAAGTGGTTGAAAAAACTTAAGCAATGTGGGGCTTATGTCATAGTCAGTGTTAATGGGATCATAGAAGGGTCCTTAGAAATCATCTAGGTCATATCCCTCATGTTTACAAATATGGAAATTGAGATCAAGTAGTTAAAATAGTTTGCATATGGATAGCAAGTAGTTTAGGGGGTTTTAATTTTGTGTGTGTGTGTGTGTGTGTGTGTGTGAGATGGACCCCTTTGTGCAGTTTGATGAAGCCTAAGAACAAATCCCTTCCCTGAATAATGTTTTTAAAATAATTATAGAAAATAATCAATTTTAGTCAGAGATGGGAAAAATGAAGATACACATTTTCTTTCCAAGTTCATGGACCCCCCTGAAGTCTATCCATAGATCACTGAGGGGTTGTCTATGGACCGCAGACTCCAGGTTAAGAACCTTTGAAGTAGTAGAAACAGGATTTGAACTCTGGTCCACTAATTCCAAATCTAATGCCCTTTCTACTACACCATTTGGATAATTTTGATTTAAATGCCTTTACTTCTTTTATTTATAAAGGTGATAGAATTGAAAGGTGTCTTGTTGAATCTTAGTGACATCTTCACATTTAATATGTGTTACATTCTCTTTTATGTATGCTTTGGTTCAGAGGATAAAAGACAGAATGATAAACCAAAAGTTTTGAGCATGAAAAAATTCTTCACCATGTTTACCTTTTAAGTACAACAAAAAAACATTTTATTGATTTAGATTTTACTGGTACAGAAAGTGATCATTGGGAAAGGGCCAATGTGAAGTACAATGTGTGAAAAAATATTTCAAGAGGAATATAGCCACCCAGCCTCTTAATGCAATGTTTTAAGCACTTCAGTAGCACCCATTTACATATAAATAACCAATTCACAAATTATAACTATTTTATATATTCATTAAAGCTAGTATTATATTATGTAGTTAGAATCACAGACTTAGAGTTGGAAAGAAACTCAGAAACTCAAACTCCTACCTATAATTGAAGAACTAATTATTTCAGTCATTAGTCTACACTGCCTTATTACTATTACTTCATATATATTTGGTGTTTATCTGTGTTCCTTCCTCCCCTAATAGAATGCAAGTTCCTTGAAGATAGCAACTGTTTCTTTTTTTTCTTTTTTGTATTTGTATTCCCGGCACCCAGGACAATTTCTAGCACATTGAAGGGACTTAATGAATGCTTGCTGAATGAATGAATGACAGCCCTACTCTCTGATTCTCAATTCACTCTAGTATCCATTACTAGAGACACAATTTCTACCTTCAGTTGGCCCAGGAACAATTTAGCCTAGCAATTAAAAGAATCACAATTTTTGTTTGGCTCTAGGATCCATCTGGCCTGAGATATGGGGAAAATACAGAACTCATATATTTCAGTTAGTTATTCCATGATCTATTTCATTGTGTTCAAGGACCTCTAGTACTGGGGTTCTGCTTCATTGCCTCCAGTCTTCCTGGGGAATATAATCTTGCTAAACCCTAGTCCTTGTGGCTGTGTGTCTATTATATGTTGCCTACCTTGTCCAATGCTTTGTGCATGTTGGAACATCTATTTGTTATCTATCATAAACTTCCCTGAGGTCTGTCTGCCTGGATTTCCTTGTGTTGCTTGCTGCTAAAACATGCTTTGATTAGGTTTAATTCCATTCAACAAACATTTATTAAGCATCTTATTAAGCACTATGCTAGGTGCTGGAGATATAAAGGAAAAAGATAGAAAGTCTTCACCCTAAGGGAGTTAGCATTCTGCTGAGATCATTTGACCCATGCTGTGTAGGTCTACTTGATTTGGATATGCCTGCCATAGCTATTTTGACTAATCTTGCCATATACAGAGCTCACAACTTTAATGCACCCAATGCAGAAATGATTTTTATAACATTTCTGTCAGATGTTCATCCATTGTTTGCTAAAACCTCACTGATGGGTAACTTTTATCTTAAATAGATAAATGTCCTGTCCCTGTCCTCTTCTCTCTCTCTCTCTCTCTCTCTCTCTCTCTCTCTCTCTCTCTCTCTCTCTCTCTCTCTCTCTCTCTGTCTCTCTTTCTGGCATAATGGATAAAACATTGGTCCTAGAGTTATGAAGGTCTTAGTTAAAATCTGACTTCAGATACTTGCTGTGTGACCTTGGGCAAGTCACTTAACCTCTGCCTCATCTTCCTCAACTGTAATCTGAGAATAATAATAGCACCTAACCTTGTAGGGTTGTTGTGGGACTCAAAGTGAGAACATGGTAGGTGCTTAATAAATACTTATTCCCTCTTTCCCTTCCCCCATTTATGTCTCTTATTTGTCCTAGTTTGGCCTACTATAGGAAAATAGGACAGGACAATATTTCACATATTTAAGCCAGCTATCATGTCTCTCCTGATCTTCTCAAAGCTGAACATGCCCATTTCTTTCACCTGTGCTTCACAAAACATGATATCAAATCTTTTCACCATAGTAGATCTCTTCTGGATACATCAATATTCCACTTAAAATATGATTTCAGAACTGAATACAATACTCCTGATGTGATCTTACTAGCAACAGAGCACAGTGGGATCATCTCTTCCTATGATCTGCATGCCAGACTTCTATTGAGGTAACCAAAGATTTTGGGAGTGCTTTTGGTAACTGTCATGCCTTTGATTTATAATTAAGTTTACGATCAATTAAAACTCCATGGTCTTTTTCACCAGAATTCATGTCAATCAGGTTCTCTCTCTTCCCCTGTCCCCACCCCCTATCTAATATTTGCATAATCATTTTTTTCTTTTCTTTTCTTTTTTTTTTGCAGGGCAATGAGGGTTAAGTGACTTGCCCAGGGTCACACAGCTAGTAAGTGTGAAGTGTCTGAGGTTGGATTTGAACTCAGGTCCTCCTGAATCCAGGGCTGGTGCTTTATCAACTGTGCCACCTATCTGCCCCTTAATTGATTGTTTTTAACTTTTGATGGAGAACTTCACCTTTATCTATATTAGATGTAGTCTTATTGGTGCCAGCATTTTAATAATCTGAGATAATTTTAAACTTTAACTCTTTAACAATAGTATCAGATATACTTAGCTTTATGAAATCTGAAAAGTTTTTAATTTTGCTTTGTATGTTTTATTCAAGTTTCATTTCTTAGAACTAATAAAGCTTCCTTTCTATGAAAATAGTCTTGGAATCATATTCCTATAAGTCATTAATTGAAACTAACCTTCCCTTGAATTTGTCCAAATTAGAGATAGCTAATTCTGTTATTCCCCAATTGCTTTCTTTTCTTCGGGGGAATAGAACACTATCAAAGGCATCAAGATTAGCCCAAAGATCCTAGCTAGCTTTGAATCTCTACATGGCAAAGCTAACTGTAGCAGCTAATCTGGAATTAACTGAGCCCTCTGAGCCTTTACTAAGTACCTGTTTGGGAGTCAGTCTCTGGAATCCTTGAATTTTCTTTCCTCCATTCTAATCTCAACTTTCTGAAGACTTCCAGAAACTAGGAGATATAACACCCAAGTATTTCATTGCAAAAGCCAATCTTAAGGAGAGTTTAAAAGACAATTATAGCACTAGTATTCGTACTGGTCCAATCCACATTTATGAAAAGTACTTACCCACTCTTCTAGCTATCACCATTTGTTTGCATTCCTATTTTTATCAATAAGAGGCAAAACACAGTTCTACTGCTAATATAACTCAAAGCATTACTGACCTGCCCCTGTCCCAAGAAATCAACAGAAAGTGAACTAAAAGGCAAGGTGGAAGATACGAAATCACATTCCTTGGAGACTGCTTTCCTCTAGGTTCATTGGATGATTTTTTTATCACCTTATATGGACTCTGATGGATAATTTGAAAACATGCTTCTTATTTATACCCCAATTTCAATGAGCTCATTCTATAAAACATGAACCATCTTCTGGTTAACATTAGAACATTAATGAATTGATGACAAATACCCCCAAATAAACTATTTTATTCTATACATCATCTGATAAACACAAACAAAACTCGAGGGTAGAAGATATAAATTAGATAGCTACACATTTAACTTAATGTTGTGCTTATGGTTATGAGGTAGTTAGGTGGCATAGAGGATAGAGTATTGGGCTGGAGTCAGAAAGACCTGTGTTCAAATCCATCCTCAAATACATCAGCTGTGTGACACAGCATAAGTCACTTGACCTCTGTTTGCCTTAGTCTCCTCAAGTGCAAAATGAGCATAACAGTACATACCTCTTAGTGTTGTGGTAAATATCAAATGAGGCAATATTTATTTTTAGCACAGTGCTTGGCGCATGCTTATCTCCTTCCTTGCCCCCTTATGACTGTGGAGAATAAAGATGGCATAATTTTTAATCACGCTTGAAGACAAGGACCAGTTTGCCATTATGCAAAGGGCATCTGCATCCGCATTTCCCTTCCCCACTGTCTGTCCTTAAGCAAAATGGTAGCAGAGGAGCCCAAAGAATAGTCCCATTTCATTAGTGTCTTTTTAAAAAGGTAGATACTTGGTTTCATGCTGAGGATAGAATAGTTTATGAAATGAAGATCTGGAAAAACTTGAATGGAGACTTCTAGATTGAGCCTCTACTTAAATTCTGGGGAAAATACTACAAGCAAAAACGTAGACCCACTGTATAACTGGTCTAGAACAGACCTTGAGAGGTTTTTCAAGCTGATTGATAATGGCAGAGCTGCAATCAAACCTTCCCAGAAAGTCGCTGTCCCTTAAAATTTTCCTGAGGAGGAAACTCCCTTTATCATGCATTCCAGCTGATTTGCTATTGTATTTAGGTTTCTTTATCATAGCTGTTCTTGCTAATTACACAGCGGTTTTCATTGGAAGAACCCTTTAAATAGACCTTATAATGCCTCTCCGAGGTAGGTAAATACCAAGTATCATTATCCCCATTTTACAGATGAATAGAGGAAAAGAAGCGTAGGTGCCCTTTTCAGTGCTATACAATGCTCACTGCATGATTCAATAAACAATTGCTGCATTCCTAATGAGTGTGAGGCACTATGCTTGACTCTGCCTAGGATGGAAAGATGAACAAGAACAGCTCCTGTCCTCATAGAGATGGCAATCTATCTGAGGCATAGACTATGCCCAGAGTAAATATAAAATTAGCATACTCATTGATTCTCCCATTACCCAATATATGTCCTGGATGACCAGGGTCCTTGGTCTTTGTCAAGTTTCAGGGCCATTGGGGTGGGAAGGGGAAGGTTGGAAGGGAAAGCGGTTTTTGTCTTGCTGGAGCCTCTGTAATCTTCTTGCAGGAACTGAATGTGTGAACATCAAACTAATCACAGCAATGGCAGACATAGGAATAAATATATTATCAGCCTTCATTATCCTCTATTTTATCCATTAAATCTAGGTCCAACTAGGCTTATGAACTTTTAGTTTAGGGACTGGATGGGGGTCTATTGTTATTTTATGTACAACACTTCACACTTCATTATCAGCACTTTACATGGTGATGAGCAGTGGTTTCCAGGCAGATTTATACTCACTGCTTTCTCCTGCCCCTAGAAAATTAAAGTTGCCTCTAGTAACTGGAAACAGTTGAGTCTCTTCTGTGCTTGATTACCTATATAATCCCTAATTCTAATATTGGGAATGAATTCCTTTCTTCTGAAGAGCATAAAGTACCATGGAAATGACATCTCATTAATCCTCACCATATCCCACAGAGGAAACTGGGTGTCAAGATTTACTTAGTAGTTAAATCCTGCTGCTTGCATGATGGGAAGCAGGCCAGAATGCAGACTTTCTAGCATCTATGCATGCTAGTAGGATGGGCAGCTCTTTAGGGGTGGGAGAGGATCATTTTTCCCTGTGTAAGACAAGAGGTGCTATGTAGCCAGGGCCAGAAGAGAATTCATGAATAAGGTTTTATATCAGCTTCATCTGTGGAACCAACTCTGTAAATACCACTGACTAATTTGAGACAGGAAGAGAGTACACAACACTCAGTGCTCAAGATTAGAACCCAAGCTTTTAGACAGTTGATGAAACCCAGAGATGAATTTGTGTTGCCATTTTAGAAACAATATCATGAATTGGAGCTTCCACTACATTTGAGAAAGCACCAAATGACTTAATGAAACAAAGATGCCCTCCTGCCAATAGGGTGACATTATAGATATTTGAGAGCCTCCTAAATCCCACAGAGACAGTTTCTGGGTCCACCACTGCTAGGGTTCCTAAATGTGGCCTCTGCCACTTAACAGTTAACCTTGGGCTCATGACTCCCCTTCTCTGGGTGACAACTATCTGTAAACTGGGGGTTGGCCTGAAGATTACATGAGACAATAGATACAGAATAATATGTATAACTCTTAAGTGCTATCTTCCATTATACTTTTCTTTAGT
This sequence comes from Dromiciops gliroides, assembly GCF_019393635.1. Lineage (NCBI taxonomy): Eukaryota > Metazoa > Chordata > Mammalia > Microbiotheria > Microbiotheriidae > Dromiciops > Dromiciops gliroides. Next base: position 250,537,098 of record NC_057861.1, read on the forward strand.
TTTCATTCCTTTACATGCACTAACCAGACTTTGGAGAAATCTTATAGTCATTTCCCATTTCATCCCACCAAAAGTTAGAATTATAGTACCCATATGTTAACACCAAAATGATTTCATAGAACATCATTGCCTGGAAATCTGATTCTTTGGGCTATCAAAAGGCATTGATTGAAAATCTTAGTTCTGAGGCAGCTAGGTGGCGCAGTGCATAAAGCACCAATCCTGGATTCAGGAGGACCTGAGTTCAAATCCAGCCCCAGACACTTAACACTTACTAGCTGTGTGACCCTGGGCAAGTCACTTAACCCAACTGCCTCACCAAAAAAAAATCTTAGTTCTATTATTTGAAGACTGATGCCAAGTGGCTAATGATAGGGGAAATATGTAGTAACATATTCAACTAACTAACTTTTCTCATTATCTTCCCTGCATAGTCACTCTGGTAATGTCTCTTCAACTGGAAAGTGGTTACTGGTTGGAGTTTGGCTCCAGTCCTTTGGATGGAGACTCTGTAATATCCCCATAAAGAATCTCTCCCTGGAGTTACACTAATGTATGAAATCTTGGCTCTGCCTCTTGAGAGGATGAGTCCCAGTTTTCATGTCTTAGCTGCTTTTCTTGAATCATTCTTACTCTTGACAAAACCTTTTTCCCCCCAGGGCAATGAGGGTTAAGTGACTTGCCCAGGGTCACACAGCTAGTAAGTGTTAAGTGTCTGGGGCTGGATTTGAACTCAGGTCCTCCTGAATCCAGGGCTGGTGCTTTATCTACTATGCCACCTAGCTGCCCTGATAATACCAATTTTGTTCAAATGGGGCACCTAGGCCTGGAGTCAGGAAGACTCATCTTCCTGAGTTTAAATCTGGCCTCAGACACTAGCTGTGTGACTCGAAGGAAATCACTTAACCCTTTTTTGCCTCAGTTTCCTCATCTGTGAAATGAGCTGGAGAAGGAAATGGCAAACCACTCTAGTATCTTTGCCAAGTCATGAATTGGGTCATGATCACATCAACCCTACTCAGTAAACTCCAGTGGCTTCCTATCACCTCCAAGATCCAAACACAAAATGCTTTGTCTGATATTCAGAGCCCTTCATAGCCTCTTCTTCTTTTCCAGTCTTCTCTCATCTTCTTCCCCACTTCCTCCACATATTCATCGATCCAGTGACACTGTCCTCTTGGCTTTTCCACAAACAAGACACTCCATCTCTCAGCTCCAGGCATTTTATCTGGCTGTCCCTCCTGCCTGGAATGTTCTCTCCACTCATCCCAACCTCCTGACTTCTCTGGCTTCTTTCAAGTCTCAACTAAAATCCTTTTCTCTACAGGAAGTCTTCCCCAATGCCTCTTAATTCTATGCCCTCCCTCTGTTAATTATTTCCTATTTATCCTCTATATACCTTGTTTGTATGTATTTCTTTTTTTGTATCTCCAGGGCTTAGCACTATACCGGTGCTTAATAAATGTTTAATGATTGCTTGGTAGATGGCAAGGCATGTTACTATTATTGCACACTGCCTAGTATGTTGTATACATTCTGTAAATATAAATTGCTATTCTGTCTGAGATTTTAAGGAACCTCTTATATTTTTTCTTTCTCTCATTAATACATGAAATCTTTTTTACTTTACCTAAGACCACAACATCCCTTTGTCATAAAGAAGCTAAACATCTTCCTAAGAATATCCCTGAGTCTAATGTATGTTGTTTTCTTTCTCTCACATCAAAAGTCTGTTTTCTGAAACTTGAAATATCTGTTTGAATAACCATATTAAAGGAGCATTTCATTCACAAAGTATGGTCTGTTTCAAGAAAGAAAGAAGAGGGGGCAGCTAGGTGGCGCAGTGGATAAAACACTGGCCCTGGATTCAGGAAAACCTGAGTTCAAATTTGACCTCAGACACTTGACACTTACTAGTTGTGTGACCCTGGGGAAGTCACTTAACCCTCATTCCCCCCCCCCCCAAGAAAACAACAACAACAACAACAAACAAACAAACAAAAATACCAACAACCAAATTATGGCCTGTTTCTCTGGGATTACTGCCAGTGTACTTTACTTCTCCCTGAACTGGAGAAATCCTGGGCATGGGATTTATTGATGATGGATAGTATTTATTTCACTTTCTTGGTTTCTCTAGGAACATGGAATCATTTAATGCTAGAACTGGAAGACATCTTTGGGAGAGCATCCTTTCCAATTCCCTCACTTCATAAATTAGAGAACTGAAATCCATGAGGTCTCCTATTGAGAGACCTGTACAGGGTCTTACAACTAGCCAGTGGCATAGCTAACACTAAAAGTTCAAGGAAGAGCACAGAGTGATGAAAAGTGCCGAATTTGAAGTCAGGGGACCTAGATTTGAATGCTGCCTCTGTCACTTGCTACAATGACACTCATTAGGTCACTAAGCCTCTCTGGGCCTCAGTTTCCTCATTTATCAAATGACAGGGTTTGACTAGATCAGTAGTTTTCAAAGTATGGTTTTCATGTTGGACCCATGAGTTTCTCTGAGCCTCCTTCATTGATTCTATGATGCCAAAATTATTTTCATAATGATTTTGATGTTGTATGCCTATTAAAATAATACTCTTCCTTTTCCCAACTGTGTATCTGTGGGGGACCAGATATTCTTGATAACACTTCAACTAAAACAACATATTATAAAAGATTGAATACAGAAACAGATATTGGAATTCATCTATATTCTATTCAACTAGACATTAAGGAGATTTGCAAAAATATGTAAAAGCAATAACAATCTTCTCATTAATTTTTTAAAATATGGTAATTTTTCATTTACATAAACATGTCATAATGAGTTTATTATTGATTTTTAAAATGAATTATTAAACACATTTTAAAATTATCAGATTTAATTTCTATTGCAGTAAATATTGATAGATATAAACTACGTTAACAAAAGGTCTTTAGGGTTCTCAAAATTTTTAAGGGTGTAAAGGGGTCCTGTGACCATAAAGTTTGAGAATGGAAGAACAAAATGAGCTTTCTACTGGTATATCTAAGTTCCTCTGGCCCTGGGTTACCTAACGTACAGGACTCATTCAACTCTATCAGGCTGTCTATAATATCTATGATCTGCCTAGAGTTCTCTTTTGTAATTTCACATTGGCTGCCTGAAGTTTGTTTTATGAGCCTGGTCAATGGAAGATAAACAAAGCATTCAACTACAAGAAGGGCATGAGTTTTTTTTCTTGCTATCCCTGAGTAAAATATCTTTCTTAAGAGGTTTAAAATACTGCTACCTTCAGTGGGCAGTTTTGACTACAGCTTAGGACATAACAAAAAGTGTAAAAGTACTATCACTGTCAAGTGTTCATTTTCCAGGGTTCGTTTTCCTTTCTGGTATGCTTCAGAAAGTTTCTCTGTTTTTCTATGTTGAGGACGTAGATGAGAAGCTGAGCAGAACCAGAGGTCTATGACCACCAATCTGTTCTGAATCTTAATCTCAATTCAAGATCGAGATTCAAAGTAATTCAGGGTGGAGGATCTCTGATCAAAGTTCAGTTCTAACAATTCCCAACTTGCATTTGAAGTTTATCAGGAATCTGAGGGTTCTGAAAATAATCTGTAAGTCAATGCTGGTGTAGAATTTGTTTTCTACTTGCCCAGGACTATTTACTGAGGCAAGTGGACTAAATCTGGCAAAAGTAGATGATCGTGATTTTGAGAAGTCCCAGACTCACACAGAGCCCAAATGAAACAGGCTCACACTCACTGGGAATTCCTTCATGTTTTTTCTAAGAAACATAATGTAACAGAAATAATATTAGATTTGACAGTAATAGATGCAGATCTGAGTTATTCCTCAGTCAGTAACTAGCTCTGTGACTGGGAACAAGTTCATTCTTTGAATTTCAGCGTCCTCATCTGTAAAATGGGTCTGATGTTAATACCTGCTTAGCCTACCTAATGGGATTATTGTGAGGATAAAGTCTGACAATATACAGGTCAAAAAATATCACCATACAGCATAATCAAGGGGCCTGCTATGACCTCCAGAATTAAATACAAACTCCTTTGTTGGGCATGTAAAGTCCTTCACAACTTGGCTCCAATCCACCTTTTTAGGCTTATTATGCATTACTCTGGTTCAGCCAAATTGGTCTTCTTGCTCTTCTTCAACAAGACACTCCTTCCCTCTGCACAGTCTGTCTCCCAAGCTTGGAATGCACTCCCCTCTTTTCTCCCTATCTCTTAGAATTCCTTTTGTTGTTCTTCAGTTATTCAAATCATGTCTGATCCTTCATGAACCCATTTGGGGTTTTCTTGGCAAAGATACTGGAGTGGTTTGCCAATTCCTTCTCCAGCTCATTTTACAGTTGAGGAACGGAGGCAAACAGGGTAAAGTGACTTGCCTAAGGTCACACAGCTAGTAAGTGTCTGAGGCCAGATTTGAACTCAGGAAAATGAGTCTTCCTGACTTCAGATTCAGCACCACCTACTTTCTTTCAAAGCTAAGCTGAAATGCTACTTCCCATAACAGCACTTTCCTGTTTCTCCCCATCCCAACAGCTAATGCCTTCCCCCTAAATGATCTTGCATTTCTTTTGCATATCCGTATATGTGTTCATGTTACGTTCCCCTGTGGAACTTATGTTTCTTGATGCTAGAGACTGTTTCATTTTTGTCTCCATATCCAAGCGATCAATTGAGATAATGGTTATTGTTATCCCTGTGTACACATACCCAGAAAACAACTGTCCCTACAAGAATTGGTCTCATCTTTTGATCCCATGTTTCTTGAAGCAAACCATGCAGTGGTTGTGGAGCAAAATGAGGAGACTGGACAACTGATTCCAATCAAGGATGGCTTTAGTTTTAGCTTCCCTGGCAAGGGCTGCTCTGATGGTACATGTAATAGGGCCCTCAGCTGAGTCTTCAGCATGACTGAAGACCCTGAACAGCAAGGCAGTAAGTCTTGCTGATCCCATGAGGACTGGCTATGCCAAACCATCCACCAAGAATGCTTGTTCACTTTCGTTTTGTTTTCTATGCAATTCTTCTTCTGGGATGTTCTTAAAGATATATTCATCTCTTAACCATTCCATTCCACTCTACCTTCCTCAATATATATATATATATACATATATATATATATATATACATATATGCATATAACTATATACCTATTTTAGATACATTTTGATTACAGTGGATAACACTGAGATTAATAAATTTTAGGGGTAGCTAGTTGGCTTACTGAATAGAGGGCTGTGCCTGGAATCAGGAAGGCCTGAGTTTAAATCAGGCCTCAAACATTTACTAGCTATATGACCTTGGATAAATCACTTAACCTTGTTTGCCTTGGTTTCCTCCTCAGTAAAATGAGCTGAAGAAAGAAATGGCAAACCACTCCAGTATCTCTGCCAAGAAAACCCCAAATGGATTCTAAAGAGTCTGACACAACGAAACAATAAGAATATTTGTAATTTTAAATATCTACAAAAAGCCAAATGACTAAAAGAATTATTCAGCTAAGTAATTAATAGTTCAATCACTATCTGAGCACATCTTCTGAATAAAGCTTAACTCCCAGAAGTCAATAGAAACTGCCATATGGGGCATGTAGCTACCAAGGATCTTATCATCTCCCAAAGATCTCATCATCCCCTCAAATTATCATCTCTATACATATGATTACCACATCTGTATACCCAGCCCTAGTTTCTCTCTTCTCTATAGTCCCAAATCACCAACTTTGGGGACTTCTCAAACTGGTTGTCCTGTAGGTATCTAAAACAACATGCCCCAGAGGCAGCTAGGTGGCACAGTGGATAGAGCACCAGCCCTGGATTCAGGAGGACCTGAGTTCAAATCCAGTCTCAGACACTTGACACTTACTAGCTGTGTGACCCTGGGCAAGTCACTTAACCCCAATTGCCCCACAAAAAAGTAAAATAAAAATTAAAAAACCAACATGCCCCAAACAGAATTCATTATCTTTCTTCTGAAATCCTTCTCTCTTACAAGCTTCACTATTACTACTGAGGGTACAACTATGCTAACAGTTATCCAGGTTTCTAACCTCGGGCTCTTCTTCAATTTCTCTTGTGCACTCACTCCACACATTCAATCAGTCTTTCCATTTGTGCCTTCATGCCATCTCTCTTATGTCCCCTTCTCTTCATCTATACAGCCACCACTGTGGTGCATGCTCTTATCATGTCATGCTTGGACTCTTACAATACCCTGGTCAGTCTCCCTGTCTTAAGTATCTCCCCACTCCAAGCTGTCCTCCACTCAACTGCTAACTTGATTTTCCTAAATCGCAGGTCTGATTGTGTCACACTTCCACCATATCGCTTCATTACCCAACACTCCCCCCCCCCCACCATGGCTACCTATATTTGATACTCAAATATAAAATTGTCTCTTGGGTTTTTAAAGCTCTTCATAACCTGGACTCTTCCTACCTCTCAAGTCTTAAATTTTAATCTTCTCTATCATCCAGTGGCACTTGCCTTCTTACTGTTCTTCCATTTTAACTGCCCTTTCCCTGAGCTTAGAGTGTGTTCCCTCATCATTTCTCCCTCCTGGTTTCCATGACTTCCTTTAAAACTTAGCTCAAACCTCACTTTCTGAAGGAGGCTTTTGCTGCTGTTTCTCCTTGCCATTGCCTACTGTCTCTGCTAGTGCCTTGTATGTACTCTGCGTATATCTTAAATGTACACAGTTCTTTGTATGTTATCTCTTCTATTAGAATGTGAGCTTCTTAAGGACATGGATTGTGTATCCTCCTCTCTGTATTTTCACTGCTTAGATAAGTGCCTGGCATATAGTAAATACTTAATAAATGCTTCTTGATTGACTGACTAAAGAAAAATTTTCCAGAGAGAGGCGCAAGGTTCACTAGTGCCCTCGCATTAATGTTTAAAAGTCCTAACTGTATGGTCTTACTTCATACTCAGTACTTTGTTTCTGCGTACTCATATAGATAACATATATAGATAAACTCTTAAGTGAGACAAACTCAAGGACATCAGTAAGAAATCCAGAAAAAAAGGAGAGTAGATGTTGTGGTCTGTCCAGGTAGCATCATGTACGCCCAAAGTACCTTATGAAATAACTCTGGCTCTCTTAACTTCCTTGGATAAATGGACATGTAGACTGATTAGAAAATGAATGGAATACCTTGACAGGACTAAATGACAGACTCTGATTCACTGAAAGCTGGAGGTGAGGAATGATTATCTGAAAAGTGGAATCAGCATCTTTTAAAAAAAAGCATTCCCAGGGATCAATCTTATACAAATATTAACTGAAATGGATACACTCTGGAAAATCAGGAAGGCCCACAGGTCCTTGAGTCAGTCTGGATGAAAGGTAAAGCTGGATGTTGTTAGGACAGTACTCATGAATTGTTTTGTACTGTGTTCAATTGTTTATTCACAGAACTCCTGCTCTGATACCTCATTGCAATGGGGTTGGGGGTGCATCTGGGTACTTGAAGGCTCTGCTAGTAAAATGGAAGCTCTGGTGGGTCTTACCAGGTTAGAAAGGCTCTGGGTATGCTTCTCATGATGGACTGTACATCTGACGTTAAAGACCAGCCTAACTTTGTTTGGAGAGGCCATTGCCAAATTCAACGCAATCCAACAAGCTTTTACTACTAAGTACCTACTGCAGTGTGCTTGACTTTAAGGTGAAAAACTTCTAGGCCCCAACTAAGAGAGCTTGCTATCTGAACTGGTAAAGGACGGTATAGTTAATGAAATCACAGGTATATTGAAATAAGTCTTTGAGAGTTTTTATTATATCTGCATTAATACCTAAAGATTCTGTGGGCCATGGGATCATAAATTTAGAGCTGAAAGGGACCTTAGTGACAATTTAGTTGAACTTAATTTTGCTGTTGAAGGAAATGAGGCTCATTCAGGATCATACATATATTAAGTAGCAGATCTGATATTTTAATCTAGGTCCTCTGCTTTCAAATACAATTATTCCCTTTCTCCCTTCCTGCCTCCCTCCCTCCCTTCCTTCCTTCCTTCCTTCCTTCCTTCCTTCCTTCCTTCCTTCCTTCCTTCCTTCCTTCCTTCCTTCCTTCCTTCCTTCCTTCCTTCCTTCCTCCCTTCTTTCCTTCCATCCATCTTTCTTTCTGTATTTGTCTCTGTCTCTCCTTCTCCCTTGTACTCACTCACTTCTGGGAGTTGGTTATTCCTTGACCAATATAATTTGTGTTTTTCTTCTCCTATCCACAGATGTTATGATATTATCTTAGGTTAAATAACTGATACCCTTCCAATTAGGATAGCTCTATCCAGTTAGGATTATGGCAGAAGTTGTCACTTAGATATATGGTCCAGTTGCCCAAGCAACCAGTGATACTAAATTTCCCTGTGTTACTAGCAATATAAAATCTGTTTTCTACAATGGAACAGTACTGGCCAAGATTCATTATATTATTATCAGACCACTTATCCTGCATTTGAAGTATCAATTGTCAAAATTCCAAGGTTCATCTAAAATTTCTCTCCTTCTAAGTTCCACCACCTTCATTATCCCCGACTACCTCATAATTGTTTTCTTGTACACAGAATTCTCCGTGGAGGTCAGTTATGTTACTTTGTCAGTTTGGAGTAGATAAAACTGTCTGGAAACCATAGAAAATTGTTCAGTTCCAAAGCAAGATTTACTAATGTGACTATTTGATTTTCTTTTCCAAGACAATTTCTTTTCTCTCTCTCTCTCTTCCCAATAATTTCTCATTGGGTAGAAGACTACAAGTTACTTATCAACCAAGCATCTCTCTCTCTCTCTCTCTCTCTCTCTCTCTCTCTCTCTCTCTCTCTCTCACACACACACACACACACACACAAACACACAGGGGAGGGAGAAAGAGAAAGAGAGCTTTGTTGGGGGCAAAGTGTGTACATTTATGTGTATATGTATATTGTACAGCTATGTAGATATATACATGTATATGTCACTACACACACACACACACATATATATATATATGCATTTAGATAGATAGATGGGTAGATAGATAATAGATAGACAGATGATAGATAGATGTAGTAAGCACTGCAAATGCATTCCATGAAAAATCCAGTTTCCTCCAATCCTCAGATTTTGGATCACAAACCACATGCACAGGTGTATACTCCCCCCACATATCCTTCATGAATGTCTTCATGTTTTCAGATGTTCCTTTCTACTCTGATATTCACACTATTCTTTCCTCACTTTCATTCTGTTTGTCTCATCCCAGCCTATCTTCGGTGGCACCTGAAGGCAAATGAAGCAAGGAAGTGAAAATGACTGTAAATTCTTCCGTTCACTTCTCTGCAGCCTCCAGTGTGTCAGTCTCCATACAGTGGTGGTTCAGCTGAGTTCTGACTGAATTCAGTGAGTCCTCATGCAGGTGCAATTTGCTAACACTCTTTTGGGTACAGTGGGGACCTACGTGCCAAAATCAAGAATTGGAAAGTATCAGTAAATAAAATCTCAAAGTTGAGTTTATGAGATTAAGTGAGTAAAGAAGTACCCTTCCTGCTAATCCTTTGGAAAAAAAAATACAAGGCTTGAGAATGCCGATCACTGCAATAACCATGATTCCAGGGCACTCATGATGATGAATGCTATCCCACCTTCTGAAAGAGATGATGGACTCAAGGTGTATAATAAGACATGTTTTTGGACATGGCTAATATGGATGTGTGCTTTGTTGGACTATGAACATGTGTTAAATAAGTTTTGTTTTTCTTCCTTTTTAAATGGGGAAGAAAAAGTAACAGGGTACAAAATAAACGCTTATTAGTTGAAAAATCAAAAATAAAAAAATAAAAACATAGGGGATAAAGTATTTAAAACTTTATAAATTAATCATTTTCTTATCCTGTGTTGTATTGCTTAAAAATTGGTCTTTAGAGGAAGAAACTTCGGGTCAACTCTGAGTGTAATAGAAGGACAGCTTCCATTTCCTTTGTCCACTTTCCATTGGCACTCTGGGTTTCATTCTAAGGATATCCTCCACCTCACTTTAAGAACTAGGACAGCCATGACTGTTCATATACATATGCAAAGAACAGATTTAACAACTCTTTACTAGGTATCAGTATAGTAAGTCCCTCCTAACTTGCCTCCTCTCAGCACACCCGATTTCACACATCAATTTTGTTGCCCCTGAATTAAACTGTAAGACAATCTTAACCTCTCTTTTCCCAATAATTTCTGCAAGACTACAATTTCCTAATCAGTCAATTGGGATAATAGAGCATATTATGATCATCACTATGATGATCATCACAAGCTCCCCTTGTAGGCAAGGCCCTGCATTACGTGTATTGTTAAGAAAGGTTTTGTAGCTTTCCTCCAACTCTCAGTTCTTTTATCAACCTTATAAGACATTGAGGTGGCATAAAAGCAGCCTTGCTTTCTACTCACTTCTAACTCTGACCTCTGGCACTTCTGAAACTGCTTCCTTACATTATGATTTTTGTGAAATATTTTGATTGACTTAGAGGTCACTGTTGAAATTTTCTTCCTGCAGGGAGTGTTTCTCCAAAGGTTTTCAAAGGTTTTAACACAAAGGTTTTCCCCAAATAAATACTACTTCTTATCTATGACTAATAGACTAGTCAAATAATGGATAAATATATAGAATTAAATTACTTCTATGTATATCCTCATCTAACCCTCCCTTGTTTCTAATTTTTCTTCTTTTTTGTGATTTGCATTCCCTTAACCCTTTAGTTTCTCTCTCAACTCCTCGCTCTTCACTCACCACCTATTTCCAACCAATTTTCAAATTTTTTCATCTCTGTCTTTTCTCTTTCTTTTTCTCTCTTTCTCTCCCTTTGGCTCTTTGTCTCTGTGACTCTGTTTCTTTCTGTCTGTCATCTGCCTGTCTCTCCCCTCTAACACTTCACCACAGGCTCTCATGACAATTGGTGCTTTCTCTACTTGAAGTCTTTTTCACTATCCCCTATCCCCCTATGTAGCTGCCAAAGACTTTTCCTGATGTGCAAATCTGACAATTTTAACTCCTAATCAATAAATTCCAGTGACTCTATGATCTCCAGGATCAATTATGATTATTTTATCTAGCATTTATAACTCCACAATCTGGCCCCTTCCTACACTTCTAATCTTACACACTACTCCCCTTCACATACTTTACATTCCATCCTTACTGTCCTACTTGCTATTTATCACACAAGATGCTCCATCTCAGATCCATATCTATCTATCTATCTATTCATCTGTCCATCAATCCATCTTCCATCCACCCATTTATCTATCATCCATCCATCCATACTTCTATCTATCTATCTATCTATCTATCTATCTATCTATCTATCTATCTAATCATCTATCATCTATCTAGTTTCTCATGCCTGCAATGCTCTGTCCTCTTCACCTATGTCTCTTGCGTTCTTTAAGACTTAGGTTAAGCATAACCTAAGACCTGCCCTGGCCCCCAGGTGCTGGTGCCTTCCATTCTACAATTACCTTATATCCATTCTGTATATATTTTACATGTAAGATCTACAAAGAAGATATAAATTCTACCAAAGTAGTCTTACACAAAGCCTCCTATAGAAGAACATGTTATCTCCTCTTTTAGAATATAAGTCTCACAAGACCAAAGATAGTTTGCATTTTTTTCTTTGTATCCTTAGCACCTAGCACTGTGACTGGTCCATAGTAAGCCTTAATAAGTGTTTGGAGATTGATTGATTGCTGTCTCCTCTGCTTCTCATTCTTCTCAATTTTTTTCACTTACTAATAATGGTCTTTTTCTTGAACTCTCACAATACCTTTTGTTTTCCTGCTGTTTCAGATTCTCCTTAGTTCTTTATTATTTCACCTTCCTGTTGTTACCATTGTTTCATTATTTTCACTGAGAAGTCTTTTGTATGAAAGGGAAATGGTAAAGAGAAGATTTAAAAATTATTTTTTCTATTGACCTCAGTTTCCTCATCTATAAAATGAAGATAACAGTAAGCCCCAACCTTCCAGGATTGCTGTGAGGATCAAAATAGATAACAATTGTAAAGCACTTAGCATAGTGCTGGGCACATAGTAAAGACTATTGTGAGATTTAAAATTGGATATACAGAGCATTAATCTCCTTTAACTTTTCCTTTATATATATATCTCCCAGATCAATACGAAAAAGGAGCCTCTAAGATTTAATCAGAGAGGGATTAGTTTTTATTGCTTGGGAATTAATTACACAACAAAAGGTGAAATCAATTAGGGAAATAAGGAAATAGGGAAGTAGATCTAAGATTAATCTCTTTGATCCCAGAGATTAAGCTGGTTTATAGAAATTTAAGATTTTCCTTTATAAAACTCACTGAATCCCAAACTGCCCCACCAGGCCGTGAACCAGCACACCCAAGGCCGAACACCAACCACATGTTTCTGAACTCCCCTCACCAGTGCACCACCATGGCTAAGTTTAACAGCCAGAGAACTTGAACTTCCATTCCACCCTCGATTTTAAGTTGGCGTTCCAGAAGTTTCTTGTGTTCTTGAATGTTCCTCCCCAAAAGGGGAGGTCCTTCAAAAGCTGCTTCAGTAGCATGCGCAATCTCTCAAATGATTCAGCTAAAACTTCCAATATTAATCTTTACCACAAATAATTTTTATCACACTATATAAATATTAGCTTTCATTATTATTTTTATTTATTATCTTAGAGCATGGAGGATTTCCTTGTCAACACTGCAAAAGTATAATATGCAGTCTTTAAAAAAAAGCCATCCTCAATGTCATAAGGATTGTGAGTTTTCTAAACAGCACATTGGAGTTTCAGGGACAAGTTACTTGTTTTCTGAGAATCCCAAGAGTGGCAGAATACAGAAAATGTCTTATTTTTAGTTGACACAACATGTAATTGCTAACATAATTTTCTTAGGAGATGGACTTATAAATGGAATGCCTTTCAATTAGATACAATCTTACTTTATACTATTAAAACCTATGAATATGCAAAATGGTATCTGAATGAAATGTCATTTTAAAATTCTGATAATATAACTAGTGAATTTAAGGCAAGCTCAGCCTATAGCTTTTAATTTCTATTTCTCAATCCAGTCCCTATGACTACTTTCATAATCACTATTTCTAGCTGTTGGACTTATCTCCTGAAGGTAAGGGCATATTAGAAGCATGAACAGGTAGCCAACTATTTAGTTGTCTCCTTTTTACTGTTCTCCAAGAAATGCAACTAATACCACTGTAACACCCCATCCTTTAAGAACCTAGATGACTGGCATCCTTAGTCAAAATTCAAGCTTCAAGTCTTTGAAAGTTTCCCTCATAGACCCAAACCAAAAGTTTTTGTTTTTTTCTTCATCATCAGAAAGACTTTCCCCATAAAATGTAAGTTCCTTGAGGGTAGAGGTTATTTTATTTTTTCATTTTGTTGTTGTCTCCCCAGCATTTAGCATAATGTTCTGCTCCCTGGCAGGTACAGAATAAATGCTTTTTGAATATTCAACTGATTTCTCTAAGTCCTGTAAACATTGATTCATTTTGTTTTCAACAAAGCCAGTACAAATGTGGCTAATCTTAGCATCCACTTATCTGAGTCCTCAGTGGCAATGAATGGTTGAGAATGGTGGAAAGTACCTGGAAAATTCATTCCTTAAGTGCGCTTTTAACACTTTATAGCCTGAAGAAAAGTTAGGAAGGAGGTTCTATGGCCTAATACAATATCCAATTGGGTGATAATGTTTTTAGACTTATTGAAATCTGCAAAATGTGCTTTCCTGAACTTCATAATCTCCAGAAACTCATTGTTCTTCAAGATGAAATCAACTCTGAAACTTTCCCTTCCTCAGGTCATTCATTTCTCATCAATGAGGCAGGACTTCATCATGCTCTGAACTTGGGTAGCCTCCAACCACCTGTATTGGTCCTCTCCCCCCACCCCATTAGATTGTGAGCTCCTTGAAGGCAAAGGCTGTATTATATTTCCCTTTTTGTCCCTAGCACTTAGCAGCACCCCCCCCATTAGATTGTGAGCTTCTTGAAGGCAAAGGTTGTATTATATTTCCTTTTTTATCCCTAGCATTTAGCACAGTGCCTGGCACAAAGTGCTTAATAAATATTTATTGATTATTGACTACTATTGTCAATATAATAAAATAAAAATTGGAGGCAGGCAAGAAAATAATATATTGTTATGTCTTTTAAAGATATTTTGTCTATACATCCAATGTAAAAGAGCCAAGGCAATTATAAAAATATATTAGGATTTCTTCCCACAAAAAAAAAAATGCACAGGGGCAGCTAGCTCCTGGAGTCAGGAGTACCTGAGTTCAAATCCGGCCTCAGACACTTAACACTTATTAGCTGTGTGACCCTGGGCAAGTCACTTAACCCCAATTGCCTCACTTAAAAAAAAAAACCCACAACAAAACAAAGCAACATGCACAAAAACCAAAAACAACCCCAACTCCACCATCAATATCCATGTAGCTGTTAAAATACGTAGAAACATTGTCTCATTTCTAATTCTTCTTTTCTGGAATGGTTTTTACAATGAACTGAATAGAATCATAAGTTTTGATCCTAATCATACTTGTTCCTAATATTGCATGGTGACAGGAAAAGAATGAATGTTCCCATTCATGCAAGCAAATGGATTGAATCAGGAATTAGGGATCCTTGACAATTTAAGTAAGCAAGAAGTTGAGGATACAGGCTGGGACTTCACGGCTATCTCTGACCTTTTCATTTAGATGATTGACTTAGTTGATTGGTAATAAAAGCATTGGAACTTTAGTGATCGATGAAATACAAGACCAATGACTAAGAAATCACCAGATTCCTCACCATTGCCCTCCTCCCCACAATACATATCACCTCCCTTGACATAAATCTCCAACTGTTTCAGCACACTTGCCAGGTTTCCCAAATGGAACACTGTGAACTGCTTATCCAGGAAATGTGGGGTATAGAACAGTCATACACTTGAAAACGTGATTGACCTCTTACCTATTTCAGTTTGACAATAATAATGAAAACAAAAATTAGCTAAATCTTGACCTGAAGTTTTTGCTATCAACCTTTTACCTTGAAACCATAACTTTACATTTGAAAAATACACTGAGGGTATTATCTCAGGCTTTTAAAAAACTTCTCTGTAAAAAATAATAATGAGAATATTAGTAGAGATTCTTTTAAACATGAGACACCTCAAGTACTAATCCCCCCAATTTGTTCCAAATAAAATAATTTTAAATCCTATTTTCCTCTTCTATCATTGAAGGGTGAAACCAATTTTTATCTACCACTTGGATTGACTATAGATGGCTTCAGTTATCCTTCCAGCTGCAAGATGATCAAACAAAGCCTCCTGTAGTGAGTTGGTTGCTTAGCTAGTTAATTCTTATAACCTCTTTTTGGAGAGATAGGAGAGCTGAGGAAGATGAGATAGTATTAGCTTTTTTAAAAAAGTAGAAAATTGCTTGATTAGTGATGGAACTATGAGATCATGAGTGAGTATCATTTTAACATAAAAGAAAAGTATATATATATATATGTATATATATATATAATCTTAATCCTAATCTTGAATTTTGCCTGCAAGTCATTTTCCAAATATAAAATTATGATAACTGTTGGTTCTGATGTCCTTTTCATTTCAGTCACTTTGGAAGACTATTTAAAATATTGCTATCCCACACCTGTGATACAATTTTGTGATCAATGTTATTTCAAGTAATAGAATATTTATGTGAATGGCTGAGTCACTTTGGATATAAATATCTCACTAGTTATTAATCTAATATCTGAGATGATAGAACTAATGTAGAGGATTAACAGTTTGGAGGAGCTATAAACAGGACATTTAGTTTGCATTGTTAAAATATAGAATGGGTTGGTAAGGCCAGGATCAATGGAAAATGCTGTGCCTGAATTTTAAATGAGCCCTTTTCTTGTTTAAGCCTATCGTCCTTTAAACACACCAAACTCAGCAACTCTGAACTGAGCTAGGCAGGGATCTCAGGATACTATCTGGTGACATCTTAAGCCACTGAAGCATCACTCTAGCAGCTAGATTATCAGCACCCCTGATGTTTATACAGAGGTTATCCCAGCAACTTGGGCAATATTTCCTCTCGCATGTATTCACATAGAATATACTCTGTATGAAGGGAAATCTTTGTAGGGAAACAGCCTGCATTCCTTAGAAAATAGTAATGGTGACAGGTGGCCTTCAAAAACATGACTATTATTGCTTCATGCCTTAAAATTTGAAGAGAAAATCCTAGATGGTTTACCTAAGTTGTACCATAATATATAAAAACAAGTCAACATGAAATGTTACTTTGGGGATAGCGCATTATGTTTTCTAACATACTTTCCTTTAGCTGAAGTTAAAACATTAACTATTGCAAACCCATAAAAATGATTTTGTGCTATTATTTTTAAAGTTAGTATTGGGGGAAAATACTGGCTTCCCTTCCTCCCCTAAAGCAAATTATTAGTAAAGAACTTTTCAGTTAAGTTCAAGGTGTATTTAGAATAAAAAACTTTTTAATTTTCGTGTACTATATGGTTCTCCATAGTACTTCCTTACCATTTGCCTAATAATAAAAATATCACATACAGGTCTAAACATCAGTACTTGATATTTTCAGAAACTTTTCAAGAGGTTTTCATTTTCTTAATTCAGTGTTTCTTCTAGGGAAATAGACCTTTGATGGAAAACTTTAAAACATTTTTTGTGGATTTCCATTCATATATCTTTAGTAATGTCTATTTATTTGACTCTGATTTGGTAAATATACTAAATTTTGCATAGTCCTTTATTAATTTTTGACATTATTAACCTAACCAAGAGCCATAAACTCAGTAAAGCAATATAAGTAAGGCAATAATGAGCCTCGATATTTATAAATTGTTTTTTCTTTGTAGGTATTTTCATTAAAAATATAATACAAATATCTTGAAAAGAATACTTAGAATGTCTTTACTACTGTATTAGCAAGGTATTATTACATTATACTTTATATAGAGAATGCATGTAATTTTTAAGTCAATTTACTTTTTAAGTGATATTATTTATTCACATCGTGCATTTAGCCCAACAGACCAGTCAGATTTAATTTTCTACTTCAATTTCTGGATTTCAGAAACTTCCATATTCCACATTTGGAATGTCACATAAATATTCAAATCATGACTAAGGTGCTTTTTAATTTTTTTAAGAATGTCTTTAAATAAAAATAATTTCATTTCAAATATGATAATAAAAAACCATTTTTCTTGTAAATCTGAATAGAGAACCTGACAATGTAAGTTAATATGCTACAGATGAAGAAACAGGGAAGATAAAATACCGAAAGCTGCAACTCAGCCTATATTAATGTTGAAAACTTCACTGTTAATTCTCTTTTCATTATTGTGAATAAAATATATTATTAAATATTTAGTTCACTGAAAAAATTAAAATATTAGTTTTCAATAATTGCCACGAAGTAACAACATTACATTGTTATAGAATCAACAGTGTGGGTTGACATGAAAGATTTTTTTCCCCCTGAATCTTCTTCCTTTAAAGGAAAATACAGTTTCCTTCCTACGGCAAGAGTATCAGATTCTTACAGCATCCATGACACTTGTAAGCATTCAGTGGTCAGAACACCACTACATATCCTTCAAATGATACGGACCAGTGAAGCTGGAAGGTATCTTCACTGAACCAGACAGCCTGGTATCTTAGCAATCCACCAGGACTCAAGCCCCAGCATGCCCCAGGTGGTGTGCAGAATCTCAACTAAAATAGGTAGTGGACTTTGCATTTTGAAAGTCAACTGTTCTGAATATTGAATTCTAGGTAGTATTTAGTGATTTAAAGTCCACACAAGGTTCTCAAAATTTCTTTTTATACATGATTTTTAAAAAAAGAAAGCACATTATTCAAAGACACTCATAGGAAGAGGTGAAATTCTAGAAGGGATTATCTGTATCAATTTGGTTATATGAGTGCATACTAAATTTGTAAAGGTTATATTATATGTTGGTGTTTTGGTTTGTGACTTAGACTGAAGGGCAGTGTTGTCCAAGTTTTGAATATGAACAGGTTCTATGTATTTATTTTAAGTACAATGCCCTTTTAGTTGTGATAAAAGTTAAAATGTGGACTGAAAACTCACAAAAATTTTTGATATTGAAATGCTAGGCCACCACAGTGAATCTTTAGCATTCTGGGTTTTAGACAAAAGAGAAATTTACAAAATAAAAACAAGCATGTTCTCTTTGAATTTGTACTTTACTCGTTCATTATTCAATCATAGGTCTAGATGCAGCCTTGTTCCTTTGATTCTTATTTTACTTTTCATACTCTGACCTCCCAATCCATTAATTCATTACCTACAGTCTTCCAGGATTTGTAACTATACATACTTCCCAGTCTAAGTATGCCCATGCCACAGTTCTCACCTTACTATCAGAGCTGTCCAGAAAACTGAAAAAATGACGTGTTAGAAACCTTAGTTATGAAGAGTATATAAAGGCACTATGGTTAAAACACAAACATGTAAGCCCACATGGCTGTACCAAGTAGATGCCACCTTTTTAGAGCTCAACCTGGTAAAAGAATGTGAGGATGGATTTTAAATACTTTCAGTTAATTTAACATTTTGGCGGACCTATACTAGCCTGGTCTGGCGTTTTAAATCATTAGTGGCTTAGCATGTAAATACGAAGCACTATTTTTCTTTAAAGTCAAGAACAAAACCCTTCTGCCAAGGCTCATAATAAGGTTTTAAAAATTGAAACTAGCAAGTGATGGCTGCCCATCCTTAGAATCCCTTATCCACAACTGTGTTCTTAAGAGGCATTATTTCTCCCTACCTGGCCCTTTCAATGTAATCCTGTTGGCAACATACAACACCTTTATAAACGAGAGCAACCCACTCGCCAAAAGCTTTGTGACTCCAGATCAAACATACATTAAACTCTTGCCCAACAAATATAGTCTATGCCTCATAATTTTGTCCCATTTATCCACCCTCCCCCCCAAAATAAGCTGGACAGTGCCCGTCACAGGGAACCATTAACCCCTTCGGGTTAACACATCTGTTTGGTGTGCGCCACCTTTGAAAGCGAAAAGAAAGGATTTCCATAAGATGGAAAAGTTTTCCTGGGCAGATGAATGACAGGGTTTCCAGCAGCATCACCAACAGACAAAGCACCTCAGTAATTATAACCTTGAAAAGGAACAAACATCAACTACCAAAAAAAAATCACAACAAAAACCAAACTTGAGGGTCTGACAGAGAGAACAGCGGTGCTCTCCTTGAATTCCAGCAACACTCTAGCGCTTCTGATCACCCAACTAAGACTGCAAGAGGAAGGGGGGGACATCTCATTACTGAAGCCCTTCCCTCGAGGAAGCAGGCAGCTTATAATTGGACTTGGAGGGGGTACTAACTATAGGGGCTACCAAGGAGCTTTGCACATGCATCATTTTTAACTGCCCCATCCCCAGCACCCCCCCACATCTGCCTGTGCCATAGTCAGCCTATGAGCCCACCATGCCTAATTTTATTAGGAAATGGGAATTTAGGTTATACTGGGCTTCAAGTCATCCAAATCTCTATTGACCCTTCGGGGATACTGAAATTAACTTTCAGAAGAAATGTCTTAATTGTTTGCATTTTAAGCCTATCCAAGAATCACCCCCACCCCACCCCCTTCCCTCCTCAAAGGCACCCCTCCCCTCTTTCCAGGGTTCTCTCAGTCTCCCTCCTACGCCCCCCCACCCCCCCGCCAATCTCCCATCCTCTTTGTTGTCTCTTACCTGCTGGCCAGGCTCTGCCTGCAATGCTGCCTGAAGGGCATCAGGTGGTAGTTCATGGCGTCCAGAAGCAGCTTCTGGCAGACCGGGTCGGTGCGCATGAAATCCACTGACTGGACCCGCTCCACCAGCTCTGGGGCTGGGATGAGGGCGAAGCGGAGGCGCTTCATGAGGTCGGGCGCGTACTGCATGCGGGTCTCCCGGTCGTGCTCCAGCCAAAGCACGGACATCTGGAAGAGCGCCAGCTCCGACTCCACGGGGGGCGGCAGCGAGTCCAGCAGGGCGCGCATCTCCTCAAAGTTGAGCAGCAGCACGTCCTCCACCAGGTACTTGTTGGCCAGCTTCTTGGTCTCCTCCAGGCCGTGCAGCGCGGCGATCTTGCACACCTGTTTGTAGTTCTGGACCGAGATTTGGTCGTTGAGGAATTGCACGCACAGCTTGGTGACCTGGGGAATGTGCAGGATTTTGCTGACTGAAAGCACCTCCTCCACCGTGTCCAGGGAGAGGGTCACATTGGCCGTGTACAGGTACTCCAGCACCAGGCGTAGCCCGATGGACGAACAGCCCTGCAGCACCAGATTGTTGATGGCCCGTGGGCTGGCCAGCAGCTTGTCGTCGGGGGAGGAGGAAGGAGTTCCCGGCTCCTCCTGCTGCTGCTGCTGCTGTTGCTGCTGCTGCTGTTGCTGCTGCTGTTGCTGCTGTTGCTGCTGCTGCTGCTGCTGCGGGTCCTTGGGGGCCCCCAGGCCGTCCTGGCCGCCGACCCCTCCCCCGAGAGGGGGGTGACTGGAAAAAAGGGATCGGAAGTACTGCGAGCAGGAGGCCAGAACGGCCTTGTGGCAGTGAAACTGCTGGCCCTGGGCCGTGAGGGTCACGTCGCAAAACAGCTGCTTCCTCCACAGCAGGTTGAGGCCGTGCAGCAAGTTGTCGCTGTGGCTGGGGTCGAAGGTGGAGGTCCTATCCCCGGATCTGGACATGGCGAGCTGCCTCAGCGCACCTGGCTTTAAACCCTCCTCCAACCTGGCAAACAGGGGTGGGGGATGGGGAGGGGGCAATGGGGGGGAAATAAGGTGGTGGAGGGGATGGGGTGTGGTTGGGGTGGGGAAGGGTGTGGAGGGGAGGGGGAGGGCGGAGAACAACAATAAATACACAGTTTGCCCCCTGGTCCAGCACTCCCTCTTGCCACTGATATATGGAGAATGATTCAGAGAGTACTGGTCTTCGTGAGCAGTACCAGAACGGGCTTTATTTCTTGAAGCCAAACAGATCTGGGTCCCTGCTCTTCTCCCAGCGACTTCCCCCTCCCCAACCCCCCACTCACACACGACCCCCTCACTTTCCTAAAACAACCCTGACTGCGCTAGGCAGCAACAGCAGCGGCGGCGACGGCAAAGTGGTGCATGGGGCTGTTAAGGCCGAGTAAACTCGTGGGCTCTTGTCCATGCCCAAAACCGGAGGAAAGGAAGAGCCCAGGAAGGACCGAGCTGGGGGCGCTCTAGGAGAAAGGCGACTGTGGCAGGTTCCAGTCCAACTTGTGCGTCCCCTCCTCCGCTGGGCTCCTCGTAGTTCTGTTTGTTTGGAGGGGTAAGGGGAAAGAAGCTGTGCTCTGGCAGGTCGGGACGGGAGCAGCCTGTAAAGTGGGCTACTCTTGGCCTTTGAAAAATCAAATCAGATCGGGGGAATCTTCGATTATCCGTGGTGTCCCTAGGAACGGCTATGCTAATAGCAGTCTGATGGAGGAAATAAAGGCTTTTCTTCTTCTGGAAAAGTGCAGTGGAGCGCGATGGTGACTAGCTCAGTGCACTCCCGAGAGGCGGGGAGCTGTCCTTATCAATTCGAGCTCATTTCCCCCACCCTGGCCCTGCCCGCTCTCCTGGTTCTCAAACTGTTGGCTGCTCCTTCCGCCACTCGGTTTTGCTAATCTTGCAAAGATGCTCTGAAACCTGGCGGAGGTTACCTCCCGCCCCCTTGAATTTCCAAGCCCTGAAGTTTAGCGCTCTCCACTTGGAACACAGTTAGCACCTGAGCTGTTCTAGGTTGGGGGTGGCGGGGGGGAGGGCTCCCTTGTCCTGGCGTTTCTTTCTCCTGGGCAGAAGGCGCTGTCGCTTTAACTCCGGTAACTACGTGAAGTTCAAGTTGGAAGCTAGCTAGCTGGGGAGGGGGTGGGGGGTAAGCAGGTGGGGAACTGGTGCGCCCTCCTGCCCTATCCTACGATCTGATCTTTCACTGGCAGCCGGTAGTTTCAACCTGGTTCCCTTCTCAACAGCCCCATACAAACCAGCACTCAGGCGCCCTGCGGTCTAGCCCACCTTCCCTTGCCTCCAACTACTGTGTTTTGTTTTTTTAAAAAAAGTCAGATGCGTCCGGTTCTTTGGCCCTACAAAGGTGGAGGGTCAGATGAGGGAGGGGGTGGGGGTGGGGAAGAAGGGGACCAAGGAACAACCGATACGCCCTTTTTCTTAACCTGTAATTGCACCTTCCAGGGCTGAGGAGAAAGAGACCCTCTGTGCCCACATCCCGCTCCGAAGAGCGCTGCTGCTACTGCTGTTGCTGCTGCTGCTGCTGCTGCTGCCGCCGCTGCCGCCGCCGCCGCCACTGCCGCTCCCCGTCAGAGGGATCCCACAGAGACCTGCTCCTTCCATTGCAGATCACTCTGTCCTGGCACCGGCTCTTCAGCTCCTTCCTTTGACTAGAGACTGGTAATTCTCCAAGCCACTTTTAATGCCCAGTTCCAGGTGAACCCCAACCTCCTTTTTACTCTCTCCCCCTTTTCACTTCCCCACCCCCACCCCCGCTCTGGCTTTCCTGGAACAGCTCATAGAGTCTCTCGCTTTAAGTGGACCCGGTCAATTCCTCCCCCCCTCTCCCCGCCTCCCCTGTCTCCCCTCCCCACCTTTTCCTGCCCCCCCCTTCTTCCTTCTCTCTCTCTCCCTCCCCTGCCTCTCCCTGGTCTGCCCAGTTCTTGCAATGGGAGTTTATTCTTTCAAGGCGTTTGTCACACAAGTACCCCACGACCCCTCTGAAAGACTCCCTCACTGCCCCCTCAGCAAACAATCCGAAAGACAAAACAAAACACATACATGGTATACAGAAGGCCAGAAACTTACCTGGTCTCAATCAGCTGCTAAAGTAAAGGCTCACTTCAGCTCCCCCCCAAAAATCAATTGTCCTTCCTTTTTAAAGGTTTCCTCGCTCCTTGGGAGGGGGAAAAACACCTTCTGGTTCCCAACTCCAGGCAGTCACTCTTTACAATTTATTTTGTCGTACATCATTTGATCACCATGAATTAGCAACAGCAAGAAAATGTAGGAGAGGGAGAAAAGAGAGAAAGAGAGGGGGAGAGAGGAAGAGAGAGAGAAGGAGAGAGAGGGAGAGAGAGAGGGAGCAGAGCTTTCTGCAAGAGAAGAAGAAGAAAAAATGTACGTGTGACAAATTATGCTACCAAGAAACAACACATCATTATCCTTGGGCCTGGGGCTCAGTGAGTCGTAACGAGAGTAATAGGAAATCCACGGTTGGGGAGAGAAACGGTCGTGCATGGCCAGTGGAGAGAGACCATACAGGGGGATGGATGCTGGAGAGACTCGCAAAATTATGGCTCAAGGCTATTGTAAAAATTGTCGAGCGTAAATGACTGCGATTTCAAACATCTTTGGAAGAAAGAAGGGGAAAAAGCGAGCCCCCCCCCTCCCTCTCCCTCTCTCTCCCTCTCTCTTCTCTCTCTCTATAAAGAACCGTCAAGTTTTAGTGCGCATTGCTAATTAGTCAATTTCTCTCTGCCTTCACAGGCTGGCGACTTTGCTGCTGAGCTGAAACTGCTAATTTCTGTGACCAGCTTTTTTCTTAGCTGTGATCTGGATGAATGAGTAGCTGTCTCACAGAGATGACAAAAATAAACTCTAATCCCCCCCAAAATTTCCACTACATCTTTCTCATGCATAGATTTATGATCTTCTGTGCAATATGCAAACTTTTTGTGTGTGTGTATATTGTACATGCTGTTGTTTTCAGATTTCACTCCATTTGCTTTCTGCTCTTTCCCTTCCCCCCATGAGATGGAAACAATGTCTGATTTCCACATATGATATAATATTACTTTATATTGTCTTTCTATTTAGAGGTTGGCTTTAGTATGGAACACACTAGTCCTGGCTTTAGAGGTGGGTGGCTGGTGTGTGAAATGGGGGTGGGTAAGAGTAGGGCTGGCATAAGTGAGAAGCCCTTCCTTTTACATTTGCTCCCTTGCACTATTCAAGATTTATGATCTTGTTTGAAGGCATATTTTCTCTATCGTTTTGTCTGGTTAGACAACCGTCTCTGAACTTCACTGTCAGCTCTTCAACAGATAAGGGTTCAGAAGTCACATTTTTTTTTTATTGGAAGATTAGCATATTGTCAGATTTGTCTTTCAGTCAGGGAACCTTTCTTTGCTTTGTAGGAGTGAGAATCAAACCACAGGAAAAGCAGCTGCTGTTCCATAAGCATAACCTTTCAACTTCTGGGCACATCTGATTGGAAAGGCAGCCATGTCCAGCTAACAATTATGACTCCAAGCATTGACAACTGAAGCTTGGAGGTTTCTGTCACTTTGGTTCTGCCATGGACTAAGGTGCATTTTAGTAGAGGGCATGTTCTCCAGACTTTATCTCATGATGTATTGCACCCTTGCATTTATAGCCCTGTACTTCTGTTGTCAAGGGAGAGAAAGGAAAAGGAAGGCATGCCCTTGAATGAAATACAGATGAAAGACTGGGCAGCAGTTAAATAAAGTTTTGGTCCCTGATAAATTTGGGAACATGGCTCATTCCAACTTATGCCTGGTCTGAATAACATACATCATTATAATCCATACCAGGAGTATGTCTTTGAAAACCTGTCTTCTTAGCTTACTTTTTAATTTGCAGAAGTGTGTGTGTGTGTGGGGGGGGGGGGACCTGAAGAAGGAAGTAACAATGATACATTGAAGTTTCAGAGACTGGGAATTCCCAACTTAAAAAAGACAAAGCAGTTCTTATTCTGGTTCTTTACTTTCAAGTAAATGGATAAAGATATGTTTATCCTTCACAGAAAACTCATCATGTTTATCAAATACTCCCCCTTCTCTAACAAGTAGACATCTTTTATCTTGATAGCAGTCTCCCAAATCCTCAATTCACTGCCATCTCATTTTACTACTTATATGATCAAACTATAATTGGACATGTAGGATCCTAGACGTAGAGCTGGAAGAGGCCTATTTATAGAAAAGGGATGAATATCAAAGCAGTTACAAAGTTTCCTGTCCTGCTGGGTTTTTTTTTTTTGGGGGGGGTTCATTCTCAGTTCTCATCCTTAGAATATTAGAAAGGCAGGATACAAGATAGCTCCATTTCAGTTTAACTCTCTTAACAATTAATGTTATCCAGCATACAGAGTGTTTATGGAAAAGGTAAAATAAATTTATAGGTGAATTTGGATGTTGAACTTTTATAGACTATCAGTATAGCATTTAACTAATCCAAGGTCAATTTTGAATACCTTTCATTTAAAACTAGTATGTGCCACCTTCATATTTTCTCATGAAGAAGGAATAGCATATTTGGTAGGCCTCATATTTACTTTGAAATGTTCATTCTGCATCAGTGGGAAATAGCATCACAGTCAGGGAAATTGACAACTTCCAAATATCAAGAGTGACATGTGAAATTTGTTTTTCCTAAATAATTTACACATTATAATTACTGGTGAACAATGGTGAGAAAAATATAATCAGGTAAGTTATATTACTTCTGTGGCCTTCATTTACTATTACTTTTCCTGCTTAAATTTGAAATCTTAGAGAAGAAATAATCACCATTATCTAATACATCAAATTTAGCCTTACTATAAAGTTGGAAATTTAAAAATAAACCTTTGAATTTGAATTTGAGGACTATGCATATGCGTCATGTAAATAACATATGCTCAGTACCTTAAATTTCATTTTTGGCTCATTTATTTGACATGACATAAATTATTTCAGAACTAACAAGTGACCAAACTTGTTTATGCAATTCCTGTATTGTAATGGACTACATCTGGAGCCAGAGTAACTGGATTCAAGTACTGGCTGTGCTGTTTCCTACATTTGTGATGTTAGATAAGTCAATTAATCTTTCCAGCCTCAGTTACCTCATCTGTAAATTGAAATTGGACTATATGACCTCTAAATTCCCTTCCAACTTTAAATCTATGATCCTGTTCTAAACATCCATAATAAACAAGGTAAAATGGTAACAGTAACATAGAATATAGTAGCAACCATATTCCAGCTGCAAAGATTGTCATAAGTATTTGAATTTTATGCTGTTTCATTATTCATCATACAGAAAATGCATCTGTGTGTTTGATGTACCCTGCTGAGCAAGATCAACAGCTTGTACCTCTATCTACCATTTGTAAAATGGCAGGATGTGAGTAGGTAGGAATGTACACTTAGCAGGTTGGACTTCCCATATTATGTGACTAGAAAGAAAATAATTTTTGTTTGTTTGTTTTTAGGTATTTAACTATAGTCACACACTATGCTTACCATGGAAAAATTCTAAAAATGATAATTAATTAAGGCTATCTACAATCTCCTTCACCTCAAAGGTGTTCTCTCTATGACTATCACTTGCACTGATCAACCACCATCAGTCTACATTACATGGTGGTGTGATTGGCAGAGAGCCAGGACCCAAATTTATTGGAAGGAGTATAGATGATCAGTTGTATTATAAATCATATTCAGAATAGTTCTTAAAAGATCTTGCTGCCAAACAGGTTGACAGTCACAGAGAAACTTTAAAGTTTTTACTGGTGTCTTAAAAATCTGGAATTTGAATTTATCCCCAAATTGGAAAAATAATTTTTCACATTAAAAAATAAATTAAACAACATTTTTTTTCAGTACCTACTATATGTAGATCAGTGTTACAGACATCAGAGGAACTACAACATTTAGGTAATTTACAGTCTTGCTCTCATAGGATCTACTATGTGGGGACAATGCATACATAGATAACTGACACAAAATAGTATATAGTGTTTTAGACCCAAAAGTATCAAGAAAAGCTTCAAATAGGTAGTATTTGAGCTGGACTTTAAAGCATGGGTAGTGATTCATCCAGTAAAAAGTATGAGTGAGGACATGGGAATATATGTGAGACAGAGAAATCCATCCTATGAGTCATCACTTCCTTCTCACCTGACTTCATTATCAGAAGGTTGGCAACCAGTATCTCTCTCTCTCTCCATACACACAGGAATATATATGTATATATAAAATATATATATATATGTATATATTATATACACATTTGTATAAAATGAAGTCACAGATATTTTGAAATATTAAAGCATCACACCTAAGAAGAAACAATTTAGGAGAATGCATAAATCTTCACAATGCTGCCATTTTGAGGTGAATTATAGTATGGCATACTGAGAACTGAACAGAACATTTGAAAGATGAACACATTAAAATCCAAAGAGGTTAAGTGACCCAAAGTCACACAAATAATGTGTATTAGAAGTAAGATTTGAACCCATCTTCTTTGTTTGTTTTGTTTTGTTTGTTTGTTTGTTTGTCTTCCAGGGCAATGAGGGTTAAGTGACTTGCCCAGGGTCACACAGCTAAATCCTGTCAAGTATCTGATCAGGATTTGAATCCAGGTCCTCCTGAATCCAGGGCTGGTGCTTAATCCACTGTACCACCTAGCTTCCCCCTAAACCCATCTTCTTTAAATGCACATTCATTTTTCTTTCCACTATACTATGTTCTCTCCAACAGACAGAAGTAGCAATTAGTTCATATTTATATATTGAGACACTGAGGCAAATAAGGATTAAGTGATTTCTTCAAAACCAATAAGCAACAAAATTCACACTAAGCCAATTAAATAATGTATGCAAAGTACTTTGTGAAGCTTAAAGCAATATATTAAAGCCAACTGTTATTATTGGCTGTGACTTCCATCCAGTAAGTCACATTCATATCCAGAAATGCCAAGTAGAGTGATACATGATGAAAAAGGTTTGTAGACCACTGGCCTAGAGGGTCCCAGAATCCTTGAATTTCAGTATTAGGAAAACCCTTAGTGGCAATCTAGTCCAACCTCTACTTCAAAAAAAATCATCTCTATAACACAACTTCTAAATTGTCATCTAGCCCTTGAAAGAAGACCTTAAGTGATGGGGAACCTACTGTCCCCTTAAGGCAATACATTCCACTTTCAGATGGCATTAATGGTTAGTAAGGCTTTTTTTTTTTTTTTAGTGAGGCAATTGAGGTTAAGTGACTTGCCCAGGGTCACACTGCTAGCAAGTGTTAAATGTCTGAGGCCAGATTTGAACTCAGGTACTCCTGACTCAAGGGCCAGTACTCTATCCACTGCATCACCTAGCTGCCCCTGTTAGTAAGGCTTTTTATTCACCAAGCCTAAATACCTCTTTTCAATTCTTACTCATCTTTCCTCTTTTCATTCTCTGGTGTCAAAAAAACATTCATGTTTTTTCCCCTTTGATAGCCCTTTATATTCCTGAAAATAGCGGATATCTTCCCCCACCCCCTTTCACTTTTCCAGCTTAAATTAAATTGATGACTCAATTCAATTCCACAGACACTTATTGAGTGCCTACTATGTATGTCACGTGTTACAAAGGACACAAAGACCAAAAAAAAAAAAAAGAAATAGTCCCTGTTCTCAAAGAGTCTATATTCCCCTTGCCCAAATTCTTTAACCTGCATGTTCTTTTATTGTCTGGCTTCACTTTCATAAGCAAAACTTTCCCTCTTTCATGTCTCTACTTATATTTTCCACCTCTAGGGTTGTGCTGGAGCCAGCTCATACTGGTTGCAGAGTCCATTGTTAAATTTTCACTGTGAGTATTTACATCTCAGAACTCAGCAAACAATATAAATCAAGGCTAGAGTTACTGTTTTGTTAATTTTCTAAACTGAAGGAAAAGATTTATAAAATGTTAATAATGTAGATCAAACTTAAAAGTATATCATGAGTGTATGCATGTGTATATATGTTATTATACATATATACATACAGACACAGACACATATATATATACCACTCATTTAATACTTCACATTTCCTGTCTTATGTTGCTATAATTAGCAACATAAAATAATTCTTTTCACATGAATATATTTTATACTACCAAATATATTGTTAATTCCTGGCAAGTCAAATAGTATCTTATACTTCTTTTCATCCTCCCATTGTACCTCCATTCCCATTGTACTCATTCATACCTCCAGGGGTATGCTGCATGAATATCTTTGATTGCATGACTATTAGTATGTAATACTAGCATGAAGATGAATGTGTTGATCAAAGGTTTGTTCCATAAACAGGAGCAGTGCTTTGGCATTGCACTCAAAAATAGCTAGTTGGCAAATAGTATTCATTGTTCTGGGCAGCAAGATTAACAAAAACAAAGGTACTAGAGCAAATTTTAATTTTATGAAGAGGAAAAGTGAATGAAACATTCACACTTTTGAAAATTATAACAATTTATTGCACCAATATAAGTACTATCCAGGCTTTTTTGGAGTCCTTGGGACTTTCATGGTTGGTGCAAGTTAGGTTTTCAAACCTATACTTTTTTTTTTTTTTTGTGGAGCAATGAGGGTTAAAGTGACTTGTCCAGGGTCACACAGCTAGTAAGTGTCAAGTGTCTGAAATCAGATTTGAACTCAGGTCCTCCTGAATTCAGAACTGGTGCTTTATCCAATGAACCACCTAGCTTCCCCCTGGAACCTATAATTAAACTCTTCAGAAATGAAGCTGCAGGATTCTCCCACTGTGTTTTCCCTGATTATGACTTTCTTTTTCTTTTCTCTAAATTTAGTGACTTAACCCTCAGTTTTACAGTGGCTATTAAACTATAGGTCGCACTTTCCAAAGTACAAGTTGGTGTTTAGTGGGTTTGCTTCTAGATAAGTCTATTCCATTCAACATCAGTGACTTTCATCTTTAGATCTTCTCTGTTCCATATCATTGGGCCTTATGCCAGGAATTAAAAAATGGCTGAGCAGAAACTTATTGCTTTTGAAATATGATGTCTCCTGTGAAGTTCTATTGGATTTATTACCAAAGATTATGAGTATTCAAATGAGATAAACATATAGCAAAAAGTTTAACATTAGGTCCAATTGTCCAGAAATACCTTTCTAACTTAAAACAATGGCATCTTGAAAATTGACCTTCAGATCCACAAATACAAAGCAACCATTTTTAAATTCTTGAGCTGAGGATGAGGAAATCCTCACGCAAATTCTGGTCTTAGATAGATAGATAGATAGAATATTAAACATTATATATCAGGCACTGTGAATATTTGATGACTTGGGATATGTTACTAAGATTCTCTGGGATTCACTTTTATCATCAATGAAATGGAAATAGCAATTCCTACTAGGGTTATTGTGAGGATTAGAAAGCAGAAGGCATCTCCAAAGAGCATTTGTGTATTTCCTAAGTAGTTGTGCCAAGGTTAAATTTTAGAGAATGGAGAAAGAAAAAAAAATCCGTTTTCCCAATATTCTTCCACCTCCAAGCAGAGAACCAGCCCTTATTACTCAGAATAAAGAGGAGGGAGGAAAAGCAGTACAGCTAAATGATCCACTATGTCAACCAAGTCTCCTCATGTAATCAGTGTTCCACACCTATAGTACCCTGCTTTTGCAAAGAAGGGAAAGAACATGACAGCTGTTTATAAAGCCTGTCTTGTGGGGGCAGCTAGGTGGCTCAGTGGATAAAGCACCAGCCCTGGATTCAGGAGGACCTGAGTTCAAATCTGGCCCCAGACACTTGGCACTTACTAGCTGTGTGACCCTGGGCAAGTCACTTAACCCTCACTGCCCTGCAAAAATAAATAAATAAATAAAAATAAAGCCTATCTTGTGAAGGTCCTAGAAGCAAGCCAATAAATGTAAAAGTATTTGGAGATTTGAGTTCCTTGGAATATAGTACATCAGAATATCCATATATGCTTCGAGAATTCATGTTTCCATCATGGAAGCATTGTCTCAGCTGACACTAGTCACTACTTTCTTCTGTGGTTCAGTTGATGGGTTTTAAGAGTTGCTGTGGTTAAAAAATGTAATGAGGCAAATGTGGATATATGCCTTATTTTTAGATACATCAAAATTTCTCAGATTTGGAGGCCAAGGGTAGGTATCAATTTTGCAATAAGAATTATGTCTTCTAACCTGAATTATCACTAAGAGTATTTCCTATATATTTCAAATTTTCAAGAGCAAGATAATTTTTCTTGCCTTCAATATTTTCTCTTCAGTAAAACTAGTTGTCCATGATTTTTAAAAATCATATTGTACCTCAAAATTACAAATGCTGCTTTTTCTTATAGTATCAGGTTTTTTTATGGTTACTAGAATGCTTGAGTTAAGTTTCTTAATCATCAAATTGTCTGTATATCTGTTTGTTCAGCTCCAGGGCACCAGCATATACAAAAGCTTTTACTCTATTAGGGCTAAAATTTTTGAAAAATTTCCCATTCTTTACCTGCTTTCTTGACCCTTACTTCTATAGTGGATTGCTTTTATTATTATTATTATTATTACCCCCAGGTTTATTGATGTTAAGTACATATCATAATTTCCTCACTCTCTGTCCTCTTGAACAATGTTTCTGTTCTACTTATTTCCTTTTCCTTTCCCCTTTTTCCTTACCTCCTCTTTCTTCCCTGTTATGTCTCCCTTTTCTGCTACTGTTATTACAATAGTTTATAATTTTATATTTTATGATATTTTTATATATTTTTTAATTTTGAGGAGTATAACTACTCAAAAGGGACAGTTTCTGAATTTTGAGAAATCTTAGGTATTCTTTAACTGGGAAAAGAGAGAAAGAACTAATTTGTGCATAAGAGTTCATAGATATGAATTGTTCCTGTTGTTTTCTGAAAGTGAGCTGCTCACAGAGTTGTATTTACTAAAAAATAAATGTGAGAATGAAAACCCAAGTACTGTCTTTGTTGAAAATTAAAAGCCATTGTTGAAAATAAGGATATACTAGATAGGGAAAATCTGAGCTAAGAATTTTAAGCGTTAGAGAACTTGAATATTTGTAAAATACAAGGCTGGAAGGTCAAACCAAAACAATAAGGGCAACCTCCTAACAATTAAAGCTGGCTACATATTCAATCAACTCCAGGAGGAAGTGACTTCCCTATCAGTTGGTGGTCTTCAAGTAATGATTGAATGAAGTTGTGAGTCATACTTGAAGAGGATTCATGCTATAGGTAGGGAGTGAACTAAATGATCTCTGGAGTTGTCACTTCCGGTTCTAAAAATTCTATGATTTCTGAACATGTCGTATTGAGATCAGCAAGATTTAAAGTATCTTTGTACCAATATAGTGACACATGGGTCAAGTTAAAGCCTGATTGAATCTCTAAGCTTACATTTCCTTGGGGGGCTTAAATCACACCTGTAAGAATACTTTGGCACGGTTTTATATGTATTAATTTCCTTGTCTTTCTAACAGTAGTTAAAAGAATCCAAAAGCTCCCAAAGGAAGTGTATAAAAGACTCCTACTGTATGATGCACAGATCATTAATGGTGACGATCATAAAGGGTCCAATCTCCTAGAAGTGTTATCAGTGCCATTACAGACCTGTTATATGTGTACTATTGATGTTTAATTATATATCTGTGAGGGAGCAAATTTCTATAAGGATCATCTATCTAATCTAATCTAATCTAATCTAATCTAATCTAATCTAATCTAATCTAATCTAATCTAATCTAATCTAATCTAATCTAATCTAATCTAATCTATCTATCTATCTACATATGAATATGTACATGCATTATATATAATCACATACTGTGTATATATACACATGAATTCTATGCATATATGTAAATACACATAAATTATATATTTATATGTATAGGTATATGTACATTTCAAAATTCCAATAGTGGATAGATCCTATAGTTTTCATAATCAAATCAAATCAAATGATAATGGTTTTAATTAACATATGCATTATTTAATTTTGAAAGCAACAAATTTGAAATGTTTATATTTCTAATGATTGCCCAAAGGCAATATTTCATAGAATGGATTAAGAACTCATACATTGTACTTGACTTAATTTTTTTAAAAGCATTTGGAGGTAGGAGTACGTTCTTGAAAAATATAAGGAAAAGTACACAAGTGCACAATAATGACTTATATGGCTATAAATTGCAAAAGGCTGTGGAACACACTGACCTCTTTCACAGGACAGAAGCAAGCAATACAAAAGAGGCATAAAATGCAGCCTTCAGTAGCAATTTTCAGAAATGCTGTTTAAGAGGGCTCCCCTTAAACTTTAGTTTTGTCTTGTTGGCAAATAGGGTTCTATTAGCTGTGATAGTGAACTATTATCTTCTTAGCACCCAATCAACAAATAGGATGTCCCAATTTCTGGGTGATTCCTTGGGGAACCAGTACCCAGTACACATGTAGCTCACCAAGAGGATGTTGTCTTAACTAAGGACTTCATGCCCTCATATTGTCATTTGATTACAGTGAATTCTTTATAACTATGCACTCATTCCCCTGTTCTGCCCAGGAGAAAGAGGATTTTAGAGACTAATATTAATATAGCCAAAGGGGTTCCTTTGATGAACTCCTGAAACCACAGTGAGAAACCTTAATCAGACTCACAATAGAGGGAAAAAAGCAGGCCAAAGTATGCTAGTCTAATCTGACCTTGTTTTAGTAGTCACTGCTATCCATTGGCCACTGGGTGGCCTGTGAGAATTAAAGTGGAATAAAATTGTTATGATTAAGCTGAATATGTAATAGCATGGCTGGAGTATGGGCTTGGGAGTTGGCCTCAGAGTCAGGAAGACCTTGGCTCAAAGTCCTGTCTATGATATATATTGGCTATATGTTCAAAGACAAATTCCTTATTTTTCCATGTCCTAGTCAACTCTCTAAAATTCAGAGAAGGAGATGACCTAAAGAATTTCATCATTAGGAGTTCCCACACATGCAATCTGAGATTCAGTCTCTAATCTCTAAATACAAAAAAAAGCCCGTCAGTCTGGAAACTTGTTGGAAAGTAGTTGGGCCAGTTCCCACCAGCATAGTCCCAGAACCCAGACCAGGTCTTTATTCTTTTTCTTTAACTCCAGGCATAGTTTAAAGTATCTTTCTGCACCCTCAGGTGAGCCAAGTCAAAGTCATTGTCCCACTCATAGTCCTACTCTCACATTCTCTTAGAGAAAATTGGAAATTCTAAACTCTATAATCTCTGTCTCCATCTATAATCACTCTTCCCTTCTATAAGTGATACTAGGGCTCAGCACTTTTGCATTGCTCCATCATGCTGGGAGATGGATTATTCCTTGCCAAGATATGGATGAGAGCTTTCAAAAGTATCTAGACTCATCTGAGAGGCGTCATCTTTAGCTAAAATAGAAGGTTAGGGTATTTTTAAGGTACAGTTATCCTTTCCCCCATCCTCTTCTAGTATATCATTGATTCTTAAATTCTTCCACTCAATCTGAAAGTGTTTGCCTCAATCCAGGTCAGTGAAGTACTAATTTTCTTCAAATTATCTGTTCATATTGGTCAGTTCCTCACATATTTATAGGTCATTTGGTCTCTCTCCTTTTTTCCCTGGTGAATTTCCATCCTGATGATATCATGGGTTCATTCATCATTGCTATCTACAATCTAGACCCCTTAGAGGTATCTTGGATGATTCGAGTTACCTGGTTTTAAAACTTTGGGTTTCTTTGTATGTTTCCATAACCCATCCCATTGTAACATCCTTCCCAGGATTCCATATTAGTGTTTCATTATTCCTATGGAATCAATTAGACTGCAATAGTGTTTTCAGTGTTTTTGCCAAACCAATTCAGGATGTTTGGTGGAATATAAATGTCATAGTTTCTCTACAATTTATAAAAACTTGCTTCTAGAAGAAACCTTCAAAGTATAATAGTCACTCACATTCATACTAAGTTTTATAATTTACAAAATTCTTTCTTCACAAAAGCCCTTTGAGGTAGGTAGTAGAAGCATTATTATTCCCATTTTATAGATAAGTAAACTGAATGGGGCAGCTAGGTGGCACAGTGGATAAAGCACTGGCCCTGAATTCAGGAGTACCTGAGTTCAAATCCGGCCTCAGACACTTGACACTTACTAGCTGTGTGACCCTGGGCAAGTCACTCAACCCCCATTGCCCCACAAAAAACAAAACAAAAAAAATAATAAGTAAGTTGAGGCACAGAAAAGTTCATCCACTCATCTAGGTTCACACAGCTGGAAGACAGGTTCAGTTCTTTGGACTTCAGGAGTAGCCTATGATGTAAGTGCTACAATTATCTTCAATGTACAGATGAGAACCCTGAGGCTGACAAACTTAAATAATTTGTTCAGTGACAGAAAGGGCATGAGGCAGAATTTGAACTCAGGTCTTTCTAACTCCAAAGCCAGTACTATTCACTACACTATAGCTACCTCTCACTAAAGTATATAATGACAATATTTCTGGTCAGCTTATACAACACTTATTGGGATTTTGTTTGATCTTGCAAGCATGCAAAGGAAGCAGTACTATGAAAAGGCTTCCAGGTAGTGCAGTGGAGAGATCACTGAGCTGGAGTCAGGAAGACCTAAGTTCAAATGCAGCCTCAGACACTTATTAGCTGAGTGACCTCAGACACGTCACTTCACCTCTGTTTGCTTCAGTTCTCTCTTTTTTTTTGGTGGGGGCAATGAGGGTTAAGTGACTTGCCTAGGGTCACACAGCTAGTAAGTGTCAAGGCTGGATTTGAACTCAGGTCCTCCTGAATCCAAGGCCGGTCCTTTATCCACTGTACCATCTAGCTGTTCCTGCTTCAGTTCTCTTAATTGTAAAATAACATAATAACAGCAGGGGTTATTCTGAGGATCAACCATGATAATCTTTGTAAAGCACTAAGCATAGTCTCTGCCATGTAGCAGGTGTTATTTAAATAATACCATTCTTGCTTATCTGTGATCCTATGATTTCAGGATTTCAATTCCTAAAAAAATCTAAGGATGCTTACTCTAATATCTAGACATTGTACAGTATCAGTGTATGATGGTGCTTATGTCCATCTCAATTAGGGTAAGGTACTTTATCATGTCCCTTTGATTTCATAATCTTCCTAATTTTTAGTCACTGGTGAGGGGCAGGAGAGGAAACAAGGTTCAGATGAATCAATTCTACCTGAATTATGCAGAATGATAATCAAATTATTAAATAGGCCTTCCTCATCCACAAATAGCATTTCTTCTGAATTATTGGTATGAGGACCTCAGAGAAGCATTGGAAGACAAAAGATAAAGTGAAGTATGTAGAACAAGGAAAACACTATGCACAATGACTTCAATGATATAAATAAACACAGAGAATAAAAAGACGTAAAAGTGAACACTGTTTAAATATAATGACAAAGTTTGGCCCCAAAGAAGAGCTAAGAAACTGAAACTTAATTACATCTCCATATTGGTGGGGGATTCTGTGTGTGGAACATTGCATGTACTGTAAGACACACCTGAGATGTTGGTTAGTTTTGCTGAATTGCTGCTTCTCTTTTTTAATCTTTGTTATAGGGATGGGTTACTGGGTAGGGATGGGAAGAGGGACACATTTGTAAATGAAGGTGACATAAAATGAGTCAATATAAAAATGAAAGATACCAATGCAAAGAAAATTAAAACAAAAAATCAAAACAAAGTTATTGGACACCAAAGGGATGAGTGAATGACAGAATATGAGTGTTGGAAGGGACCTTAGAAGTCCAACACAATCCTGAAAAATAATACCCAATGAAACAAACTCTCAAAGTGGTTGTCTTTGCTAGATCTTCAGTACCAGGGGTTGTTGTGGATGGAGGAGTTGGCACTACCTTCTAAGACAGCCCATGCCACTTTGGGGTAGCCCTAATTGTTAGGAAGTTTAACTGAGCCTAAATTGACCTCTTTGCAACATCCACCCATTCCTCTTTGTTCTATTTTATGGGGTGAAGAAGAACAAGTGCAAGACCTCTTCTACATGCCAATACTTCTAGTATTTGAAGACAATAATTATATCTCCTCCAAATCTTCTCCTCTCCAACCTAACATTCTAAGTTCTATTAACCAATGCTCCTATGAGATGAGCTTGAGGCCCTTCCCCAATCCTTTGGATTGTAGCCACCAAGTTATATGAGCCCCACATCTTGGATCCATTCCTAGCCTAAGGGAATGATCCCAACTATAGACCCCAAGTTTAAACTGTAAGATAAGAGAGCTATCACAGTTCTGTAAGCCATTCTGTAATCTTAGTGCTTATGTAGAAGGAGCAGAGTCAGCTTGTCTTGTAAGTGTCTGAGACCTAAAGGTTGCTTTAGCCGTACTGCTATGTGGATGGACCATGACAAATTAGTTCAACTGAAAGTCATGGTAGTTATTAAAGTTTACTGTCACACTTGTAGCTAGACAACAGTTGCATGAAAAAGATCTTTGAAAAAAATGAATCCATGTGAGTCAACAGAGTAACATGGAAGCTCCCCCTCCCCAAAACCTGATACAAACCCAAGCTACATGAATAGAGCCGAGTATCCAGATGGTCAGACCACATCTGGAGTTTCGTGCTTATGTGTGGGTACCACATTACAGTAAGGACAAAATAAACTGAAGCAGATTCAGTGGCAGGTGAACAAGATGTCAGAAAGACTGGAAACAATGATTTAAGGAACTAGAGATATTTATCCTAGAAAACAGAAGACTGAAGGGGGACATGCTATGGGTCTCATTGTATCTGAAGGTATTTCAGGTGAACCAGATTTGACCTCAGAGGACAAAACAAATGGGTGGAAATTTCATAGAGGCAGAATTAGACTTGATAGAAAGAAAAATCTCCTAACAAATAGAACCATCTAAAAATGCAATGAGTTTGGTTGGTGCTAGTGAATCCCAGATCAAGGGGATATTGACTAGTTGTTTCTGGAGAACATTGTAGATAAAACTTCTGTTTGTTTGTGTTGTTTTTTGGTGGGGCAGTGAGGATTAAGTGACTTGCCCAGGGTCACACAGCTAGTAAGTGTAAAGTATTTGAGGCCAAATTTGAACTCAGGTCTTCCTTAATCCAGGACCGGTGCTTTATCCCACTGTGCCACCTAGCTGCCCCTGAGACTTCTGTTTGGATATAGGAGGGACTGGATAGGCTCCGAGATCGCTCCTTAGTCATAGGCTTCTATGACTCTTTGGACACGTAGGTTTTTGCCTCAGAATAGATCTATACATGGAACCTGCACCATTTTGCCCCTGAGGGAAAGACATCAAACTGTGTACCCTCTGTCCTACTGGCATGGTGTGCTCTGTGCTTGGGATAGCAGATGCATATTTTAAATCTGTTTCTGCATGCCTCAGCTCTGCATTCCCAAGGCAAGTGTCTCTCTTCCCTCATCTTTGTTGCAGCTTTGTATATAGCAATGAAACTAGAGTAACTGAAAGATATGGGCATTGTGGTCTTCTGCTGTGAATCTACAGAGTCCTCTGTAATTCCACCAAAACCTAGAAGCACTATTGCTCTCTTAACACAGCAGAACTGGTACTCTGAGGTTGCTGCCAAGCATGGAGCCAGAGAGATTCACAGAGGGCAACTAGATGGCATAATAGACACACTACTGAACTTGAAGACAGGGAGTTTGCAGTTAAAATCCAGCCTCAGACATTTGCCTGCTGTGTGACCTTGGGCAAGTCACTTTCTCTCTCTCAGCCTCTGTTTTCTCATCTGAAAAATGAGTATAATAATAGCTACTACCTCACAGTGTCAATATGCAGATCAAATGAGACAACATATGTGAAATGCTGTGTAAACTGTTAAGCACTATATAAAGGCTAACTATTCATGCCAGTAGGTTGCAATTGCTAGCTTTATTAAAGTGGCATGGAGGTTAAATCCTGAAACTGTAGAGCAATATGTATGTATGTATGTTTATGTATGCACATATGTATGTGTATATATAGGGCTATCTATCCATCCATCCATCTATCTATCTATCTATCTATCTATCTATCTATCTATCTATCTATCTATCTATCTATCTATCTATCTATCTATCTATCTATCTATCTATCTATC
This sequence comes from Dromiciops gliroides, assembly GCF_019393635.1. Taxonomy (NCBI): domain Eukaryota; kingdom Metazoa; phylum Chordata; class Mammalia; order Microbiotheria; family Microbiotheriidae; genus Dromiciops; species Dromiciops gliroides. Next base: position 250,576,037 of record NC_057861.1, read on the forward strand.
TATCTATCTATCTATCTATCTATCTATCTGTTTGTCTGTCTGTCTATCATCTGTCTACATGGAAGAAACTGGAAAGACTTTGAGTATGGGACACATAGTAGACTATATATTTCTACTGTCTATGGTTAACCTGGTTAAGGCTCATAGAGAGCTGCACAGAGGGTGCAGCCACCTAGTGAAGACCCACCTAGTGAAGAACCATTTTTGGCCACAGTGACTCACGGAAATAGTCTACAAAGTTGCATATGGGTTGCAAGCTGGCAGGGGAAGTAGTATTCATATGGATGGACTCAAGGATCTTTTAATGTATTAAAGAAGTTGTTCTCTTAATCACTTCAAATAATAAGCTTCTATTTCCCTCTGTTGAGTTCTAGGCTTTAAAAGAGAGCACAATGAAATCTGGTTTAAAAAAGAAATAAAAACACATTGTGCCTCTAGTCGTGACTATTGAGGGACAAACCTTGAAAGCAAGGTTAATAATGGAAACAGTCCATTTCAGTATAAATGCTATGATGCTTAGGGCTACATACTGCCCTTGGTGCATGTGAGAAAATCCTGTTAGCATAATTGATTGAAGACCATAGATGACTATGAATATAGCTATGTTATAAAGACACATATTAATTCATCTATAGACATCACAGAAATTAGCATTTGCTTAATTAGAAACTCAAAGATTTACTGAGCTGGAAGAGACCTCAGGGGTCATTTAGTCCAGTCCACTGCCTCCAAGCACTAGATATAAAGCTAACTGTGTAAGCTAGCATGAGTTCAGAGCCACAAGGCCTCATAAACATGAGCCTTAGCCTAAAAGAAATAAGGCAAGCAGTGAGGAAGTTTTTAAATTAAAATAGCAAATGTAACCAGCAGCATCAGTAATGTAATCTCCTCAGGTTGCTGATGTTTCTTTTCATTAGATAATTATCCTTTCTATGAAAATAGAGGGCAGAGAGGAGACTGGAAGATTTTTTGGAATCTATATAATAAGCATCTTATGCTTGTACAGGGTATGTACTAAGGAAAAGCTGGGTAGAAATTGCTGACACATTAAATTTGCATTTTGTTGTTTAATCTGACTATGTGACCCCATTTAGGTTTTTCAGGGCAAAGATACTGAAGTGGTTTTCCATTTCTTTCTCCTGCTCACTTTACATATGAAGAAACTGAGGCAAACAGGGTTAAGTGACTTGCCCATGGTCACACAGCTAGTGTCTGAGGCCAGATTTGAATTCAGAAAGATGAGACTTCCTGACTCCAGGCCTAGCACTGTGTCCACTGAGCCACCATGAATCTTCATAGTAGTAAGGAAATGTATGAACCTTTGGCTATGTATGTATTCTGAGGGATATCCTTCAGTGTATATTTATTAAGTGCCTCTTGTGTGCTAGGTACTAAGGATACAAGTACAAAGAAAAGAGATGTTAAAAAGTACCTACATTAGTAATAATTGACATTTAAAGCTTATAAAGTACTTCACCGTACACTGTCTCATTTAAGTCTGATAATAACCATGTGATATAAGTCATAGAGGTATTATTACTTCCATCTTACATAAGAAGAAATGAGATTCAGAGTGTTTAAATCAAGCACAATTTGTAGCATTTCCCAATTTCTGAGTTGTAAATGCTCACAATGAAAACTTAAGCAATCAGTATGTGAGTGGCTCCAAACTGGTTGCAGCATTCCCCTTGTCCCCAACGTATCTTTAAATGACTTTACCTGGTGGGAAGACAGTTACTCCTGTTTTCAGGGGCAAATGGATGTACTAATGTCACTTGTGTTTTGGACCACCTAAGAAGGTATTCATATATTTTCCCAGTGGCCTCTGTGATAATTTTAGCATTTTGCTCTTTTCCTAGAAGCAAACTGTCCAGGGGGAAGTTTGCCTCTTGTCATCATAACTACATATGGGACATCACTGATGTACAGTGAATCAATTCCTGGAAACTACCTAACAGTGACGAATCCTGGGGATTCGCCCTGCCTGTGGGTGTAGCAGATCACTTCCTAATGCCAGGCTGCAGATTGTGCAGAAAAGAAGTTGAGGTTTCGTGGGAGTTGGAAGCTGAAGATATGGTTAGTCACAGAATAGCCGTGATAATTCACAGTCACAAGATATAGAGATGGGAAAGACCTTAGAGCATATCCAACCCAAATCCTTTCTTTTACACTTGAACAAAACTGAGGCCAAAGAAAGAAGGGAAATTACCTGCTCAATGTCATATTGTTGTTGTTTTGTTGATCATATCATGTCCAACTCTTAGTGATCCCATTTGGAATTTTCTTGGTAAAAAGACACTGCACTTAACACAAATTGCCTCACCCCCCCCCCCAAAAAAAAAAAGATGCTGGAAGGGGCAGCTAGATAGCACAGTGGATAAAGCACTGGCCTTGGATTCAGGAGGACCTGAATGAATTCAAATCTGGCCTCAGACACTTGACACTCACTAGCTATGTGACCCTGGGCAAGTCACTTAACTCTCATTGCCCCCCCCCCCCCCAAAAAAAAATACTGGAATACTTTGCCATTTCCTTCTCCAGCTCATTTTACAGATGGAAAAACTGAGGTAAACAAAGTTAATTGACTTGCCCAGGGTCACATGGCCAGTAAGTGTTTGAGGCTACCTTGGTACTCATGTCTTCCTGACTCTAGGCCCAGCATTCTATCCACTACACCACCTAGCTACCCTAATAAGTAGCAGATCTGGGATTTGAACCTAGGTCTTCTGATCCCAGATCCAATACTCCCTTTCCTCCAGCTACTGAAATATTGCTTGCTCATTGCTCAGGAGACAATAAGCAACTTTTCTATAGTTGTTGAAAACATAAAGGAAGCTATAAATGCTCTCTCATGTAGCTAGCCCTTCATCTAGGCATTAGATCTGATAGGACTCTCATACTCCTATACCTGGAAAGGTCTTTATAGGTACTCTCTTTCTTTCTTTTTATTTTTTAAAATTTCTTGCAGGGCAATGAGAGTTAAGTGACTTGCCCAGGATCACACAGCAAGTAAGTGTCAAGTGTCTGAGGTAGAATTTGAACTCAAGTCCTCCTGAATCCAGGGTCAGTACCCTTTATGGGTACTTCTGCAGAGAGTAAGAAGGGAACACCAATATGTATATATAGGTTCACTTTGAGGAATCAATAGCAGGGTCTATCACAAGAATTTTCTGTGAGAGGGACTGAAGAAATAGTTATGGGGTACATGTAGATAGATAAAATATTTATTAAATGCTTACTATTTAGGCACTGTGGATACAAAGAGAAGCAGAACAATCCGTACCTCAGGTCTCTTACATTCTAATGGAAGGAATTGTATTAGGACAATCTAATTGTCTCCTGGTGCCACCAAATGGTCAATACCTGTAACCAGTAGGATCATAGATTGAGAACTAGAAAGGGCCTTCTGTGACTAATCTTATTCTTTGGATGAAGAAACAAATTCCCAAAAAAGTAAAATGACTTCCTCAAGGTCATTGCGTAAATATGAGTGTGCATTTATCTATCAAAATAAGCAGTAGAGGCAAAAATTGAACCTCACTCAGTCTCCAAGTAAGGGACTCTTTTCTGAAGCACCATGTAACTACAGTGGTTTCTGAAGTTATAGCTTTGACTGTGGGGTTTTGTACATCTACCCTTTTGAATAAAGTGAATTTAACACATGGGATTTCAGAACCCAGAATAATACTTGGGTCACCACTTGCACATAGGAAAACATGCATACATAATGAACATTAATGGACGTCACAGACACTGATCTATTCAGTCATTTTCCTATCTTACCTAGGGACTTTTTGTAGGAAGGAGAAAAAACAAATCATTAAAGCTATGGTTTGCAAGACAATTACTTTGTCAAATCTCAAGAAATTGCATAATAAATTGTATACATGCATCAAACTTGAACGGCAGAGGGGTATAACAAGCTATGCATTTCCAGCCCACTTGCTTTTTTTTTTTAAATCTAAACAGTGGCTTTTGTTTTCAAGAGCAATTCTATATTATTTTTGAAGGCTTGTATAAAATGTGGGTATACATTTATCTATCAAACTAAGTAGAAATAATTGAAACACTTAATATGCACAGTAATAGGGAAACGCTCGAACAGCTTCATTATTAATGTCTATTGATTATTTATGTTTTCAAATAGGCCAACGTAGCTACTAATATTTTATTGTGTTAAGTCTCTATGTATGTTTTAGTTTTACCTATTAATTGGCAAGTTTACAATCCACATTATGGGTGTTTTTTATTGCTTTAAACCCATTTGTCATGCACAATACAGGGGTCAGTTTGCAAACTGACTCCCATTTGCTCAATCTGATTACTGTTACATACCTTAGCCCACTCTCTCTCCCTTCAGAAAACAAACTGTACAAGGAAGCCTAGTAAATCTTTACTTAAAAATTCCAAACTTTAGATTGATTTCAGCAGTGGGTTTGTATTGATCTCGAAAGCTTTGCGTTCCTAACTAAAAACTAATCTTTATTTCACCCTTTAGTGACTGCTGTCATAAATATGCTCACTCCTACCGGAGGTTAGTGGATTAATGGTTATTGGAGATCACGGCTTCCAACTGAGGCTGGTAAACCTTAACCTTTGGAGGACAACAGGAAGGCATTTACCCCTTGTCAGCTATAATCCCTAGGTCCATTTTTGACAGTTACCTGAGTGTTAAAGAGGAGGCAGAGCAGGGAATAGGAAATAAAGTGCCAGAGACTCAGCTCAGCTATTAATCACTCATTAGACTGACTGCCGAGCTTGCCCAGCCTGCTTGGAACTTGAAGAATAACAGAAAGAAGGCAAGTGCTTGGTTCTCTATTGTGAATCCAGGGTTGGAATTCCACTGGTGGCCCTTTCAGTTAAGGGTTTCATTTCATAACTAATTAACAATTCTGGGCTCCCCATCATTTAAGGCATTTCTAAGAACCACATTTGGAAAGTATCATCATTCTGATGATGATAATTCTTTCTGGAGAGTGAAGGAACTTTGGAAGAATATGGTAGCATTCAAAGATATGAAGTGACTTAATCCATCATTTACAAAATGTAAATAATGGACAAGTCACTTAGCTTCAGGTTTCTTCATCTATGAAGTCAAAGGATTTGTCTCTCAATTCCAACTTTGATCTCTAAGGTCTTCTAGCTCTCAATATAAGACTTATAATGTTGTTAATGATATCAATCAATGAACAAGTTTTCATTAGGTGGTTACCATGTGCTAGGCACAGTGCTGGGCATTCATCAACTACAATGAAGGAAGCAATCCCTACTCATGAGGAGCTTGCTTGTTCTCCTCCCAGCTGTTTCTGGCCCTCCAGACTCTGTTGCCATGACTCAGAGATCTTCTCACCCGCTCTGCTGTGGTGGTGCCTTTTCCCTTTGGTGTGTTCTCTCTGGTGCCTCCATTTTGGGGATAGGTCAAGGCTAGTTGTGTTTCATTTCCCTCCTGGCTGGGCTCCTGACTCTCTGGATTTCTCTATCATATCATGTTGCTCCTTTCCCCCAGCTTTTCAGCTCCTTTTCATCTGTTGCCTTTCTCCATTAGAATATGATCTCCTTGAAGACTTCTTTCTTTTCTGCTGGTATTGGCATCCTCAGTGCTTAGCAGAGAGTCTGGCATATAGCAAGTGCTTAATAAATGCTTGTTGACTGCTTTTGTATATCCTAATAGGGGAGATGGCAAGGGATACATAATTATATATAGAATAATATAAAGAATCTTGAAGGAATGGAAAAATCCTGTGAGACAGAGGTGAAAAAAGTGTATAATTCAGGCATGGGAAGTAGTGATTATACACGTAGCTAGAGGATGGCGTATCATATATGAGGAACAGAGAGAAAGCCAGTTTGGTTATGGGTAGACAAATGGCAAAGAAGCTGTTTTATGTCTAGGCATATCCCATTTCTACCCCCATCCTACACCAAAAATATTTCAGGAACTAGGATGCCATATAGGAAGCCTTTACTGATTTCCCCTACCTCACTGCTCCCATTCCATATAATAATAATAATAATAATAATAATAATAATAATAATAATAATAATAATAATAATAATTTTCTTTTTTGTGGGACAGTGAGGATTAAGGGACTTGCTCAGGGTCACACAGCTAGTAAGTGTCAAGTGTCTGAGGCTGGATTTGAACTCAGGTCCTCCTGAATCCAGGGCTGGCGCTTTATCTACTGCTCCACCTAGCTGCCCTCAAAAGTAATAATATTCTTATCCCACACACACCATTTCACTTTCCATTTCTATAATGGAATTATCATGTGCTCTTCTGTGTATTATAATTACATTCAGAGGGAGGATTTGAATCCATGTCCTTTGGTTTCAGAACCAATCTTCTTTTCGCTTGCCCTGTTGCCTGCTAATTCCCTCTGCATTTGTATCTTAGCTTCCTACTAAACTGTAAATTCTATGATTGCAAAGCCCATGTCCTGTCTCACCCTTGTTTCTCCTCAAGGCTTAGTACAATGCTCTGTACATAGTAGAAGCATAATAAATATTTGTTGAATTGATCTTGAATAAATAAAAGATATAAACTTTTAGTTGGCTTTGTATAAAAATCTTGCTTCACGTATCCTCATACTCCAAGGATGATTGACATTTTCCTGAAGAATAATTATTTATATATCCCCAAATCTTTATGATAGCTGTTTGGAGTGAAGCGAACTCATAGAGTATTGGTGCTTACAACACCAAGGGAAGACACTTAACTCTGTTTGCCTCATTTTCCTCATATGTAAAATAAGCTAGAGAAGAAATAGCAAACCACTCCAATAACTTTGCTAAGAAAATCCCCAACAGGGTCATGAAGAGTTGGACATGACTGAAAACAACTGAACAACGACCGATGATTATTAGGGAGAAGACTGGTGCAGCGTTCTTCCCTTTTCCAATTTGCATCCCAGATAGACTTGGAGAAGGATTTGTGGCTGCTGACCACAGAGGAAAGACCATATCAATATCCACTATCTACAGTAGAGGGGTAGTGGAAGGACTTGGACGTCTGACCACAGAAGTGTTAAAAAAAACCTTTGTTATTCCCTATTGATCTTATGACATCAAATGGAATGTGAGCTCCTTGGGGTGATTTCGGTCTTTGAATCCTCAGAGGATACAAGGTGCCTGGTACATGTAAGTGTTAAATCAATCAATCAATGAAATATCAAGTATTTAGTAAACACTTACTATGTGCTAGAAACTAGAAATGCAAATACAATGAATGACATTTCCCGAACTCAAGAAACTTACATTCTAACAAGGGAGACAACGAGCTTTAATAGCTTAAAAATACGCAAGACTTTTTACATACCCTCTATAAGTATATGCAGAATAAATAAAAAGAAAAAAAAATATATATGCTTGATGAGTAATCAAGATGTCAGGGGTGGTCTTCACATAGTTGATGATCCACATAAAGGCATTTATGCACATGTACGGGGCTCCATGAGTCACAGTGTCCTAAAGAATTCTGTGGAAAATTTAGAAGGCCCTTGCTTATTGGGATGGAAAAGTATATATGAGCTGTATTTTATTTCTTATCCTACATTAATAGTTTTGCTCTTCCCCGGTAGGAAACAAGATGCTACTGAGTCATCTTAATACTTAAGGAATATTTAAAACTTCAGGCCACAAAGCTCAAGCCAAGTTGACATTAAAGTAGAGTGAATGCCTTAAGATTCTTTCTCTCTCTCTCTCTCTCTCTCTCTCTCTCTCTCTCTCTCTCTCTCTCTCTCTCTCTCTCTCTCTCTCCCCTGTTTCTCCCCCCTCTCTCCTTTCTTCTCCCTACTCTTCTCCCTCCTTGCCCCCTCTGTCTGTCTCTCTCTGTGTCTGTCTCTCTCATTTATTCAGTTTAGAGTGATTAATCAATGCTTTTTCCCTCTCCCTCCTTTCTCTTCAGTTCCTCTATAAATGCAGTAACAACCTTTAACTTGATTACCTTTCCTGGTACATTAATTAATGAAATGACTGCCATATCACTTACACAAATACACTGTTATTAAATCTCATGGTTCTGCTGCTAGGGTTGAAATAGTTATTCTGGAGCTTCTCTCTCTGACATTGACATTCTTGATTTGGTATTCTCTTCTAAAGAGCTCACCTTGAATCTTCTGGGCCCATATGTCCCAGGGTTTCCACATGATATAAACTTCAGACAACATGATTTGTTAACTCTTGGCTACTTAATTAGACCTTATCCAACTATGCTGCCTACTTTGCAGAGAAGTACTTGGATGATTGGCCAGAAAATGGGAGGTTCAAATGGTGATTATTAATTATAGATGTAACATCTCCCCTCCCCCTCCCCTTCCTACCCTTACCTGAGTCTGTGTAGCAGACCTCAAAATCAAGAAGATCTGAGTTCAAGTTGTTCCTCTGATACATACTGACCGTGTGATCCTCTCATTGCCTCAGACTACCCTCTAAGTCTTTAAGTTATAGAGGAAGTACTGTTTTGTTTTTGTAAAGGGGTTTTCGTATGTTATTAAAGATGTACTCTGGTACCTCATATAAAACCTCCCTGGGAACTCAAAGGCTCTTGCCAGTGGACTGAAAGTTCTGATAGGTGTTCTCAAATGGGAAATGCTCCAAGTATGGGTCTGGCAGCAGACCATGTTTATTGTCTGAAGACTAGCTTAAGGGTGTGGAGAAGTTCCCAAAACTGTCACTGGGTAGAATACCCACTGGAATTTAATCATGGATCTTTTGAAATATTGACATGTTTTCATATTTGTATTATATATTAATAATTACACACTATATTATCATATAATTTATTATTATATATTTATATGGAATATATTTTATATATTATTGATACAATGATATATTATATCATTGTAAAAGCACTTTCAAATATAATGTATCATTTGATTCTTTACTGATGTGATTGTTTTATTCATCTTTCTAGCTGCTTTTGAGTCCAGCACAGTGTCTAACATAATATAGAACGTAAACTCCTTGAGGTTAATAAATGTTTATTGAACTTGAATGTGATTGTGAATATAGTTAGGTGATAGAGGCTTTTTTTACTTACTCATACATATAACATAAGTATTAGCTAAATTGAAAAATCATAAGTTTATAGAATTGTAAGGGACCTTAAAAAACACAGACTCCATAAACATAGTCATACAACATGACTCAGCTCCAGTTTTGTTTACATAATCCTCTCCCTTCATCCTCCAATTCTCTTTTATTACTGGAGATGGCTAGGTGACATAATGGGTAGAATATTGGAATTGAAATCAGGAAAAAACTGAGTTCAAATCCTACTTCAGATAACTTATCTTCAACTCTCTAGCCTTTGTTCCTATGGACTGCCTTTCTTCCTGGGAGCTATGTATTACTGACAAGTAGTCCCAAGTTTGCATTGGTGACCTCTCTCATCTTAATTTCTTCTAGGCTACCTGCATATATTTTGAAGTATTTGCCTCTATGATCTTCTTTCCCTTGGAGCCAGTATGCTACTGAATTTCCCCTCTATATTCTTGGGCATGAATAATATTTACCCTCTGATTGTCCTGACCTATTTCTCATATTATTAAAAAGAAACTTTAGGGGGCATCTTATCTTTACCCCATCTATATTCAATCTGTGGTATGGGTGACAACCAGTTTTTCCACTGAGGCTAGTATGATAAAATTATCAGTCAGCTAAATGCCTGTCCCCCAACCCTGATTGAAAACAGGGACCTATGACACCCCAATATTGCTGTAGCATGGGAATTGGAGACCTCCACTTGACTACTGATGGCTCAGGTCTATGCCAATGGAATATAATGTCTGTTGGGGCTATTTCATACAGTACTCTTGAAATGTTCTGTCATAGCTACCAGGAACAAGCTGCCAACCATTGCCACTCCATTTATTATCAAATAGCCTGCTGTTCTTTTGGTGTTAGGGTGGGTGAGTAATTCACTACTATGAGCCCCTTTCATTCCAGAGATCATTTACTACCTCTTCATCAACCTGGTGTACTGGTCAAGGTAGTGAACTTGAGGTCACATGATCTGAGTTAGACTACCTTCTCTTCTTCATGTGTGACTTTAGATGTTGCTTCCCCCTTTCTGGGCCTCAGTTTCCTCATAGTACAGTGAAAAGAACGTTGTTTCTGGAGTCTTAGGATCAGCCTCTTATATATACACACATACATACATACACATACACATATATATACATACATACTTATATACATACACACATACATATATATGTATATGTATGTGTATATATAACCTGTGTGACCTTGGCCAAGTCACTGAATAGTCCTGGGTCTCAGTTTCCTGATCTGTGTAAAAGGGTAAAGGCTTCTACAGCAACTCTTCAATTAAGGAAAAACATGAAAGGCCTAGATTCCTCAATTAAATCAATTGATCAAGGATGTAAATTAAGTGAGAACAAATGGTTAATCAGTTGGGGAAGAGTAAAGTGCTTTGATCAACAGATAAAAATAGATTATGATACAAGGGAAATATTTTGTGGTTGGTTAGAGAGAATCACCTATGACTGGAGCTACATCAAAGTAAGAAAATTCAGAAGCTTGCATCCAGAAGTGAAATGGTTAAGCTTTGGAAACTTCCAGGCTTGAGAATATCTTGAGGAGGAAGCAAGGGTGGGCATAATTAACCCAGATGGAGTGTTTCGTTTCCCTGTCCCTTTCCCCGCAACTATCATCATTAACTGTATGATCAGAGACTCTACCAATAACAAACAATGTATCTAGTGAAGGGCAGAGAGAGACTCGAAGATGATAAATATAGATGCAGAAAGATGATCACCAATGGAAGGAAGCAGCTTCAAGAACCATGTTTTCTTTGCACCAGAAAAAAAAAATATTGGCTATATCCTCAAGAAAGGACTTTCAGTAACCAAGAGTTGTGAGTTTATCCTTTGGCCGTACTTGTTATCTTCATATATGCCTCATCATCATTGTACTTTAAGTTTGTATCCACTCTACCCACAGATCTGTTATGTATTTGTGAGAGAGTGTACCTTGAACTTCCAGGGGAATTGTTTTTATACCAACTGTTTCTGCTGGATCTGCTTTATAAATACCCTTTCTAAAAGCTGTCTTCTTGAATATCAAAGGGAAACACACCAGTAAGAGCTCATGAATGACTACTAGAAAACCCCACTCCCCCTGGGGGTTACTCAATGATAGAATCCTGAGAGGATGAGTACTAATTGCTAAAAGGGGACCTAGCCTACCAATTCAAGTGGGAATCTGGAAATTAACTTGAGGCAAATAGGGAGAGAGAAGGTGGTTGTATACTATAGGTAAAATGAAGAAATTGGATTAAATTGCTTTTAGAATCCCTTACTGGGGGCAGCTAGGTGGCGCAGTGGATAGAGCACCGGCCCTGGAGTCAGGAGTACCTGAGTTCAAATCCGACCTCAGACACTTAACACTTACTAGCTGTGTGACCCTGGGCAAGTCACTTAAACCCAATTGCCTCACTAAAAAAATAAAAAAAAATAGAATCCCTTACTGCTCCAGATTTTGATTTGATGACCTATAAGGTCATCCATTTATAGATCTGTAATATTATGTAAGCTAGCATAAGTTCATGGCTATAAAGGCCTTTTACATGAATGTCACATGTTTTTTTCATCAGTATAATTTATTCTCAGAGGAAAACTAATCATATCAAAATATTATTATTATTTATTATTATTATACAAATTGCAAAAGGATTAGAAGAATTCTTGACTTTTTTGAAGAAAACAAAATTTGAAAAGTGCTGTTGTTAAAGTACAAAGATAAGAGGGAGGAGATAGATGAGTAAAAGAGACAAAGAAAGAACAATCAGAGACATAAAAGAAGAACCAAGTTGGGGACAATGTTGAGGAAGCAAAATGAGGGTCTAGTTTCAGGAAGGAGAGACTATCAAATGCACAGCTATAACTAGGTCAGGGCTGACAGGGCTTTGTCCCAGGGTGCTAAGGGTAACTGACATTCCCTATGCCTCACAATCCTCCTATTTCTCTGAATTTTGTAGTAGAAATGTGACTGTTCCCTTGCCAGACATCTATCCCCAAGAATCCTGTCAACTTCATTGAAAGATACAGGGGCAGTGATTTTCAAAAAATGCCATCAGAGAGTATCAGCCTCCCTGTGCCCCTCCTGCCCTGAAAGAGCAACACAGAAATATATGGAGGAGGAACTGGATCATTGTAAAGAATCAGTGCTACATTGTGGACTCATGAAAAACTGAGGGGGGGGGGAGAATACTAAGGACCTATAGCAACCTGTAGCAGAGGAATATGATACATAGTCTCAAATGATCATCAGTAGTTAGAGGGTTAAATGTACATGAAGTCCAGAGGCTAACCATTTGTTAGCTGAGACACATAAAAAAGCAGATCAAACCAAAAAGGCCAACCCATTCTTAAGGGAGCCAGATAACATGAGTATGGTGTTGAGTTTCTTTCTTTCTTTTTCTCTTCTCTTCTCTTCTCTTCTCTTCTCTTCTCTTCTCTTCTCTTCTCTTCTCTTCTCTTCTCTTCTCTTCTCTTCTCTTCTCTTCTCTTCTCTTCTCTTCTCTTCTCTTCTCTTCTCTTCTCTTCTCTTCTCTTCTCTTCTCTTCTTTTTTTTTTGTGGGGCAATGAGGGTTAAGTGACTCGCTCAGGGTTACACAGCTATTAACTGTCAAGTGTCTGAGGTCAGATTTGAAATCAGGTCCTCCCGAACCAGTGCTTTATCCACTGTGCCACCTAGCTGCCCCTTGGTATTGAGTTTCAAAAGGAAACTAAAGATGACAAAATGAAGAGTACCTCTAGAGGCTCAAACATATCATAGATGCCACACTAGGGTTTTGGGGTCATTGTTAACACCCCACAAGAATTCAACAACTGCTTAGTAAGCCCCAACTTTATTTAGGACCCTGTGCCAGATACTGGGGAATAGGTACAAATTTAGGTTAAAAAAAATCACTTCATGAGTGTCTAGTCTAGACTATCTGCCATACCTTTTATGTTTCACTCTTTTTATTTGTCAGCTAGGTTGCTCAATGGATAGAATGCTGGGCTTGGAGTCAGAAAGACTCATCTTCCTGAGTTCAAATCTGACCTCAGACAGTTACTAGCCGGGTGACCATGGGCAAGTCACTTAACCCTGTTTACCTCAGTTTCTCATTTATAAAATGAGCTAGAAAAGGAAGTGGCAAACTACTGCAATATCTTTGCCAAGAAAACCCCCAAATGGAGTCACAAAGAGTTAGAAACAACTGAAACAACTAAACAATAACAAGAAAAACAACAAAAGCATAATGTCTGGGATGTAACTGGTGCTTAATAAATGCTTGTTGATGATAAATTGATGCTAAACAGTGAATATTAGGATACCAACAGAAACAATAACAAGATAGCATTTATATTGAGTTTTTTAAGGCTCACACATAGGACTTTATGTGTTATGTCACTGGATCCTCATAACAACCCTGTCAAATATGTACTCATATAATCCTCACTTTACAGATGATTAAACTATGATTGGGACAGGTAGGTGGTGGCTCAGTGCTGGGTCTGGAATCAGGAAGACTCATCTTCATGAGTTCAAATCTGGCCTCAGACACTAGCTGTGTCACTGGACAAGTCACTTAACCCTTTTTGCCTCAGTTCCTCATCTGCAAAATGAGGTGGAGAAGGAAATGTCAAACTACTTTATTATTTTTGCCAAGAAAACCCCAAATGGGGTCATGAAGAGTATGACAGGATTGAAAAATGATTGAACAAACAGGTTGAAAGAGGTTAAGTGACTTGTCCAGGGACATGTACATAAATATCTTAGTTGAGATTTGAATTCAGGGTCTTCTCACCCCCAAGTCCAGCATTCTACCCCTCTGAAACCATGTTTTCCATCCACAACTCTGCTTGCTTTGGACTTCCGGAACTGTGATGCCCCAACCACAAAAAGGTGATTATTTCAGCTCTGGATACTTAACACCTCAGCAGCCTCTTCTCCCCTCCAAAAGCTTTCCTTTAGAGATGGCCAGGATCTGGACTTTGCAGCTCACTTTCTGCTTTCTATCAGCAACTCTATTTAGTTCAAATATCAAGGAACATGACATCTCTGAACCAGGTATCCTCTCATGCCTCCGTGCCCCCTCCCCACAACTTCCAACTTCTTTGGTTGTGTTGTATTCCACCATTAGATTGTAAGCTCTTTGAGTGAAGGGACTGTTTTTCTTATTTGTATTGTCATTACTTAGCATTGTCCCTGGTACTTAGTGCTTAATAAATGTTTATTGAATTGAATTGTCTCAACATCAATAACACATACAATCCATTAGCACTGAACAACAATTCAATTTCAATGAATGTTTGATAAGGGACTACTAGTACACAGCTAAAATGGTGGAATGAAACCTAGCCACACAATCTAACAGTAAGATGAAATGTTCACACACAAAATGATAAATAATGAGTGCATAAGACAGGTACAAGCAAAATACTATGTCAAGTCTGGAAGGAAAAGGTCATTTTATATTGCCAGGGTCAGGGAAGGTCTGCTGGAACAGGTGGCATTTAAGTGTGGCTATAAGGGTTAGGAATTCAGCAGACAGGTGAAAGGCATTCTAAGCAAAGACATGAAGGCAGGAAAGAATCATGTATGTACAAGGGATAACCAGTAGTTCAAGCTGGCTGGGACAGAGAATACTTGCTACCATTTATTTAATAATTTAAAATCTATAAAGTACTTTATATTCATTATCTCATTTGAGCATCACAACATCCTTGTGAGGCAGGTACTCTGACCCCCATTTTATAGATGAGGTAAATGAGGCTTAGAGAGGCAAAATCATTCTGCCTGTGGTCACACAAACAGTATACAGTAAAGTTGAGATTCAAACCCAAGTCCTCCTGACAAAAAGGACAATACCAATGACTACATTGTCTCCAACTAGGCAAAGAAGGAGAAGATAAGGTTTGAGGGGAAGGGCATGTCAAATTGTGAATGGCTTTGAATGGCAGGCAATGGAGATTGAACCTTGTTTGGTATTCTATAGGGAATTCTTGAAGGTAGAGAAGTGATAGGATCTGATTTGTGCATAAAGAAGATTAGTCTGGTAGTTTGCAAACAGTGGTTTGGATAAGGGCAGAAGAAAAGGTAGGAAGACCTGTTAGGAGACTGTTGTAATAATCTAGGCAGGTGGCAATCAAGACCTGTACTGGGGTGGAGGCAGAGGGCAGAGAAAGAAAGGAAGACATTTTTAAAAAGATGCTTTAGAGGTAAAATCAACCAATACTGGATGGAGTGAGAGAGATGAAGGCCTGGAAGAGTTAGAGATAATAGCAAAGTTCTGAGCATGGGAGATTGGGTGAATGGTGGCAACATCTACAGGAGTAGTGAACTCAGAAGGAAGAGCAGGTTTGGAAGAAAAATCTTGGCTCTGAACATGATGTTAGAACTGCTAGGGAGACATCCAGGTGAAGATGTAGGTGGCTGTGAATTTGCAGCTTAAAGGTTTATACATAACAATATGATTCTGCTAGACAAGATATTTATGGAGGAAGGATTACAAAATTCTTCCCCTACAAGTCCCCCAAAAAGTTAATTAGAAAAAATAGAACTATGGCTCATATTACTGCTGTGAAAAGAGTTGAATTGGTAGTCGTTTAAAGAGAATTACCAGAAGAAAAACCACATAGAGGATGATGTCTAATATTGAAATAGCTGAGCAGACAGACCAACCCAGAGTGAGGCAGTGAAGAAGAGGCTGGCTCACTGCAAAGGGTCAGAGCTACTAAAAATAATACACCCTTCAAATATTGTAGTGGCTACTGGAAGAAACCAAGGAACAGAGTTACTTATAAATGGGGTAGGAAAGGTGGCTGTCTTATTTATCTCTGGAGCTAGATTAGCTCATGAGGCCTTGTACTCATGGGCTCTCAACAAGAGGCTGTCTTTAAGTGTGAGGTTGCATCCTTAACAATTCTGAGGAACCTGGCTCTACACTGTGGAAATATAGGTTAGGAAGTGGAGGCATGATGTTACAGGGGAAGGGACTCTGGCTCTGGAGTCAAAGGATGCTGGTTCAAATCCTACCTCTGACATATATCTTGGGTAAGTCACTGAACTTCCCTGGGCCCCACTTCCTTATCTATTAAATGAAAGGGTTGGACAGTATGACTTCCAGGGTGATTGCTGGCTCTAGACCTTTTAGCCATGAACCTGAGGATAGTATCCTGTTAACGTAGTTTTGATGTTGAGATGAAATGAAGCCCTCCTAAGTAATTGAACAGTTAACAAAAGGAGGTTTACTTAGCCCTACCAAAAAGGATATGTAAAAAGCACTATGATACATGACAGTGCCATCTACACTGCCCGCCATCCCCAAACACATTTTTGTTTATGCAATTGTCTTCCCTGAGTTAGAAATGAGTTGTTGAATCTTTTGACCACTAAAAAGTATAATGTTTGTTTTAATGTATACACTTCTGGGGGCAGCTAGGTGGCACAGTAGATAAAGCACCAGCCCTGGATTCAGGAGGACCTGAGTTCAAATCCGGCCTCAGACACTTGACACTTACTAGCTGTGTGACCTTGGGCAAGTCACTTAACCCTCATTGCCCCTCAAAAAAAAATAAAGTATACACTTCCCTGATACCATAGATAGGGAAATATATCTCATCAGCAGGGCAGAATGTGATAACTTTTATAGTCTTCAAACATCCACCAAGTCAGATAGCCCCACCCTCATGTTTGTTATTATTCAGTCATGTCTGACTCTTCATGACCCCATATGGGGTTTTCTTGGCAAAGCTACTGGAGTGGTTTGCCATTTCCTTCTCCATCTCATTTGACAGATGAGAAAACTGAGGCAAACAGGGTGAAGTGACTTGCCCAGGGTCACATAGCTAGAAAGTGGATTTGAACTCAGGAATATGGGTCTTCCTGATTCCAATAAATGGTACCTTTTAAGTCCTTACTTAACCAGAAAACCACCGAGGCCATGAGGAAGCTGCATTAAGGGAGACACAGCTTGAGCCTTACATTACCCCCTGGACAATTAAATCTTGGCTTTGTTGTTTTTTCCTAACCCAATTTGGAGGGGAGGGGTGCCCTGGTAGGAATACTGTCACCAAGCTCGCGTACTTAAGTGGGTATCCTAGAGAGAGCAGAGGGTTTCCCTTCTACCCAAATATTTCTGG
Organism: Dromiciops gliroides; assembly: GCF_019393635.1. Lineage (NCBI taxonomy): Eukaryota > Metazoa > Chordata > Mammalia > Microbiotheria > Microbiotheriidae > Dromiciops > Dromiciops gliroides. The sequence continues at coordinate 250,593,196 of NC_057861.1, forward strand.
AGTCCTGAGGGTACTGTGCTGTGAAGGCAGGAAGCTAAGTAAATAGACATGGCTTAAAGCTACAATACCTATATGGACGCCCCTCAGAAGCCTTCTTTTTATCTGAAGGACACAAGGCAAATGATTTCCCATCTCGGTTTTATGAAACCCCAGAGTAACTCAAATTATTATTATTATTATTATTTTTTAGTGAGGCAATTGGGGTTAAGTGACTTGCCCAGGGTCACACAGCTAGTAAGTGTTAAGTGTCTGAGGTCGGATTTGAACCCAGGTCCTCCTGACTCCAGGGCCGGTGCTCTATCCACTGCGCCACCTAGCTGCCCCGAAACTCAAATTATCTTAAGGGAGCTCTAAAAATTCTCTAAGCAAAATTAATTTTATTATTTTTTTTTGTGGGGCAATTGGGGTTAAGTGACTTGCCAAGGGTCACACAGCTAGTGTTAAGTGTCTGAGGTCAGATTTGAACTCAGGTCCTCCTGAATTCAGGGCCGGTGCTCCATCCACTGCGCCACCTAGCTGCCCCAGCAAAATTAATTTTAATTAATTTTAATTTTAAAAAGAAATAAAAAGGTACTTGGCATTTTATTTTGTTTGTTTTGTGGGGCAATGAGGGTTAAGTGACTTGCCCAGGGTCACACAGCTAGTAAGTGTCAAGTGTCTGAGCCCGGATTTGACCTCAGGTCCTCCTGAATCCAGGGCTGGTGCTTTATTCACTGCACCACCTAGCTGCCCCTGATTTTTTTTGGGGGGCGGAGGCAGTGAGGGTTAAGTGACTTGCTCAGGGTCACACAGAAAGTAAGTGTCAAGTGTCTGAGACCAGAGTTGAACTCAGGTCCTTCTTAATCCAGGGCCAGTGCTTTATCCACTGCACCACATAGCTGCCCCCGGTACTTGACATTTTTTAAATGAAGAGGGTCTATGTACGGCTCAGTCCAACTAATAATAATATGATATTGATAATGATCAATAATGGTCAAATGTCCCAAGGCCACATAGGTTCAGAATCACTATCAGAGGAGCTTCGATATAAGCTGTAGCTAGCCTCCTTCTTCGAATCTAACTTTGGATATACCTTGTCCTGCTGCCTACCGTCCACAGTTGGGCAGATAAAAACACAGGGAGTTTTATGCAGCATTAGTTATGCCCTCAAGGCACTTTTAGCATGGGAACAAACCCTAAGCGGTTCAGAAATCATGCCCAGTATCAACAAGCAGTTATTTCAGAAATATTTATTTAGAATCAGAAACTTTCAATATTAACTAATCATGCTCACTATGTGAGCTGGAAGAATTCTGAGGGTACAACTTCTCTCCTTTTTCTTTCCTTTGTCAGATAGGTTTGGCCTACGTGCTTATTCTGAAATTAACCCCCCCACCCAACTCACACCCAAGCTTTTGCCTAGTCTTATTAAGTACCAAACTGTCCAGCTAGCTTGCTGGATGTTGAATTCAGTTTGATTCATTAATGTGATGAAGAAGAAAAAAATATGGGAGAGAGGAGAGGAGGGGAAGAGAGAAGAGAGGAGCAGAAGGGAGAGGAAGGTAGGGGAGGGGGAGAGGAGAGAAGAGAAGAAAAGGGAAGAAAAGAGAAGAGAGGGGAGAAAGGTGATAGGAGGGGAAGGAGAGGGGAGAAGTAGGGAGGGGAGGCGAGGCAAGGGACATATTTATCAAATGCTTATAGTATATTATATCACTGAATTTAGCAATCTGTATAAAAGTACAAAAGTGAAGGCAATCATCATCTTGGGTGGAGAAGAAGAGGTCCTATCACTCCAAATGTAATATTTATGGACTTTCTGAAAGGATCGATTGTTAAATTTTTAGGGTTCAACTAAAAATGCTTACTCTTCCCCATCCTACATTTAGGCCCTGTTCATAACTTAACCTACTCAAAAACTTTCAATAATACCTAATAAGCTTTCTTTAAAAACAAAAACAAACAACCAAAAAAAAAAACTAACTCAAAGAATAGTTTGTTCATTATATCCTCTTGGTCTTCACGGTCAGTTGTATCTTCCAAAAATTCCAGGAAGTTAGTGAGGCCTGACCTTCTTTTTTTTTTGCAAAGTTTGCCAGCTCTCTTTAATCATACTGTGATTTTCTAAATGCCACCCAGGTTAGCTCCTGAAACAGTTTCAAACAAAGCCTTTTCCTTCAGACACAGAAATGATGGGGGCCTACGATTTTCAGATAGTCCTCAGCTGTCTGATTGCTCTGATTTTCTTATTGGTTTTCTCCTTGCTCTGGTTTTTGGAGTCTTGGAGAGCAAAGTTTCCTTTTAAGATTAAGTATGAGTTGGGTTTGTTTGTTGATTTATTTATTTTTAATTTAGTAGTAAGGCCTAATCACAGAGAACACAGGAGATTTGTTTTTTTCTTATAACTGGGATCACATGTCACAATCGATTTTCTTATATTTTCTTAAAAAGATGGAAGCAGGCCATGCAAAGGTGGGGGGACGAGGGGGTGGAGTTTGGCTTTGAGATATTCTCAGGTCACCTGGATTTCCTCTAGTAAAAACTTACTTGATCAACAGAGCTCGTTGCCCTGAGAAGCTTTGGCAAAGGAAAAGGGTTAGAAAAGCAGAAAATCAGATAAAAGGAGTCAGAACAAAAATCAAATGCTCTAAATATTAACAGATCACAAAGTTGACCCGTCTCTCCACCCATTCAAAATTAGCTACCCAGACCATTTTTGAGAGAAGCCAAAGATAGTCAAGTAGGATGACATCTGAAACATCAAAAGCAAACAGAACTAGTCGTAAAGAAAAGGGGAGAACAGGAACAAACCAGTTTCAGAGTGAAGAGGTGAAAGTTAGCAATATTTGAGAAAAACAATAGTTAAGGAAACAAAAAAGATATAGAATTAAAAAACCCCAGCATGTTCATTGCACGTCGTACCTCCATGCTTTTCAAGTGAATATATCTGTCCCTACCTGCTTGAGGCTGGCAGTAATGTCCCTTCACGGATGACTAAGGGAAGTTAGGAGAACAAGTCTAAAAGCAGCATCAGGAGTAGAACCCCAGGAAAACTGAACAGCTCTTCAGGATAAATATTGTAATCCTAGTATAGGGCAAATGTCAGAGGCAACAACACATAAACAAGCTCCAATCTTTTTTTCCTTTCCTTGCAAATGAAGCGGCCACGACTCAACTGACCTTTCCCGAGGTAGTCCATTTACTGCTGAGACAGGGATGGCAGGTGACTTGTACTCACTCTTCTGTTACCTGAGTAGATGAAGTCTGGAGTCAGTCCCAGAATCACCGTTCAGAGTGGCTGGAACCATCTGAGGTAGTAGTGACCATATCCAGGTGAGAGTTTAACCAGCTCTAGGGGTGTCCCCAGAGGTCAAATTTCTATGAACTTCTGTCTAGCTTCAATGACTACCCTAAAGATTCTTTCCCCTTTCTCTCAGTCCTCTCAGAATGCATATGATGGAAATCTTCATTAAGCATCCTCACCATAAAAAAGACTTGGTTTCTAATATATTGCCTTTGGAGCATCACCTGATGAGAGAGAAACCAGTATGGGCCTTTTGATAGACGCTCAAACTGTGGCAAGAAACTCTTTCAATGCCTTGTGAGAACTTCATCCTCAGATCATCTTCATCATGATTAATGTTACTATTTGCCCCAGCATCCCTAACTCTACATGGTCCTGGCGTCTCAATACTCCCCACCCCTTCTGCATCCCTCCCCCTTCTTCCCCCCTCACCTCTAGGCAAATGAAAGTGAAGATCTGCTTGAGATCATAATCTATGCTGTTCAGTACTTGGCCTCCTGCGAAGGTCCATGCAAGCACACTGACTTTCTGTAAGACGCCACTGAGCAGATATCAGATAGAGCTCCCTCCCCCCTCCCCCCTACCCTGGATCACTGAAAAACTTAATAACTTGGTATTGTTCAAAGAGCCATTCAAGCAAATAGAGTGCAATTCTACCTGGTCCTGAAGGTAGGGTATCTGTTAAGCTACCTCAAAGGCTGTTAGGCATTTATAACATTCCCTATATCAAGGCTAGTGAAGGCAAAGGTGACCGTAAACTCTTGATTGCATGCTTTCTACCCCTCTGTCTGCAAACATGCACAGATTAAGACTGTATGCAAAACAGAACACACTGAATAAATACCTCATTCTTGACGGTATTCTTGGAACTAATTGTCTAATGATCAAGGGGAGAAAACTCCCAAATATGGAGTTCAGGGACACATGGAGATAATAGTTTAAAGGTTTTTCCTTGGGTGTGTGTGTGGGGGGAAGGAGTAATCTTGTTTTGCAATTTCTTAAATGGTCATATATAAGTTTTTTTAAAACATTTGTTGTAATTTCAACTAGGTGTCACAATTCAGTGAACCATTAAAAATGAACCAGTTCACTGAACCGAATTGCACTGAACAGATGGAATTCCACCCTCCCTATGCTTGACAGCCTCTGTGAACAATACAAAGTCTTCTTTGAAATCCCCTCCTCTGAGCTGCTTACCTCATGCTCACATGAAGGGGACTCTCAAGTCACACATGTGGCTACCCAGTCCTTTGTTCGTGGGTGTTAGGGTCTATAGAAATAAAAATGGTCAGTCCATTTTGACATCCTGGGTACCACCCTCATAATTTTCAAAGTACCAGAGTCACTTTCTCCTCTCATCCTCAAAAACATAATGAAAGTTGAAAGTTATGTTTCCTTCTTCATTCAGTGACCTAATTCACTTTTACTTTCACCAGATTCTTCCAGCATCTCTTTTCTTCAAAACAGGCTGATTCACACTGACTCTATTGGTCCAAGGTTTTGTGTTCCCATTGCTCTTTGCCCATTTATTTTCACTTGTTATTTTTTTTTTCTTCAGACTCAGTTTTTGATAACCTTCAGCAACCAGGCAAACCAAACATTGAAACTCCTCTGCCTTTTAGATTTCTAGTGGTCAGACAGAACAGGTAGATACAGTGAGTTAGGGTTGCTAATTACCTATCAGCCTACTGGGGTCCTGGAAAGATTTGGAGATCAAAGAGCTGTTTACAGCCAATTGATGCAAATGGTTCTTTGATCTTTAGATTGCTACAACTTCCCTGCCCCCATATGCTGCTCCTTTCTCCAACTGCACCTTCCTTGGAAAGAATTAACAACACCCTGTCTTGTTTTGTGGATGTTTGTTGTCATGGTGTTGTTGTTGTTGTTAAGTAGTTGTGTCTGACTCTTCATGACCCCATTTGGGGTTTTCTTGGCAAAGATACTGGAGTGGTTTGCCATTTCCTTCTCCAGCTCATTTTACAGATGAGGAAACTAAAGCAAATGGGGTTAAGTGACTTGCCCAGGATCACACAGCTAGTAAGTGCCTGAGGTCAGATTTGAACTCAGGAAGCTGAGTCTTCCTGACTCTAGGCCTGGTGCTCCACCCATTGCACCACCTAGCTGTTGTCATGATACACACCATCTAAAAGCCAAATCCAGTATTGCTATGTTTCAGATCAGATTAACTCCTGCTATTATAGAGCACCCTGGGATTTGTATTAATACAGGACAGGGTAGGCCATATGTGAGGAGCAGGACTAAGAATTTGACCAGCAGGAAGAAAAACTCACATGGACTAATGGCCAAGTTCAGAGAGGGAAAGTATGGCATAAAAAAGTAGACCTAGTAAGGATACAGGGAGATCAGTCAGTAAGGATCAATGATCTGTTAGAAATTTGGGGAATAAAGTTTCAGCAATTGAAACACTCCCTCTGAAGTCACTCTCCCAACTTGTGCTCAAACTCATAGTTTGGGGTTTTCATTGAGCAGTGGTTGCCTACTATTTACAGAGACCTAGCTGTAACCCTGAAGGCTTTGATATCTAGTGCTATAGCTTACAGGCCCCTACCAGTGTGCTTTAAACTAGCAACCAGCTAGTAGACTCAAATAGCTTTTAGCAAAGGCATTTTACTAAGGTGGTATAGTAGGAGTAATTGTTACCAAGTCTCCTCCCAAAAGCATGGGACATACTTTTCCAAAAATATACAAGTTCATGGAAAAAGTGGGCTCAAATTTAAAGTACAATTGTAAAGAGGTATATAAGTTGGGAACATGTATGATAAAGGAGTAATTCAGAACTCCTCATTATGAGTAGTTCTTTTTATAGCCAGTATGCTTCCCTTGTGTGAGGGGTTACATTTCTTGAAGCTGTTTTTTTCTAGAGTGGTTATTTTTCCGTATCTATGTGTTTCTGTATTTGTTCTTAGAATGCTTTTCTCAGCACCCAGATGAATGCATTGTATTCTACCAATGCAGTTTCTCTGATTTACCTGTTCAGTGAGAGAAAGAGAAACACTATATACTTCTACAAGATATATTTACTCAGGGATCTGGCTCTAACTCTGGGATGCTCAAATTCCAAACTTGGAATCTATTCCCAATAGACTACCATTTGACTGAATAACTGCTAAATTTACTTCAAAGCTCCCATAGGTATAATTAGCTTATTTGGTTAGTCAATCAATGGATTCTTTTCTTGACCCAGTCAAAGAGGTTGTACCTCATAAAGGTATCACAGGACATAAACCATATTGTTTTCACATTTAAAACTTAATAATGTCCACTGATTGATCTATTGATTCTGTGACTCCCTTCATTGATGTCTACATCTTCTGCGGTTACATTAACTGAAGTGGGGCAGAAATGTCCATTCCCTTACAGAAGAAAAGATGTTGTTAACAACACTGCAATAGAATGGGATTTGGGGAGAGGGGGAGGTACAACTGACAACCTCTTCTCTATTAGTAACTCTTAGTATCTTTAAGGCACAATAGGACACTGGGTTTGCTGAATAAACAAAATAAGAAAATTGCTGGAGTGAGAGGGATAGAGATTGTGAGGGAACTACAAGCATATGGATTTTAAGGAAAATTCTAGTTCAGTGCAAATACGTGAATCCACCATTGGTAGTGTCTAGAAACTGAAACTAGAATTTATAATGCTAACCCTAGACAAAACAGAATTTCTGCAAATAGAATGGAATTGTTTTTTTCCTTCTGACATCAGGCCATCATGAGTCCATATGTGCCTTCCAGATCCAATACAAACAAAGCAAAGATAGAAATATTGCTGTTTACTTCTCCTCTTATCAAAGAGCAAACATAAAAAAGCTGATAGGAAGAGTGGATGAGTGCTGTTGTCAGCTGCTGCCTTGACTGCCAGAAGGAATGTTCAGGAACTGAAGGACTGAGTGGAAGTCTTAGGAATATTTCTGTCCTTCTGACTTGTTCTTAGTAAGGTCATGTTTCACTACCTTTTACTGAAACCTGTAGAGACTGTGCTCTTCAGCATCCTCTGAGGGTTTGTTACTGGATCTCAAAGGTCATGAGTAGTATTGTCCTCTAATTCATGAAGATGTCTCCTGAACCCAGTTATGTGACCCTTTGTTCCATCCTGCTTTGTTCCATCTACCGATATCATGGGGAGAAACCCACTATTTTATCCCCCATTCAAAAGATTTGGAACTAGCCCATGAATAATTATACTATTCCCAGGGAGAGTCAGGGGCAGCTAGATGGCCCAGTGGATAAAGAGCTGGGTCTGAAGTTAAGATGACTCAACTTCCTGAATTCAAATCTGGCCTCAGATACTTGCTAGCTGTTTGACTCTGGGTAAGTTACTTGTCTTTATTTGCCTCAGTTTCCTTATCTGTAAAATGAGCCGGAAAAGGAAATGGCAAACCACTCCAGTATCTTTGCCAAGAAAACACCAAATGGCATCAAGATGAATTGGATGCAACTGAAAAAAAAAAGTTCATCATCATCACCAACAACAACAACAACAGAGAGTCAAGAAGGGTGACTGCTAATAACACCAAACAACATGGGACCAGAAGCTCAAACCAAAAAGTCTTAATCTCCTGGTATATAGAGTTCTAAAGTAGCTGTCTGCACTACAACATAAAACAAACCTGGGCTTTGGATTTAAGAATTTTGTGCAATAATGCTTTTCTTCCCTGAAACAGAACCTGAGAGTTGAAAGGGACCTTTTTAGTGAGGCAATTGGGGTTAAGTGACTTGCCCAGGGTCACACAGCTAGTAAGTGTCAAGTGTCTGAGGCCGAATTTGAACTCAGGTACTCCTGACTCCAGGGCCGGTGCTTTATCCACTGCGCCACCTAGCTGCCCCTCACATGTATAATTCTTTACTTAGCTGCCCAAAAGGGACCTGTCTAAAGCTATTTAGTCCAAGTCCTACCTTAAAAAGGATCTCCTCTACTCTATGGCTAATGAATGGTCTTCTAGTTTGAAGACCTCTAGTCTGGAGATCCCACTACTTTCCAAAACAGCACAATCTACTTTGAGATGGCTATAATTATTTATTCCAGTTCCAGAACTGCTACTCACTTTGGGCAGCCTTGAGCAAGTGATTTCCCTTCTTTGAGACTCATCTATCAATTCTGATACTGATTCGCGATGAAGGGAGAATTTTACATTGCTACAAAGAATAAAAAGAATGCAAGTTTTGATGTGATGTGGAGATCAATAATAATAACTGACATATAGAAAATGTTAAGGTTTGCAAGACCCCCAAATTACTAAATAGCTTTTCTCAGACCTCATGCTTCTTGACCCCTCTGCAGTGTTTACTGATCATCCCTTCCTCCTGGATCCATTTTACTCTCAGTTCTCCTCCCTGGTTCTTCTCAGAGTGATACAATGAAAAGTGCAGTGGATTTGAAGTCAGAAGACCTGACTTCGATACTTACATAACCTTGGGTGAAGCCATTAAACTCTCTGGGCTTTAGTTTCTTTATTTGTGAAAATGAGAGGGCTGGACTAGAGAGCCTGCAAGGCTTACCTTCTAATGCTAAAACTATTATTACGTGAAACTCATACTTGTCTGACTGTTCCTCTTTAATCTCTTTTGCTAGATCATTATGTCCTATCTCCTTTGAGTAAGTATAGCCGAGGCTCTTTCCTGAACCCTCTTCTTTATTCTTTTTCTTGTTGATCTCATAAACTCTTATGGGTTCAATTCTCATCTGTCTGCAATTATTTAAGGTATAAGTTTATTACTTAATAAAAAATTATTAACAACAGCAATTCTAAATTAATTAATTCAATTGATCACCTGCCCTCTCTGGGCTTCACTTACCTCATTTGTAAAAGGATATTATTCATTCATTCATTCATTCATTTGTTTATTTGGTGAGGCAATTGGGTTTAAGTGACTTGCCCAGGGTTACACAGCTAGTAAGTGTCAAGTGTCTGAGGGTAGATTTGAATTCAGGTCCTCCTGACTCCAGGGTCAGTGCTCTATCCACTGCACCACCTAGCTTCCCCTGACAGGATATTATTAAATTAGAGGTTTTCTGTTTCCCCCCAATTGTAGGACCTGTGTCAAGTGTTCAGTCTGTGCAGAGTATTATGCAAGGTGGAGGAGGACACAAAGTGAATAAGGCAGAAAGTATGATTTTTCATTTCTTTGTATTCTCAGCACCTGCATGGTGCCCAGGTTATCATAATCGCATAATAAATGTTTGTTAACTTGTTGCTGCCCTTAGACAGTTTATATTCTAGGAGGTGAGAAAAAACAGGAAAATAAACAACCATAATAAAAATGTACAAAATGAACACTCTAATAAAACATTTTCTGCCCTATCCTCCCCCCCTCAGAAGGGAGAGAGATAGCCTTGAAACTGGAGGAATGGGGTGAGGGGATTATGTCCCTACCACACACTGTGAACGTGGTAGAATTTCTCTATGAAAACGTGGAGGAGCTGTGATAAGAGGAAGAATGGGACAAAAGCTAATGAGCACATTCCTTCAGGAGTCTTCAGGGAGAAGTCTTATGCCTTGAATCAAAATTTGTCCTAATCAAAACTTTTGTATGAGTAAGATCCCATTTATTTGGCAGCTATCTGGTCTACATGACAGGGAATAGAACTTCTAGTGGAGGCTGAGGCATTATCTGGGTGCAGTTTTCTTTAAACAGCATCATCTAGGGGAGAAGAGAGGAGAGTGTCTTTTTAAAATTTTTATATAGATGATAAGAATTGAACTGACTACTTGTCTTGATGTTTTACAGTTACTTCCTCATTGCTTCAAAGTACACAAAGAATCTGATGGATCCAGGTAGCAGGCTGAGGAGTTGGTGACCCTCAATTTTAATCTTAGGAAGGTTATAGATTTGGTGTACAAGTATAGGAGGATCTCTTGGGTCTCCCTTTTTGCATCTGTGCCCTGTTTCACAAAATAGGAATAGTAACATCAATCTATCTCTCTGAGGTATGAGGAAAAAGTGTCAAATCATGTGGAGTAAAGAGATCCCTAATCTATCATTTCATAATATACTGTCCCTTTTTACAGAGGGGAAACTGAGACAAAGAGACATTAAATGACTTGTTCAAGGTCACAAAATTAGTGGCAGGACACAAATTAAAATTCATAGGCCCAGAGTCCTTTCCAGGCTATTGCTTAACCTACTGACCCATGTTGCTCTCCCAAGAAGTACTTCTCATTATGTGAACTTTCAGGTTTCAATGACACAAGACCTTGGCAAGGATTTCCGGTAATAATCTCATCTCATATATCTTATATAACCAGAACGTGCTGCTTTATGTATACATTTACTTAATAATAACTTAATAATAATAAGTGCTGTGGTAGAATTGGATTTGGAAGTAGAAAACCTGGGTCTGAATCCTGGTTCTGTCACAAAGTAGGTGTATGACCTTGGGAAAGTTATAAAATCAAAGAATCTCAGAGTTGGAAGGCATCTAGGAGGTCATCTGGTTCAACCTGTACCTGACCAGAAATTTCCTCTTAAATATCTGCAGTAAGTGATTAAGTCTTCCCTTAAAGAAGAGCTTCCTAACTTGACATTTGATTTCAGGGGCTCTGTGGAGTTGAAGAGGAAAAAATGTTACACCTTTATGAATGAATGAATAAAACATTTATTAAGTACTTATGATGTGCAAAGCATTATAGTTAAATTCTGGGGGTATAAATAAGATAGTCCCCACTTTCAAGGAATTCACATGGTCATGGTAGCAAGGAGATAACAAATATGAAGGTTTTAGATTGTAACGACTGGAACGACACCAACTGCTGGAGAGCTACTTTAGGAAAGCTCTGCCATGAGGAGAAGGCGTCTGAGGGCAAGCCATGCAGCTTTCTTTGGTGTCAGGAAATGACGTTTGCTCATGGGTACTGTCAATCAAGGCTACCAGTCAATTACCTTGGATCTGTGTGTGTGGGATGTTCCCAGTTTCACAGGAGGCTTCTGGGAGGAAGGGGGGAAGGGTTGGATCCTTTTTGTTCCTGACCTCACCATGGTGGGTCAGATGATGGGGGTCTCTTAGAAATAGTTAGATTTTTACCTTTCTCTCTGATCCTAATGCTCTTTCATAAATACTTAAACACTTAAATACTCTTGCTAAAGCTTATAATTTATTGGCGACCTCTCATTAGATTTTAGGTAGTATAGCTAGAATTTTAGCCCCTCACAAGATACAAGTCGGATGGAAGGGTTTGTGGTCCTTAGGATACAGAGGCAAAGCAAATGATGATGCCCCTTCCTTTATTTTGTTTCCACTGATAAAATCTTATTGGTTTCTGATGTTGGGCCATTGGATAATGTCAAGGACTTTGGGGGCAAGAAATTTCTTTTCTGGGTCTTCAAGAAAAGTGACTTCATCACTTTCTGGGGCAGTTGAGGGACTTCATTTCTTCAGGGGTTGCTTTCCAGGAAAATGGCTATAGACCTTGGACTATAAGCATTGCTATTCCAAGAGCTCTTTAGTTCAGGGACCTGGGCCATCAGGGTCCGAGGTGCGATGATGTTCAATGTGGTGGTGATAGTTTGACATTCCTAGTAAATACTGCCTCCTGTCTATTCCTCGGTGTGCCTTGCTATTTCAGCCAGGCTGGCTCATTTACCATGTTAGTTGCAGTTGGTTCGCAGTTGTGGAGAATGACTGACCCCTTCTCAATGATAACCTCCCCTCACTGATGGCTGAGGGGCTAGAAGCAGGTTCAGTGATCTGGAGGACACTACTATAGATATCCCTTCCACATCACTAGGTTTAGGGGCACACTATCTGGAAAATCCATGTAAAATTGTTAGGTCCTCCCTTTTTACCAGAGAAGAAATCTGAATTTCTTTTCCTTTCCCTTTTTCATTTACAGGGTGTTTACAGTACCTTATTGTAAAATTTGGGTCAAGTATTTGGTCATAGATCAATTTGGTCATTGATTAATATTATACATATATTTTATGCATTTCTGAGTTTCTGAACTTTTTCTGTGTTAGTCTCCTGTCCTTTGAATGTTGTTTGCAGCTTCTGTAAACCCCTGCCCCAAATTCCCATTTAATTTCTTATGCTGACTAGTGATAAATCAAAACCATGATGGGGAAAATAGCAATGTGGAAGGAATAACTGTATTTTCAAGACTTTTGGAAATATTATCATTTCAATGTAATTGTCTTTAAAAATTTTTTTAGGGGACAATGAGGGTTAAGTGACTTGCCCAGAGTCACACAGCTAATAAGTGTCAAGTATCTGAGGTCAGATTTGAACTCAGGTCCTCCTGAATCCAGGGCTGGTGCTTTATCCACTGTACCACCTAGCTGTCCCCTAATGTAATTATCTTTTAAAAATAATCATATATTTTATTTTATGCTCTTAAAACAATTATTCTGAGGGAATGGCCTCTTTTACCCTGTCAATAAAGAAAGGGTAGATAGTGAAAGATTCATCAGTACTAGTGGTCTATGTTCGGTGCAAACTTCTGTTCTACCCCCTTTTTTTTCTCACCCAAAAGCACAATTGTCAGTTTTTAACCTTTCTTTTCTTTTAAACTTCTCTTCAAGACCCATCCTCCTTAATTAGTTTCATTTAGGATTGATCCATTACTTAATCCACCCTCTCAATGGTTTCTCTTTCCCCCTTTCCCATTTGTTTCCCTGTTGAGTGAAATGGATTTCTATACCCAACTGTGTTTTTGGTCTTTCCTTCTTCGACCAGTTCAGATGATTGTGAAATTCAAGTATTAACTCTTACCACAACCCCTTCCTCTTTGTTTGAATAGCCTTCCACTTGCATATATAGATTATGTAAGATTATTCCTAATACCTTTCCTCTCCCTTTTTCCTGCTAGTATGTTCTTTCCCCCTTCCCTTTCCAGTCTTATTTTTATGATCATCAAAACATAACAGAACCACTCTTAGGCCCTATGTTTCATTAGATTCTCTCTGTGACCCCTGATGATGATAGGGTTCCTAGGAGACCCATGTACCACCTCTCCAAACTAGAAGGAAAACAGTTTATTCATATTTAGTCCCTTATGATTGCTGACTCATGTTTACCTTTTTATGTTTTTCTTGACTCCTGTGTTTATATTTCAAATTTTCTATTTGGCTCTGGCCTTTTTATTAGGATGGCTTGAAAATCCTCTTTTTTATTAAACATCCATTTTTTTCCCCTCACCCTATAGAATTAAACTCAGGTTTACTGAGTAAATTTTTCCTGGACATAAGCCTACATCTTTTGCCTTCTAGAAGACTGTATTCCAAGCTCTCTCTTTTTGTGGTGGCTGCTAAATCTTGCGTGATTTTTGCCTATGGCTCATCAATACTTGAACTTTTTTTTTTTAGTGGATTATAGTATTTTTTTCCTCTAAGGTAGAAGGTCTGAATTTTGACTATAATGTTGCTGGGAGTTTTCATTTTGTTTTTATCAGGATGTGTTCCAGTACATTCTTTCTATTTTCACTTTGCCCTCTAGTTCTAAGAGATCTGGTCAGCTTTCTTTTATGATTTCTTGAAATACGATGTATAGGTTCTTTTTTCTTGGTCTTGGTGCTCAAGTTAGTGATTCTTAAGTTATCTCTGTTTTCTAGATTAGTTGTTTTTGATATGAGATATCTTACATTTTCTCCTATATTTTCAGTATTTTAACTTTGTTTAACATTTCTTATTGTCTCTTGAATTCCTTAACTTCTATTTCAAACATTCTAATCTTTAGAGAGTTTGTTGCTCGGGTGAGGTTTTTTTTTTTATTTATTTTATACCTAGATGCTAATTCCATTTCTGATCTTTCTTCCATAATTCTTGTCTCTTTTCCATTTTTCAACCTCTTTCATTTTATTTGTAAAAAGAACTTGTTTTTAAAAAATCATGCTTAATATATTCTAGTAAATCTAGTTGAATTTGCGCCCAAGATCTATTTTAAGGCTTTGCTTGTAAATATGTTGGAATCCACCTTTTCTTCTAGATTTGTGTCTTGAGTGTCCCTGTTGCCAAAATAGCTCTTTATAGTGGGTTTCTTTCTTTTTTGTTGTTTCTTTTTTTTTTTTTTTTGCTCATACTTCCAACCTACTCCTTAACTTTGGACTTAATGTTAGGGTCAGGTTCTGTGTACTTCTGGAAGAAATGTCTGAGTTGAATTTGTATTCTTTTCAGACCTATTGCTGCTTCATTGGGATAAGGTTTTGAGTATTGTATTATTTCAGGATGCCAGGGCCAGCTTGAGTTGGAGACCTGTAAGCTTTCAGTACTCCCAAAACAGCCTGAACTGGGGCAAAGCCAGGTTGCTACTCTCCTGGCCTGACCTGGGTTTGGGTCTGAGTAGTTCATTTATGGACCTGATCTTGTTTAGAACTCCAGCTGACTATGGCTGAATGTAGCTATTATCATGCAGATAGAGAGCTCTATTGGTTCAGAGTAACAGAACTTCAGCCTTCTCTTTGGTTTGAGTTTTCTGCCTCAATTTTTCTGCTACAGTCTAAAGCTTGTAGCAGAGAAGTCTGGAATTGAGATCTTTGCTCTGTTTTGATCCTGGGATCAGAGTTACATAGGTGATCCTTGCTTCTCATACTCACTCAATACACAGTATAGGATCCATAACAGTGCATTTTCTAGATCTTTGCGGAAAAGTAGTAGGAGAGAGCTAGGCTGCTACTCTGCTGCCATCTTGGTTCCTAAATACTTTTTTACTTCTTTATGCCAAATATTTCTGTTTCCTTCAATCAGCCCTCATATGTTATGGTTTTCAGGGTACTCATCATCTTGGTTGTTCTTTTTCTGACATTATTCTTCTTGTCAATGTCCTATCTAAGGATCCCAGAAAAGAGTATAATATCCTAAAACAACCTGAATATAGCACTCCCCTCCTGTGTCTTAGTTTCTTCTTCTCTAAAGTGGGGATAAAATAATTGTACTGCATACCACTGTTATAAGGAAAGTCTTCTGTAAACCTAGAAGTGCTATAGAAAAGTCATTTAAACTATAAATAGTCATCCTAGTTCAAATCTGTTAAGTGAGATGGGGAAAATTTCATATAATGAGGTGATGACATTTGGAAAGTGAAAATGTGAAAGACAATGACATGGGTTTATTGAGAGGAGAGTCTCAATATGGGTACAGTGGAAAGCCTCAATATGGTAGGGCTCTTGAAAGGGCTACATTTTGAGATGAATTGATCCAGCTCTTCCAAGCTTCAGGCCAGTGTTCTTTCTATCAAACCATACTATGTCCATTGTTAAAGACTGTAGAAGTGCTTTGGCTGGAAATCAAACCTAAGTCACTTGGTTATTCTTACCAATAATACCACCATGCTACAGGGAAAATTCAGTAATGCTCTTCCTAATTTCACATTTTATTTTTAGATGAAAACACAGATAATTTTTTAAAAAAAGGCTTACCTTAAAATGGAATTATAGTTCCTTTGGCTAATTCTCAAATTTGTTGTAAGTCTGGGAATTAGTATAGATCTTAATGTAGATAAATGTGGTGGTGGTGTCTACCTTTATTTGTAACTTTGCTGGATTCTTTGTCATTTCTGGTCCATTATGCTGATAGCAACACTAACCAACAACACATTTGTAAGAGTGCCTTCACTTGGTTTGTTTCCTTCTATGTAGGAGGAAAGGAGGCAATTGTGGTTTGATTTAGAAAAGTTTGAGGAAGGATTCTATCCTATCTCCCCTCTAACATTTCCAGCAAAGAAGCCAACCCTCATTTGGACATTACATACTTAATTCCTGTTCTATCTCAGTGTCTCTAAGCTTGGATGCATGCTTTCTAGCTAACTATAAAGCGACATTATTCACTTTCTTGTCTCTATCCTCCAAGTTTCCCAAGAGTACAAACCTCCATCTTCCATGCCTCCATGTTTTTCACTACCTAGGCATTAGACAGTAAGGCTAGCAGTGGACTTGGGTCCATAATGGCATTGTCACTAAAGCTAGGAAAAGAGAAATGGAGGTGACATCTAGCTAACAACCGGCATAGATAGCTAAATTTTAAATGCATTTTTGAGTGTTGCTTTAAACTTTTCCCCTCATTCCTTCTAATCTCTATAATTAAATATCTTATCAAAATTAGTGATATTTTTATCCAAGGAAATTTTTTCAGAGTTCTGAATTTTTAAGAGATTGCATTCACTTGTTATTAGAATTGGTTTTCAGGAGACTACATCTCTCTCTCTCTCTCTCTCTCTCTCTCTCTCTCTCTCTCTCTCTCCATGTCCTATTAATATAAAGCACAACGGTTGATTCCAATAAACTTTCTTCAACTCATTCCACATTCCCAGTATTTTTATACTTCCATTACCATTCACAAATATCCTCGGAAGTGTGTTCCAATCTGGTGATATTATGATAACTTTCCCCTAGGGGTTTCCTTGTTTCTGTGTTACTGTATTCATTTTACCTACTCTTCTTTCCTTGGCCTAAGTCCAGAATAGCCCCTGGTCTTGTTGATTGCTTCACAAACTGTGTGAAGAAACATTCCAGTCCTACATTCCTAGGCAGACATCCTTCAGATTCTATTCATTATATCAGCTGGTGTCAGGGTGATTGAAATGCAGCAGTCATTGTTTGCCTAATGTCTATCTTCCAGGGTCTATTCTGGCCATCTATTTTGGATTAAACATATTTTAAAGATGCATTCGTTTTCAGGAAAATGGTCTGCATTTTGTAAAGATACTCCTGTATTCTGGGGAGCATGTTAGACTTGGAGTCAGGAGATGCCTATGTTTATGTCCCTTCTCTGGCATTTATTAATTGTATGGTGATGGGCAAGTAATTTAAGATTTTTGAGCTTCGGTTTCTTCTCCGGTAGAATGGGGTTAATAATATCTGAAGCATTTACCTCCCGAGGCTGTGAAGACCAAATGCGGTTTTGTGTGTGTGTGTGTGTGTGTGTGTGTGTGTGTGTGTGTGTGTGTGTGTGTATTACTTTGGAAACCTTAATGTGCTATGTGGGCATCAAATAGCTTGGACTTTGGTAGGCAAGTTGAAGTCAAAGGAAAAATGTATGAATTAATACTTTGTTAAATCAGAATTATATAACAGTTATTCAAGGCTCATCTTCATTTTTACTTTCTTTATGAAAAGAAAAAAGGTTTATCAAGCAAGGGAATAACAAAATTTGAATGGCGATATTTAACTCATTTAAGAAAACAATGCATTACACAGTGGATAGAGCACCGGCTCTGGAGTCAGGAGGACCTGACTTTAAATCCGACCGACCGACTTCAGACACTTAACACTTACTAGCTGTGTGACCCTAGGCAAGTCACTTAACCCCAATTGCCTCACCCCCCCCCAAAAGATATATTACTAAAGAATTCCAACTCTTGTAAACAATCCAATTAGAATAAAATAGCCTTTAAAAAAAAAGAAAAGAAAACAATGCCTTGGTGGCAGCTAGGTGGTGCAGTGGATAAGGCACTGGCCCTAGATTAAGGAGGACCTGAGTTCAAATCAGACCTCAGACTCTTGACACTTACTAGCTGTGTGACTCTGGGCAAGTCAGTTAACCCTCATTGTCCCTAAAAAAAAGAAAAAAGAAAACAATGCCTTGACAAATTTTTAACATACTATTTGTGTAATCAGAATTACCCATCTCGCAGAGTTGAAATTTTAGAGCCACATTTGGCTTCTACTTGTTTATTCCCATATCGAATCAGTAGCCAAGTCTTCCTTCTTTGTCACCAAGAGAATTTAGGCCCTTATCACCTCAAGCAGGAATTGCTGCAATACTCTCTTTACTGACCTCTGTTTCTCCATGTTCCACACTCCCCACTCCCTCACTGCACTCCTTCCCCTTGTAGTCTTCCTAAAATAACATCACTCCTCTTCTCAACTGTCAATGGTTCCTTACTGACAACAGAATAAATTCCAAGCTCAAGGCACTTTTACTAGCCTCTGACTTGTCTTTGTAGCCTTAAGTAAAACAATTCCTGAATTCCTGAATGTTCTATTTCAGCCAAACTTGCTTACTTCTTACTGGATTTGGTACATATCTTGTACTTTCTTATCTCTGCACTTTTGCTATCTCACTCACTTAGAATACCCTTCCTCCTCATCTCTGACTATTAAAAACATATTTATCCTTCAAGATTCAGCTTAAATGTCACCTCTCCCATAAGGCCTTACTTGATACATCCTTGTCAGACCACACTCTCTCCCTCCTCTGAACATCTATGTCAATGACTGTCTATATAATTATTTTGGAAAATAATCATATACAATTTAATAATAAATTCTTTGGTTTGAATGGATATTTAAGCCTCTTATTTGGATTTCATTTTTTTAGACATTTAAATCATAGAATCATAGACTCTCAGTGTTGGACAGTCTCTCTAGATCAAGGGATTTTAACCTTTTTTGTGTTGTGTTGTGTGAGTGTGTGTATTTGTGTTTGTGTATGTATGGCAAAGTCAGTGGATCTCTTCTCAGGATAATGTTTTTTTAATGCATAAGATAAAACACATAGGAATACAGAGTAAGCTAATTATATTGAAATACAGTTTTCAAAATATATTTTTTAAAATATTCATAACTCTTTAGTTGAGAACTCTTGTTCTAGACAAGGGCTTCTCAAACTTTGCCCACTCATAACTCCTTTTTGCCCAAGAAATTTTTATGCAGCCTTGAGTATATAGATATATAAAATAAGTATACATAACCTTTTACTGTTACCAAATTTTTCACAACCCCCACACTGAGTTATGAGACCTCATATGACCCACAGTTTAAGAAACTTTGTTCTAGACCAACCTCATGCCCCAAGTACAAATCCTATTTGCAACATCTCTGACAAGTGACTACCTACTTTCTTAAAGACCTCCATTTACAGGGAATCCATTGAAAATCTCTGATTGTTATGAATAATTTGGGGCAGCTAGGTGGTGCAGTGGATAGAGCATTGAGCCTAAAGTCAGAAAGACAAGTTCAAATTCCATCTCAGATTGGTTATTGTCCTTCATTCTCAAAGAGGACCAAAATGATATCACTATGAGTCAAGCTACAATGTGTCTGTGACTGATCAGAACAATATAAGCTTAGAATGCTCTACCACAGGTCGGGCATAAATGGTCCATGTGAACATTTGGGTTGGATTCTCTAAATTTGTGCATCTCACATTTGTTTTGAGCTACTTCAATTCTGCTTTGTTGATAGAGCACAGCACCTTCTCCAATGAGGGCAGGCCATGCTGGGCCATACTGTGCCAGTGTCTCCCATGTCATGCAATCGATTCCAAAGTTCTTAAGAGAGACCTTGAGAGTATCATTATATTTCTTTTTCTGACCAACATGTGAGCATTTGCCTTCTGTGAGTTTTCCATAAAATAGTCTTTTAGGCAAGTGTACTTTTGGCATTCAAACAATGGGGCCAGCCAATCGGAGTTGTGCTTTCTGCAGTAGAGTTAGAATGCTTGGCTTGAGAAAGGACCTCAGTGTCTAGCATCTTATTCTGCCATGTTATCTTCAGAATTTTCCTAAGACAATCAAATGGAAGCACTTTAGTTTCCTAGGCACAGTTGCCTAGCACAGTGCTTGGCACATAGCAGATGCTACATAAGTGTTTATTATTATTATTATTATTATTATTATTATTAATTTTCTTTATTTTAAGCTGAAATCTATTATTCTCCTATTTCCACTTCTTGTTCTTCATTCTACCCCATGAGACTAAGCAGAAAAAAAGTCTCTTCCTTTTTCCAAATGGCATCTCTTAAAATATTTGGAAATTATCATGTCCCCACTAAAGCTTCTCTTCTCCAGGCATGATAGAGAGCATCATGTCTAGACATGATGTTTCTGCTAATGCAACCTGAGATCCCATTCCTCCACTAATCATAAGGTGAAGGAGACCCTGGGCTCTTGAAGGACAGGCCAAGGATTTGCAAGTTCTGGAAGTTTTTGCCAAGTTGGAGAGATTTTAGTTATGGGCAAAGTGACTAACTACCAGCCTATCCAAATGTAGAAGAATATTAACAGGTTAGATGTACGGTGTTACATTTTTGGCCTTGGCAACAAAGGCCATCCATTAGGTCATAGAGGGATTGGAATCTATATGGATGGAAAGTGTACTCAGTGCCAGAAAAATCATAGATTCTAGAATTGAAATAAGATTACATTAGCTTTTTTACATGAACCTGATCCCATTTAGAAAAAAAAAAGGATCTGGCTTTCCCACACTTACCACTTCTGTAACTTTGCACTTTTGCCTCTGCTGCCTTTAGTTTCTTCATCTATAGAATGAAGGAAGTGGACTCCTATGAGGAGTATCAAATTCAGATGGTGAGCAACCTTCCATTTCCAAGTTCTGGCTCTTTCTGAGTATGCCTGCCATTTTGTTAGTTTGAGGCATAACCAATCAGAATTAGCTTTGACCTGGAAATTCTGTTTCATTCCTGAATACTATATTTCACAAAGTTTAGTCACATGACTTGGACATAATGGAGTGACTCTCCACAGGACAAAGAGAACATGCTCAAGTATATACAATTATTGTATTTGTCATAGATAAAATATATAATACAATATCTGGGCAGCTAGGTAGCACAATGGATAGAGTGCCACCCTGGAGTCAAGAAGACTCATCTTCCCAAGTTCAAATATGACCCTGAGCAAGTCACTTAACCCTGTTTGCTTCAATTTCCTCATTTGCAAATTGACCTGAAGAAGGAAATGACAAAAACTCCAGTATCTTTGCCAAGAAAACCCTAAAAGGGATGACAAAGAGTCAGACTAAACAACAACAAAATTCAACATCTACTATATAGCTGTAAAACTGTATGTTTGTTTATGTTGTTTTTTTTCAGAACCAGGAAATTCCTCAGGAAGGCACATGCTAATTGAAATACTGCAATTCTTAGAAAAGTGCATTTAGGAACTGCATGAATAGGAAAATAAGGATATTTAATCCTGGTATACATTTGTATATATGCTGATGTTTGATTTACTCCACCTGTGCTAGAATTGGTGTCAAGTGGGATCTGACTTCTGTCTCCATCACTGGAGGATGGCCACTTAGACACTGTCCTTTGGCAAAGCTGAGTGCTTTGCCCACCTGGCTACTGGGAGAATGACCTAAATCCTATTCTAGGGCTTATGGGAGCTGATGTGAAGTAGGAGTGTCCTCCCCCTTCCTACCCCAACCTTATATTTATCCTTTTTTTTTCTTTTTTTGGTGAAGCAATTGGGGTTAAGTGACTTGCCCAGGGTCACACAGCTAGTAAGTGTCAAGGGTCTGAAGCCAGATTTGAACTCAGGTCCTCCTGAATTCAGGGCCAGTGCTCTATCCACTGTACCACCTAGCTGCTTTCTGTTTATCCTTATTGAATGAATGGATGAGTGAATTAATAAAAAAGCATTTATCCTTAACCTTCCTGTGCTTAAGACATAGTGAGAACTTAATAAATGCTTTTTTATTAATTCACTCATCCATTCATTCAAGACTCAAAACCCCTACACCTATGATTTAGTTCTTCCTCCTCATGGTATAAGGCATGGGTTTGGGATCCAGTGCTTTTCCATCTGGTGATGTAGGAATCTTTGACAGCAGCTCAACTCAGTTCTGATCTCACTATTCTTTTTTTTTTTTTTTTAAATAATAGCAAACATTTTTATTTAAAGTTTTGAATTCCAAATTCTATCCTTTCTTTCTTCCTTCTCCTCCCCCTCCCTGAGGTGGTAAGCAATCAGATATAGGTTATACATGTACAATTATGTAAAATATTGCCATATTAATAATTTTGTATTTTAAAAAAGAATAAAAGAAAAAATCAAAGAAAGTGGAAAATAGCATGCTTCAGTCTGTGTTCAATCAATATCAGTTCTTTCTTTGGAGGTGGATAGTATGCTTCATCATTGTCTTGGATCATTGTATTGCTGTGAGTTCGCTATTCTTAGAGCAAAGGGAGAAAACTTAACAAATGAGACCTGGCAATGAGAACTTGACACAATTTTATTCTTGTTCCTCTCTCACCTTGAGACTTTCAGTTTACAGTGGTCAAGTAGTATGTCACATTGTCTCTCTGGTCCTTCACTTTCTTCTTTCTATTGAGTGATAGTGTTTGTCTCTCTCCAGTCTTGAAGTTCTCTCACTATCATTCAAAGATCAGTAACAATGATTTAACAATCCTATCTGTCTTCTTTTTCACTACCTGATACATATTTTATCTGGGCTTCGCAACTTCATTTCTTCATGTGAGTCAGTTATATGCATTCTTATCATCTCCTTACTTATACTTCCTTATATATGATTTCAATTAAATGCCAGTTGTCATCATTCTACCCTTCCTAATCTGAACATCACACTTCTTTATATAGGAAAAAAGAAGTCCAATCGAGATTGAGTCAGTTTTCTTTTCTAGTGTCCCTTAATTTTTCTGTTGTCTTCAAACTAACATATGTTCTCAACAAAAATTTTTGGCGATTTGATTTAAATTGTTTTTGTGCATGATTAACACATCATGTTTTGTACACGACTAATTAGGTTGAGAGGGTTAATTACAGCCAATGTTGGTCAATAGACTAATCTCCAATGTTAGTTTGAGGACTATTTAATGCTGAATACAAGCAAGCAAACAAAAATTCCCCAAGAAAATGCTTGAGGTATGTCTGTACCTTTGTTTATCTTTCCAGATAGATTTATTAAATTAAATTATTCAGCCCTCAAGGAAAGGGTGAATTTCCTTATATTTCCATTTGCATTGAACATTAGCTAGCACTTCACTCTAATGTTTAACTTGAGGCTGTTGCACATTATTCATGCATTTATCCATTTATTTATTGAGTAGATTCTACACACAAGGTACTGTAGTGGATATAAAGGTGAATAAGACACAGTTCCTGACTTCTGAGAGCTTACAGTCTAGTAGACAAGAAAATGATACTGTCCAATAACTGATTTAAATGCATATATGATAACAAACATAAGAACAGTACAAATAAAATAGTAATAAAGTTTAGAAAAAGAAGAGATCACTTCTAATTGGGGGGGGTAATCAGAGAATTCTTCATGGAAATGTTGGTATTTGAGTATCTGAGTTGGCCCATAAAAGGTAAATAGAATTTAAACCTATGGAGATAGGAGATAAGAGGGAACACTCTGGGTAAAGGGGACAGCAAGAAAGAAGGGAAGGAAGAGAGACTTCATATTTATTCAGGAATAACAAAGCACCTAATTTTGGAGAGTAGAGTGCTATAGAGTAATAAATAGGAGGTTGACCTGGAAACACAAGTTGGGGTTAGTCTGTTGAAGGTCTTCAACATTAGGCTAAGTGATATGGAATTAGTTAATGAATTAGGCATAATGGAACCATTGAAGGCTATTGAACAAGGATGTGGCAGGCTAAAAGCAGTACTATAGAAAGACTAGTGTATGTACATTATGCAGGATGCCATAGAGAATAGCAGGTTGATTTATAGGATTATAACTATAGAGTGAGAAGGGCCCACAAAATTCATTTTATAGCAGAAGAAAGTGAGACCCAGAGAGTTTAAACATCTTACCTATTGTCACACAAGTTAAAAGTTGTTGAGTCAAGATCTAAACCCATAGATGTCCTCTCCCAGGATACCTCTATATATCTGTATTCATACCTATGCCCATGTCTATCTATAGCTATAATTTATATCATTTATCTTTATAGTTACCTATATTATCTACCTGCATATCTGTATCTGTAGGTATTTGTAGATGGTAGGTGATTGATAGGTAGGTAGATAGATATACAAAGTCTTCTCTCCATAAATACCTTAAGGGTGGGCACTATTTTTCTTTTATATTTGTATCATCAGTGCTTAACAGTGTCTGCTATATTCAACCACTTAATACATGTCTTTTCATTCATTCATTCATTCTTCATTCATTCATTCATCCATTCATCCATCCATTTATCCATCCATGTAAGCCTTGTGATCTTGTGCAACTTTTATCTATATCTTCCTCTACATTCTTGAAATCATATTTTCTTTTTTGGTAGGGCAATGAGGGTTAAGTGACTTGCCCAAGGTCACACAGCTAGTAAGTGTTAAGTGTCTGAGGCCGGATTTGAACTCAGGTCCTCCTGAATCCAGGGCTGGTGCTTTATCCACTGTGCCACCTAGCTGCCCCCCTTCCTCTACATTCTTGACAGTCAATTAACTCAAAATACTAGGGACTTGGCCTTTAGATCTCTTGGCATTGTGTGAATAGACCAATGGAAAATACATACTCTCTACTATTTCCCCTTGGTTTCACTACAATTGACCTGCCTCTTTTTCTGGTCAACCATCTCTCTGATAATACTCTTTTTTTTGCAGGGCAATGAGAATTAAGTGACTTGCCCAGGGTCACACAGCTAGTAAGTGTCAAGTGTCTGAGGCCGGATTTGAACTCACGTACTCCTGAATCCAGGGCCAGTGCTTTATCCACTGTGCCACCTAGCTGCCCCCTCTGAAAATATTCTTAACATTATTTCTCATTGTCGCAAATTCTAGAATGTCACTTTAAAAGAATGATTAGTGAAGAAGACGTTTATATCTCTGCCCTTTTGCCTGTTTTCACATGCCCAAATGCAGTTATATATTTCCCCCCATTCCAGTAATAGTTACTATAGTCTCAAAGAGTACCCCACCACTACCTTTTTTTTGCCCTCCTTGTGAGTTACAGAGTTGCTTGTTTCTTCACATTGAATCTCTGTCTATATCATCTTTCAGAGTAAATGAAAAACTCTCTAGCCTCCCCACAGAGTGAAATTGCACTGGTGTCAGCAATAAAAAAGGACATCTACTTGGTGTGACCAGAAGCTTCATCACAATGTGGAGTCTGCCCAAAACTGATTCTGCCCAACTCTCCCAGCTACACATGTCCAGCTTTTTTAGCTATGCATGAACACTGATGCATGTAAATTCAATGCTAAAATCAGGTAGTGAATTAAGGTGACCAAGACATTCTGCCACATAAAATCAATCTAAATTTATAAAAGTAAAATTGCTTTTAATAACAAAAGGAACTTTAAAAACAAATATGAGACCTTGTTCATAAACCATTCACTAATCATAAGAAGCTAGTATAGGATAAAATGGATACTACTCTGTTTAACTTTGTTTGTTTGTTTGTTTTTTTGATTTTTGTTTTGGTGAGGCAATTGGGGTTAAGTGACTTGCCTAGCGTCACATAGCTAGTAAGTGTAAAGTGTCTGAGGCTGGATTTGAACTCAGGTCCTCCTGAATCCAGGGCCAGTGCTCTATACACTGCGCCACCTAGCTGCCCCTGTTTAACTTTTAAAGTCCTTCACAGCCTATCCCCATCCTACCTTCCAAGCTTCATTGAACATTACTCCTCTTTCTACCCTCTGTGATCCAGACAAACTAGACTTATTTTTCTTTCTCACTCATGATACTCTGTCTTCCGTTTCTTTGTCTTTGCATCGGTCATTCTCATGTTTGACCAATAATTCACTCTCACCTTTTCCTCATAAGAATATTTCTTTTCTTTTAGTCAGTCATCAAGGATTTATTAAACATTTACTCTGTATAAGACATTTATTGTGTCATACCTTGCATTTTTGTTTTGTAGAGAAATCAGCAACCTTGTTGCCTGCAGTAATGTATATGTTATGGGTGTGATGAGAAGAACCTTCTATCTACTAGACACTTCCCATGGAACTGGTCATGTGCTTTAGTCCCTTGAGGTGGGACATGTGCTTTTCAACATCAAGGATATTATGCTGAGCTCCATAAACTCAGAAACACAGACAGAAGGAGAATGAAGATTGGTTGGCCTGGTCCCCACTCCAAAATAAAAGCTCCATGAGGAACTCACCAATGAGAGAAAAGGTTGGCATGGCGGAATAATGTTCTAGGGTGAGAAGGCCCCAGGATATGAAGGAAGTTACAGGGTAAAGGGTGAGTGAAGGGAATAAGCATTTATATAGTACCTACAAAGTGTCACATACTGTGCTAAGTGTTTTACAAATATTATCTCATTTGATTCTTATAAAAATTCTGCAAGATAGGTGCTATTATTATCCCAATTTTACAATTAAGGAAAATGAGGCAAACAGAGGTAAAGTAACTTGTCTGAGGACAGATATGAACTCAGGTCTAGATCCAGCTTTCTACCTATTGATGCCTAGAGTTATACTGTGGCAGAGACATGGTATTGAAGTTCAGAAAGTCAGAGGTACATCTGGGAGGGGAATGTAAAGGTAAATAAGTAGGTTTCTGTATACTTGGACAAAATTTCCTATTGAATAGTTGTGAGCCCACTAATGTCCTCCAGAGAAAGGTGAGAAGTGTAAATGTGAATATTTTTTAACTTGCTTGACCCTAGGCCCTCTTCACTTTCATCACCACAAAGCAGCAGAAGCAGCAGAGATGTCTTTTAAAGAAACTACCTCTTTACTATTCATACTCCCTTGGTAATATTTTTTGTACAACTTTTCATGTACATGTATGATTGGGAACATATACTGCAGCCTATTTATGCATAGCATATCCATGTCTTTCCTTGATCTTTTGAATTATCTGCTTGTTTGAGTTTTTGGTGTTCCATAATTTACAGATTACTTGGGGGGGAAAAGGTGGGGGTCTTTAAAATACTAGTGACTTTTGAGGCAGGAAGCAGTCTGGGATGTTTCAAAGTATTCCACAGTTTTCAAAATGTCACATAGTCCTGTTTCTTCCTTTTACTTACCTCTTTTCTTGGTTTATTATTCCTCCTTAGAACCTGTCCACTTGATAGTTTGCTAATCTAGTAGTTATTGTTTTTATACAGTTTGTTTTTCTAGAGTATATTGTTGGATCTATCTCATTGGGAGAGCTTTTTGGTGTTCTAGGGATTCATGCTAATAGTATAACATGATGATCATTTAAAGAAACTTCCAGTAATAGGGAATCTCTTTGTTTAAACTTGGAATAGGACATTTTTCATGGTGCTGGCGAATACTTTCATTGAGTATGTGTCTTATATCTATATCTATAACATATATATATGTGTATACATACATAAAATATATATAACTATATATGCATACACACATACACACACACACACACACACACATATATATATATATATCTTGTTTTATCAGTATTCAGTAGATTATTGAACAAAGTTATTGCCACAGGCACATGTCAGAGAGTCTCATGTAATTATGCCATATGCATGGGAAATACCTTGTTTGTGTGGAAGCTTGAAGGCTACATTTTACCCTGTTACTTCAAATGCTTTTAAAAATTCAATAAACAATATACACTGTGGGGTTTTTATAGTCTATACACATCTCAGTCAGATGTATGACTGTGAAGATGTGATCTGTTGTAGAAATCATTTATGAAAGCCTCCCTGTTCTCTTCTTATTTTTAATAGAGGGTGTGTGCAAAAAGGAAAGAACCCTAGAGCTTAGGATCAGAAGGTCTAAGTTTTATCATGACTTTTTGCCTTGCAGATTGAAAGGGCATATTCTGCTCAGATTGCTTTTGCCCCTTGTAAAGGGTAAATCCCTTTCACAATTGAGTAGGTCATTTTAAATCTTATGAAGAATATAAAACTGAGTAGGCTCATTTGCACTTTGTAAAAAAGATTGGTGGGAAAGGGGTGGGGGAGGTTGAGTAGATACTTTACACAGGAAAAGGCCAACAAACTAGTTTAACCACAGCAGAGACAATGAGACATAGTTTGCCCATTTACCTTTTCCACATCCAATCATTTTCATGGACCAACATGAGAGATAAAGATTTGGGAAATGTACTTACTAGTCATTATAAGTTAGGGTGATGTCTCTCACTTGGACAAAAATAATTTCAATGGGAAGAATGCTTTTCCTACTGAGTATATGGGATTACAATAAAAAAATACCCAAAGGTGAAGGATTCTTTGAAATTTTCTTTAAGCATAAACAAACATCAAACTAAAGACAACAATTTGCATTAAATCAACTGGGCTCTATATCAATTAATCTACTTCTTCATTTGTTCATTTGGTTTTTCTATCAGGTCTTTATTTTTCAGTGTCTTTACAAATGATATTAGAGAATTAGGAAGATGGTGCTAGAAACCAAGATGCTTTTTATTGCTAGATGTGGGGTATTGATCCTGACAGTGTAGGTTTGAGTAGCTAGGGAATACCACTGAAGAGAACAGGAAAAAGCTAAAACTAGGGAGAGCTAGGTCTGGGGAGACTGAGAGGAGAAAGAAGCTGGATCAGATTGGTTGGAGGGAAATGAGGTTATGCTTGGGGACAGAATCAGAAACTATTGTTGGATTTAGGGTCAGAAAAATCTGTTAGAGTCTAGGTGAAGAATTAAATAGAGCAAAGACAATTGTTGCTCCTACTCCAGGTTCCACTCATAAAACAACGTGGGGTAGGTCTGTGGTTAGCGAGTGGAGGAAACCTTGTGTCTAATTGATCCTTTTGAACATTTACCTTTAATGGTAGAATTAAAACATGATCTGTGAAGCACCCCTGCTGGAATGCTTCAAGTGTGCAGGGATCTCATGTGCCCTCCCATGTAGGTAACATTCAAATCCGTCATAACCAGCCCCCTCCCAAAACTCCAGTGTGGAGAGACCTCATTCCATCTGCCTACCACTGGAGTCCATTTATAGTCATCTGGATTTGGGTTATTGTCAATTTTTCCATCATTTCCAAGCCTCTTTGCTTTTGAATTCCCTAGTCTTCCCAGCATTAAAGTTAACTTAGCGACAGCTACCAGGAAGTAATAAATGCCACCACAACATTCCACCATCCCTGTATTTATTTGTTTGTGACACAGCCGATTCTCCCATTCATTGTTCACAATGGAATCCTATTCAAAGTGATCTTGTGCTTAGCAATTGCCCATCCCAGTACATGCCTAGGGTTTGCATCAGTGCCTGTCAGACCCAGGGTTAAAACTATTGGAGGTCCAGATGACATCTGGCTTCTCAGCTCCTCCAGAATATTGGCTCCAGTGTTTATCAGTGCATTATTCATCAAAACTGATGATGCAAAGTACAACATGCTGTCTGCAGCTCAGTGTATGAGGAGGGAAGGAGTTGGCAGAAATGCCTGGTGTTCTGTGAGCAGCATGTAATCAATAGTCTGGGTGCTTGTTCACTTTATGTTGATGACTATTCCCTCTGGTACATCTTTGTATATTTTTGGGTTCACTGTACTACCAGCTGCACAATTTTTCTTTCTCTGTTCCTGATACCAGCCATGATAGGCAGAGCAGAAGGGGCAACCTTCCTGTGTGGTGGGTGTCAAATCAAATAAACTAGTTACCCAAAGCATGTCAGAAGGCTCAGGAGAAAAAAAAAGACAAATTCCATATTTTTTTCTAGAGTTCTTGATGATGAAGTTAAACAGACTAGTGTCTAAATGTCACTAAGTCCATTTCACTTCTAGAGGAAAATGAAATGCCACCAACCTTTCCCCTACACTCCCCACTCAGAATCCCCCCCCCCTAACCTTTCCTGTATTGCCTCAAATTATTTTTGTTTCCTCTCTATCCTCAAAACATCTGTGTGGGTGGATGTTAATTGAGGAATTATCAATTTTTGTGGGTATTAATTTAGACCCATTCTTAAAATGTAGGTGCTCTCCAAGGTTCTATCTCTGTTTCTTGTCGCTGCTCCTCTTTGCCTACAATAGTGACCTTGTTAATCCCTATTATCTGTTACCTCTAAGTGGATGGGTCTTAGATCTTTATTTCCCACTTACCCAAGTCTCTCTTTGTTGTCCTTTGATCATTTTTCAATCCTGCTAACTCTTCCTGACCCCATTTGGGGTTTTCTTTGCAAAGATACTGGAGTGGTTTGCTATTTCCTTCTCCAGATAATTTTACAGATGAGGAAACTGAGACAAACAGGGCTAAATGATTTGCCCAAGGTCACACAGCTAGTGTCTGACACCATATTTGAATTTAGAAAGATGAGTCTTTCTGTTTCCAAGCCTGGCACTCTATCCAACTGCTGGCTAGATATTTACACTGGCTTATCTGACCGATACCTCCACATATTAAAACCTGATGCCTTGTCTTTCTCCAAACTATTTCCTCCTCCTCTGGACTTACTATTTCTTTTAATGGTATCACTACTCTTCTAGTCACTTAGCTTGAAACCTCGCTCATCTTGAAGTTCTGCCTCTCTATTAACACCCAAATTTCCAGTTAGCAACAACATCTTGTCCATTTCATTTTTCTGTATCTTCCTCTCCATTTCTACCATCACCACCATAGTTTGGCATTTATTTTCTCACATCCAACCTATTTTAATAGTCTCCTAAATGGCCTCTTGTTCAATCTATGACCTATTACAATCCATCCAGATTGATCTTCCTAATATATAGCTTTGACAATGTTGCTTTTCTTTCACCTCACCCTTACCCATCTTGAGTCCGTGTACTTTTCTGCTCCTCCTTCCATTAAGACCCTCTGGAATCCTCTTCTATTATTTACAAACATTGCTTCATCTTAGACTTTTCTTACTCTTTTTAGGACACAATTATCCTTACATAGTCTATTCTTACCCCTCTCCAGCCCCAGCAGCAGAATGTAGCTTTTTTTTTTTGAGGGGCAATGAGGGTTAAGTGATTTGCCCAGGGTCACACAGCTAGGAAGTGTCAAGTGTCTGAGGCCGAATTTGAACTCAGGTACTCCTGAATCCAGGGCTGGTGCTTTATCCACTGTGCCACCTAGCTGCTCAGAATGTAGCTTCTTGAAAGCAGGAACTATTTTATTGTAATTGTGTCTTTATATCCCTGACTTCTAAATTGTGTCACTCCCCCCACCCTATAATTTCATTAGTGTAAAGCAGTAGTGTCATATTGATATAGAAACTGATCTCTACAGGCTACATATTGATCTAGAAATCTACATATTAACATTATTATATTTTATTGTATTTTATTTATCTTGTTAAACATTTCCCAATTACATTTTAATTTGATGCTGCCATAAGTTTGACACTTCTGGTGTGTATAGTAATGGTTCTCTAAGTGTGGTCTAGAGATCTCTGGGATTCTCTGAAACTCTTTCACAGGATTCCCAGGATCAAAATCACTTTTAAAATAAAAGACATTTTAATTATTAGTGCAGTAAATATCAATAGATACAAACTATGTAAACAATATCTTTTTGGATGTGATCCTCAATAATTAAGTGTGTAAAAGGGTCCTGAGACCAAAAAGTTTGGAAACCACAGGTGTGGAGAATCCTCAGAGGGAAGCCTTCTCTTATCAGTGCAGATTGGCAACTGATCTGCATTTTCTTTTTTAGAGTTTGCTGAGGAACTGGGAGGTTTACAGGTAGTTAACAACATCTATTGAACACCTTCTTTTGTGCCGGTCATTGAGTTAAGCACTGGGGATACAAAGAAAGGTAAAAGATAGTCCCTGTTCTCAAAGAAGTCATAATCCAATGTGAGAGCCAACCAGCAGACAGTTGTGTACAGTTGAGGTATATACAGCATAATCAGAGATAATCAAGAAAGAGAGAAGACACTGTATTAAGGGGAGGATTAATAGAGGCTTTGTGTAGAAGGTAACATTTTAATTTGGACATGAAGTAAGCCAGGGAGGCCAGGAAGCTGAGAAGAGAAGGAAGAGAATTCCAGGCATGGGACATAGTGAAAATGCCCAGAGTTGGGAGATGCAATGTCTTGTTTGAAGAACAGCAAAAAGGCCAGAGTCCCTGGATCACAGAATACATGGTAGGCCATAGGTTATGAGAGGGGTGGCTAGATGACTTACTAGATAGCTGGACCTTGAATCAGGAAGACCTGAGTTCAAATTCAGCCTCAGACACTTATTAGTTGTGTGACCCTGGGGAAGTCATGTAACCTCTGTTTGCCTTGAGCTGTTAAAGAAGGAAATGGCAAACCACTCCAGTATCTTTGCCAAGAAAATTCAATGGACAGTATACTTCCTGGGGTCATGAATGGTTGAACAAGACTGAATAACTGATCAGCAAGAACAAAATGGTGTAAGAAGACTGGAAAGATGGCTTGCTTAGAGTCAGAAAACCAGTATGTGTCATAGATGAGACTTTGCCCTGAGTCTTCTTGAATTTAAGGCCAATTCTCTACCCATTATGTCACAATGCCTTGTTCATAGTATGGGCGTATGCATTTTTTAAAAAAGAAAATTGAATTCAGTTATCTCAGGGCTCTCCACATGCCTGGTTACCTTCCACTGGATAGACTCCCCACATTCTTGGTATTCCTAAAATGTGGTGCCAGAAATGAACACAATACATCATATGTGCTCTTACTAGGGCAGAGAACAATGGGACTATCTCTGACCTTCTAGGTCTTAGATATTGTGCTTCTTTTTGCAGCCTAAACTTTTATTCATTAGTCATACTGCTGACTGATACCAACCTAGCAGTCATCCTAACTATTGTGAGGATCAAGTGAGTAAATCTTTTTGCAAATGTTAAAGCACAATATGAGTGAACATGAAGATGATGAAGAAGAAAAAAGAGTAACTCCTATTTGATCATAGAGACAATAGGGAGCTACTGACTCTGGAACCAGTATATTTTAAATTACATTCCACTATAAACTTTCATAAATATAGTTTTGAATGGTACCAAATGGCAAACCACTGCAGTATCTTTGCCAAAAAACCTCTAAATGGGATCATGCAGGCTTGGACACTACTGAAACAACTCGACAGTGATGATGACGACAAAAACAAATAGCATAAGGCTGTATATTTAAAACAATTTTATTCAGCAACTAACATTATTATGAATAGCTGTTAATGAAAGGATAAGATTGTTCACTCACTACAAATACTTGATAATTGGGAACAATATTGGGAATCATATGACAGCTCATCTTATAAGATGCTTCCCAACAGTTGTCATTTTCTGCGTGTTTGCATGTATGTGTGTATGTGCACACGTGTGTCAGTATTCAGGATCATTCCAGTCCATCACCAGAGAGTCAGCATAGTATAGGAAGAACACTGAATTCAGCATCAGAGGACTTGGGTTCACTTCTCAGCTTTGTCATTTCAAAGACTTTGAAACTTTGCCACTTTGAGACTTTTCTTATTTCTTCTAGTGATTTGACTC
The DNA here is from genome assembly GCF_019393635.1 of Dromiciops gliroides. Taxonomy (NCBI): domain Eukaryota; kingdom Metazoa; phylum Chordata; class Mammalia; order Microbiotheria; family Microbiotheriidae; genus Dromiciops; species Dromiciops gliroides. The sequence goes on from NC_057861.1 coordinate 250,626,487, forward strand.
AAAATTATGCCTTTTCTCTAGTTTTTCAATTTCTTTCTTTCTATTAGCTCCTTCTTTGCTGCTTACAAGCATGTCTACATCTAGCCCATTCATTATAAAAACAGCAAAACAAACAAAAAATTACTTTACCCTTCCAGCTCTTGTCCTATCTCTCTCTCCCCTTTCTTAGTCAAGCTCCTAGAAAAGTCATCTAACCTATTTCCTCTACTTCCTTAATAACAACTATAACTATCATTTATGTAACACCTGCTATGTGCTAGGCACTGTGCTAAGTACTTTATAAGCATTATTTCACTTGATTCTTATGATCATTCTGTGAGGTAGGTGATATCATTATGCCAGTTTCACAGATGAGGACACTGAGGCAAATAGATTTTTTAAAAGTGACTTGCTGGGGGCAGCTAGGTGGCGCAGTGGATAAAGCACCGGCCCTGGATTCAGGAGGACCTGAGTTCAAATCTGACCTCAGACACTTGACACTTCCTAGCTGTGTGACCCTAGGAAAGTCACTTAACCCCCATTGCCTCACCAAAAAAAAAATTAATTACAAAAGTGACTTGCCCTGAACCAGGGATGTGACTGTGTAGAAGAAGGGGCAAATTATAGGAAAAGTGGAGATAGAATTGGCAAGACTTGGCAAACGATCACAAGTAGAGAGGAGGATAGGGAAGAGACAAGGAAGACTGAAATTACAAACCCAAGTGACTGGAAGTATATAGATCTCTCCTCAAAAACCAGAGCAGTTTGGAGAAGCGGTGGGCATGTGTTTTGGAGGAAAATAATGAGTTTTACATTGGACATGTTGAATTTTAGATGTTTATAGAATATGCAGGAGGAGTTGATGGTGCATGACAAAAGGTTGGGAGAATGATTACAGTTTAATATCTAGTTCTGGGATTCATCTTCATGAGGTTGACTGATCAAACTGGTGTAAGCTGGTCAGATCTCCAAGAGAGGCATATAAGGAAAAAAAGAGAAGAGGGTCCACGACATATCCCTGAGGAACAGACACATTTAGGGGCAAATATGAATGATGATTTAGTATCTGAAATGATGAGAAGTAGTCAGAGAGTCTATGTGGTCTTTATGCTATGTTAGTGAATGTCATGGAGAGATATAGATTAAGTACAAATAGATAGAGTTGGAACTGGTTGAAGAACCAGTATTGCTTTGGTGAATTGTTTCAAGATGTTTTATGTTTAAGTTTTCTTGGGTACCTTGTTGATATGTAAATTTCCCTTCTCAAAACTAATCCATTGTGAACCCTCAAAATAGTTTGATCTGTAATCTGATGTTAATATAACTATGATTATGAATTTATGAAAAACCTTATTGCGTTGTTTGAACCTACCCCTGCATGGCTAGGAAACTGGACCATCTCTACTTGAAATCAATCATTGTTTCTAAGGGCTCCTACCAGGTACTTCTGACTACTCCCACAGCTGCCAAACTTGTGGGTGTGTACACCTGAATCATCTGAAGAAAGTCCCTGCTCCGGAATGGATGGTGGAAACCTCTAGGGACCTCAAAGGTTCATCTAGTATAGATCCAGAAGCAGCAGACCTCCAGATGAGACAGCTGTTTCAAGATTCCAGAATCTTGAATATATGGTCTTAGTTATTTTCCTCTTCTCTTTTGTTATGCACCCAACCAAATAACTCTGTGAGGTAGGTGATATTATTATCTGAATTTCACAGATGAGGACATTGAGGTAAACACATTTTTTAAAAAGTGGACAGATTTTTTATCATTCCAATTTTTTTTAGTATATGTGCTGCTGAAGTGAGCACTGGACAGATTTTTTTTAAAAGTGGCTTACCCTAAACCAAGGATGTAATTGTCATAATGGGCTAGATATGAACATGCTTGCAAGCAGTATTGTCATGAATGTGTCAATATCAGTTCAAAAAGTATCTAGTAGAGTCCTGTGGAGACTTGTTATTTGTAAATGCCTTGGAAAATTTTCCAGAACCATGAAGTTATTTTAAAATTATTTAGTAAAATCATTAAAAGGAAACAAATCGGAGATCGTTACTATTATATTTGTATTTTTTCCATATTTAGAATTTGGTACTCAAATTGGGTCCATGGATGTTTATTTCATCTCTAGTCTTTTAAAAATGTATTTATATTTTATTTTCTCAATGTTTTTCCAATACATAATACATTTTGGTATCAAAAATTGTAGAAAAGATAACAAAATAAACTGCCCTTAAGAAAATAACAGTAACTGATATTTATACAGGCACTCCCTTGAAATAGACTAGGAATGAATCATGTGACATAAATTATTGGGTATAGTTAATAATTAATTCAAGTCCAATAAGGAGCAGCTTTTTTTTTTAGCACAATTGATTTTGACCAATTTGGTGATTTCTGCATAGGCTGAATGTACCCACTGTATACCATTGTATACCACAGACACAGGGAGCAATGCAGATGGGTTTGCTGTGAATGCTTGACCACCATGTTTTTTGCCTAGAATTTAATCTTTCCTAATCTTTGACATTCAGCATTTTTATATGAATACGAGTAAAAATGACACAGAGACCAATGGAAAGGCACATGATGATAAGAGCAGGTTACAACATATAACTGAAAGAACAAGAATTGTAAGATAGGAGTAGAAGATATGATTATTGCATGGAAAGACAGAAGAATACCAGGGTGCTCCACTGGTATACTCACCATGTTGGAAGAAATTAAGGAGGTGTCCTAGAACATTGGAAGACTTCTCCCTGATCCTCCCATGGTGAACTTTTGAGAGAACAAAACTCTCACCAGGCTGGACAGCTACACATGTACTATAATCTGCATTATTAGTAGGAATTGCTGTAACCCCAGAGTTATAGGAGTGTTTTCTTTCCCAGTAGAATATAAGCACCTTGAGGTCAGGGGCTATTTTATTTTTTCTTTGTATGTCTGGCTTACAGAAGAGTGCCTTGTCATAGTAGCTGCCAGATGAATATTTGTACAATTGAATTGAGTTGATGAGACATTTTATAGTGCTTTGTAGAGTCCTAGAACTTTGCAAAATACAATTTGAGAAAAACCAGACTAGATTTAGGGTCAAGATGAATACCCAATGAGGCCAAAGCTAAGGTCAAGAAACTAATTCTCCCATATATATTAAATAAAAATGGAAGCTCACTCCTTTATTAAACTTTCTAGAGCTTGATGATTTCTCATTATTGGCATACCATACAACATGTTGTTTTATGACAAATGTGTTAATACATTTGCAATCCTTTTATCAGAGGCTATCACATTACACAAAAGTTCTGGATACAGTGATGAGAATACAATGATGCCCCACTTCTCTGGTGTATAGTTGTATCTGGGGTCATCACAAGTCCTCCTACCTCTATCTTGCCACTAGACTCAGATGTTTCTGGAGAAGAGAGTGAGGCTGATGACTTTGCACAGCTCTGCCTCACTTAAATCTAAAGCATTTACAAGTCAAGACATCACCCTTCTGATCTCATTGGTCCTCTTCTAGAACAAGGATGAACAGCAACAACAGCTGCCCCACCCAGATATTATGGGAACCTCATTCCACAATATTTCTCATTGTATTGTCACCAACTTCTCTTGTCATCTCTTTGTATAAAGTGCTAACATAATGGCTTCAGTTTACAAGGCTCAAAGAATGATTTAGTGTCACAGAAAATCAGTAGTGTTCATCATAGCTCATAGAAAATAACAAAATCACCTGTTTGACCCTCCCCTGACAGTCCTCTAGATAGCAATGACATTTCAAAACCCCCTTGTCCTAGCCAAGAACATTTGTCCTCTTTGCACCAGTTTGAAAGAAGTGTCAATCAAGAGGGTGGGGGAAGTGCTACTCTACCTTTCTTCCTTGTGTTACAGTTTTGCTAACTACTGGCCTTAGTAAAGCATGCCGAGTAGTCATTAACATGTTTCCCCTTCCAAATTCCAAATGGATCTTCATTTTCTAAACCAGGTTGGGTTGGGGTGTCTATATAAGTCTCCATCCTCTCTTATCCAGTACTTGGATTGTCTGTTGAGGCACAGTAGATAGAGTAATGGATTGGGAAACAGGAAAACCTGAGTTCAAATCTTACCTTAGAAACTTACTTGCTATGTGATCCTGGGAAAGTCACTTAACTATTCAGACTTGGTTTCTTCCTCTGTAAAGGAAGGATATTGATGGCACTTGCCTCAAAAGTGTTGTTGTGAGGAACAATGAAATAACATGTGCAAAGTACTTGTAAACCTTAATGTACTATATTAATGCTACTTCATATTATCATATCAACATTTCCTAAGGGTTCTCTAGACATGATAGAGACCCCTTGGTTCTCTCTCTCCCTGAGAAATAGTTTCACTCATTTATCCCCTTTTCCTTACCTTCACACAAGATCTGTGGCTCCCATGGGGGCCAACTATTTAAGGTTATTCAAATTACCCTGGACTTCCTCCTGTGCATGACATGCAAGGCAGGTAGATGGGACTCAGAGTTGGGGAGCAAGAACATGCAAAGAGTGTACAATTTTACTACCCCTGCTAAAAATGATCACACAATGTGACTATAATGTATTAAAAACCTTTAAAAACCCCATTCAGTATAAGACAAAAATCACATAGCTAACAATGTTTTGAGCTAGTAATTGAACCCTAGTGATGTTAACCCCCTGAGTGGCAGTCTGCTTCCTGTCATTATACCACATATTGTGTGTGCCTAAATATTGTTCCTATGGAACTAACCCTCCCTTGTAACATTTCGATTAATGTTGTATTTTCACAGAACCAATTAAGGATTATAGCAGAGGTATGCCTGTATCATTTAACAGAAAAGAGAAAATTGTGTGTATGTGAGAGAGAGGAGGAAGAGAAGGAGGAAATGAAAGAAAAGTAGGAGGAGGAAAAGAAAGAGGTGGAAGAGGAGGAAAAAGAGGAGAAGAAAAAGGAGAAGGAGAAAGGAGGAGAGAGGAGGGATAAGGATAGAGAGGAAAAATGAGGAGAGGGGAAGAGAGGAAGAGATATTGAGAGGAAGAGAAAAAAATGGGGCAAGAGGAAGGAATTTTAAGTAAATGAGAAAGAAAAGATAGCCAAATGAAGAAAGCTAATTCTCATTTCATTCACTATCAGCCTGAGTCCCAGAGTCATAGTGAGTGAATGGTTTAGTGGACAAGCACACCCTATACATGGGATCAGAAATACTGGGGACCTTAGGCAAGTCATTTAACTACTATACTCTGAACTCCCAATTCCTCTTCAAAATTCAGGTAAAATGACTTACTATCACAAAGTATATCATTAGTATGAGTGAACATCAAATGAAGTAATGTGTATAAAGTGCTATGTCAGTAAAAGTCACCTCTTATTAGGTTATTTTGGGAATCTAGTATGCCCCATGAAATTTGGGTTTTAGGATTTCAGTACATTGGCTTCTGTAAAATAAAGCATACTGAATTCTCTTCCTCTTCAGGAGGGATGAAGGTGTGTAATCTCAGCTATCCCAAACCTCCTTGTCCAGATGGTCTGTGTGTCCATGGCTAGCCTGCAGTTCTGATGAGCACTGCTAGTCGAGTATATGGGAACAAAATGTGTAAAATTAACCATTTGGGGGTTTTTTGTGAGGCAATGGGGGTTAAGTGACTTGCCCAGGGTCACACAGCTAGTATGTGTCAAGTGTCTGAGGCCAAATTTGAACTTAGGTCCTCTTGAATCCAGGGCCAGTGCTTTATCCACTGTGCCACCTAGCTGCCCCCTAACCCTTCATTTTTGAATAAGTAAATCTCACCCACAACATTACAGAATTTGAGAACTAATAGGGACCTCAGATACTGAGGGACTCTTGATTCTAGGAAGCAGTGAAGTCTCATAAAACTACCAAACTTCTAGAACTCTCTTCAGTGTATGGTCAGGGAAAAAACACAAAGAAAATTGTCTTTTTACTAAATGAATAGCTCCATGAACAAAATATGGTACATGAATATAATGGAATATTATTAGACTGTTAGAAATAAGGGGGGGGGGTAGAGCCAAGATGGTGGAGGAAAGGCTGTAACTCGCCAAACGTCTGACAAATCCTTCCACATACCTCTAAAAAATTGCCATAAGACAACTCCTGAAGCAGCAAACCCCACAAAAGAACAGAGTGAGACTATTTTCCAGCCACAGATGGCTTAAATAGGTGACAGGGATCATCTGCTGTATGGGGTGAGAAGGTAGCTCAGCACACAATGCAGATCCAGCCCCAGGCAGGCCGTTCCTGTGGAGCCTCATAATCCTCAGCATCAGCAGCTTCTTCTGAAACTCGGCTCATAGACAGGTGAGAGGGTCCAGCAGTTGCCTGGGGGAAATAGTGGGAGTCTCTGCAGAAGCAGAGGCAGAGTGGTAGAGGCCCAGTGGAGGAGGGGCACAGGCACACCAAGCTTTCAACCCTAGAGAATCAGATTTCAATCCAATTTCTGCTTCCCAGTTAAAGAGAAAGCAGGCCTGTTGTTACCTATAGGCCAGGTAGTCAGAGAATGAGCCTAAATTGTACCACCTGGGGCACCCTGTAGTTTGGGACAGTGTATCTTGGAAGCAGGGCTCCACTTTAAGAATGAGTTAAAAGTCATGAAATAGGCAGGCAAGATGAGCAGGCAGAGAAAGCAGCAGACCATCAAAAGTTTCTTTGGCAGCAAGGTAGATCAAAATACACCTTCAGAAGAAGATAATAAAGCTTCCAAGAAAAATATGAATCGGTTTCAGACCATGGAAGTGCTCACAAAAGAACTTTGAAGATAAAGTAAGAGAGGTAGAAGAAAAAGTAAGAGAGATAGAGGAAAAAAAAAGAGAGAAATTAGAGTGATGCAGAAGGGTCATGAAAAAAAAGTCAGCAGCTTGAAAAGCCAAATTGGACTAATGGAAAAGGTCATGGAGAAAATATTGCAAGCAGATAGAAAAAAGAAATTCAAATACTGTGGAGCTTCAGTCAGGATAACACAATATCTAGCAGCATCTACATTAAAGGACCCAGAGGGCATGGAATATGATATTCCAGAGGGCAAAGGAACTGGAATTACAACCAAAAATCACCTTCCCAGCAAAACTGATTATAATCTTTCAGGGGAAAAACGGGACTTCAATGAAAAAGAGGACTTTCAGGCATTCATGCTAAAAAGATCTAAACTGAATGGAAAATTTTATTTTCAAACATAATACCCTAGAGAAGCACAAAAAGGTAAACAGGAAAAAGAAATCATGAGGGATATTAAAAGGTTAAACTGTTTACATTCCTACATGGGAAGATAATACTTCTAATTCATAAGATTTTTCAGGGCAACTGACAGGAATATATTTAGACAGGAGGCACAGTTGTGAATTGATTATGAAGGGATAGCTTTAAAGCATTTATTTTTTGTTTTATCCTTGTTTTTTGTGGGGCAGTCAGGGTGGGGTGGCTTATGTCTGGGACTGGATTTGGGCTTGAGGCCTCCTGGGTGCAGGGCTGGTGCTTTGTCCACTGTGTCACTTAGCTGACCCATGATGACATCTTTAAAATAAAATTAAGGGGTAAGAGGAATGCACTGGAAGAAAGGGAAAGGGAGAAGTGGAATGTGGTAAAATAGCTCACATAAAAGTAACAAGAAAAAGCTTATAGAGTGGAGGGGAAGATGGGGAAGGAGCAGGGGAGTGAGTGAGCCTTATTCTTATCAAAATTGGCTCAAAGAAGGAATAACATGCACACTCAAGTGGGTATAGTAATATATATTTGCCCTGAGGGAAAGTGGGAGGGGAAGGGGAGAAGGGGGGAGAGGCTAAGGAAGGGAGGGCAGATTGGGGGTGGGGGCAATAAAAGCAAAATACTTTTGAGGAGGGATGGAGTGAAAGAAGATAGAAAATAGAGTAAATATTGAGGGGAGGGAATAGGATCGAGAGTAATACAGTTAGCAATAGTAATTGTGAAAGAAATGATGAGCAGGATACTATAAGAAGGACATATAAAAAATGTAAACCAGCAACAGAGAAAGAACTGATGGTATCTGAATACAGATTGAAGTATAATTTTGTTAGTTCCTACTTCTAAAGTTATTTTGTCTGTTTTCTTTCACAACCTGACTAATGTGAAGATATTTTGCATGACTGCACATGTGTAACTTATATTGAATTGCTTGATTTCTTAGGGAGGAGTGAGGAGGGAGGGAGGAAGAAAATTTGGAACACAAAGTTAAAAAAAATCAATGTGAAAAAAATTTTTGTTTACTTGTAACTTGGGGGAAATTCCAAATAAATAAATTTAAAATAAAAATAAAAAATTACCATTTTAGTCATTTTGTACAAGAAAACTTGAATGAAAGAAAAAAAATGAAAGAAAGTGAAAAAAAAGAAATAGTGAACAGGGCAGATTCAGAGAAAACTGTGAAGACTTGTTTGGATTGACAGAGAAAAGTAAGTAGAACAGAACTTTTTTTTTCAATGTTAGTATTTTATTTTTTTCAGTTACATGTAAAGATAGTTTTCAACATGTTTTCATGAGATTTTGAGTTCCAAATTTTTTCCTTCCTTTCCTTCCCTCTGCCCTTCCGAAGACAGAAAGAAATTTAATATAGCTTATATATGTACTATCACATTAAACATATTTAGAAGAACTATTTATACAGTGACCACAATATTCTTTTTATTTTTGGTGAGGCAATTGGGGTTAAATGACTTGCCCAGGGTCACACAACTAGTAAGTGTCAAGTGTCTGAGGTTGGATTTGAACTCAGGTATTCCTGAATCCAGGGCCAGTGCTTTATCCACTGCACCACCTAGCTGCCCCCACCCCCACCACAATATTCTTAAGGAAAACAACTTTTAAAGATTTAAAAACTCTTATCAAGGCAATGTCTAATCACAACTTTAGAAAAATGATGGTGTATGCTTTTCCTTCTTGGTTGGGAGGTGATGGGTAATAGGTGCAGAAAGTAATATGACCAATAAAATGCATGTTTATTTTGTTTATTGTACTTGTTATAAGGGAAGCCTTTGTTTGGGAGGGATGGGGTTTGAGGGAAAGTAGAAGGGATAGTTATGGAAAAAAAAAAGAAAAGAAAGAAAAAATACATCAATGAGACAATGTGGGCACCATCATGTTAAATTTCAAATATGTTTAAAAACAAAGAGTATATAAAAGGTATACAGTTTCATATACATTTCCTTCCTTTCCTTTTATGCATACATGTTCATGATGAGTTTCTAGTTCATAACTAAAAACAACAATAAAATAACAAAGCAAATATCTCTGATCGTGACCTCTTAAAAAGCACTTCCTACAATCTGCATGTACAGACAATTTACATTGACATGGGATATTTGTGTCTCATGATTGAAATGAAATCACAAAATTATTTAATTTAGGTTAAAGGAGGACATAGCTGAACAATTTCTAAATAATTCTGAAGAATTCTACTTATGACAGACTATCAAGGCCTTAAGAGGTCTTAACCACTCATATTTATTTCTGTATTGAAGGGCATAATGGAAAGAACACTGGACTTGGTCTGTTTGTCTTTCTTTAAAATGAGGGTAATATTTCTGCCATACTCACCTCAAAGGAAGGTTGTGAATAAAGTGCTATAAAAATGAGCGATTATCACATATTTTAACTCTATATATCTGAGGAATAACTTGATATTTTATTCACTTATGAGAGTTATATAGCTTACATAGATTAAAGAACATTGATTGGGGGGTGGATTTTTTTCTAAGTATAAGGCAAAGTGTATGTTTTGCTGATCAGTGTTGCCTTGATCAAGACCAGCTGTCACACTGTACTTAGGAGGCAGGAACATGAGAGCAATACTAGTTTCTTGCTCAATCCAGTAGTCTTTTGTTGCAAAGGGAATGGAGTTATCATCAGCAATCAATGCTATGTCACCAAGAGCTGGCATGAGGGACTAGGGCACCAGAGACCAAAAAGTAGTCTGGAAAATATCCAGAGGGAATGGGCAAAACTCATCTTCCTTCAATTTGTATTTTCTATCATTGAGTAATTCGATTAAAGCAAATCAGCAGGGCCAAAAATGGACTTGCTGTTTGGACAGGAAAGGAAACTGATGTGAAGGAATGTGGCTGGAAAAATATTCTAAGGGAAATGTTTTAATGGAAAATGTTCTAATGTCTTCAAGGGAGGAAACACATTTTCCAGAATAAGAAGTAGATTCTTTAGAATTAGCTGAGCTCTATGATATAAACAAGGAAGTTTTGATTACATGGTTTTCTCAAAGGGAGGGTATATATCTAGAGAGGCTTCAAAGTCTTAAAGAATCACAAAGGTGATTTTTGGATTTGATGAGGTGAGACCTTTAGGATGCCATCAAAGTCTCAATGGTCAGAAATTGCTTTATAAAGGCCTCTGGGTAAACAAGATTAGTTGTGTTACAGTAGAATCTGTTCAATACAGTTATGAAAGAGATAATTCTGATATAGTAACTCATATGGATTTTCCAGATTTTATGCAACAGAATGATGTGAAGCAGTAATCTGTACTTGAGCTACTCTTCATCACATCAGTTGACCCATAGTAGGAAACAACAGAAAAAAAGACAAAGAAAGTTCTTGTCTTATTTTTATTTTTATTCTCATTTTACATGTTTTTTTTCTTCTTGTAAACATGTGACATACTTTGGGCCCTTCCTAGATCTGACACTCAGTACTGGTTTTCAAACATTATGCTGGTTAGGTCACCCTTGACTTCACTCAGGCTATAGGCTTTTTGAAAATTTATTTTCTGGGAAGATAGAAAACTTCTCAGAAAAATTAATAATAGGGTTCTTCTTTCAACAATGTAATCAGTAAATCAAGAAGCATTTATTAGACACTTACTTTGCACCAGACTATGTGCTAGGCTCCGGAGATACAAAAACAAGAGAAAAACAGTGCCTGCCCTCAAGAAGCTTATCCTTAGAGACATGCCTATTTATAAGTAGATAAAAGAAATAAAATACAAGATAGTTTTTGAGAGGAAGTTCCAAATCTTTAAGTCTAAAAAACCCAGTGATCCTTAAACCAAGGTATGTGGAAAGAGACACATGAATATGTTTTAGTGGGTGTTTGAACTTGAATGGGAACAAAAATTACATCTTTATTTTGTCCAACCACTAAGTAAAATTCAACATTTCCTCCAATTATTTAAATTCATAATTCTGAAAAGGGATGCATAGGCTACACTACACTATCAAAGGGGTCCACATCACAGAAGAGGTTAAAAACCCCCATTCTAAAATGTCCTAGAGGTGAACACTTTACTTTTCTTTCCCCAGCCACTATACTTCCCTCAAAATGGAAGAAAAGCAATGCTTTTCTGGGTTTTATTGCTGCCAACCTGGTTATCTATATTGGGCTCCTAATACAGAAAGGGTAAGTATTCAATGTACTTTCTATGGGTTCTTATGTTGAACACCCAATAATTTCATGTCACTTGTAGCTTTAGGGGGAAAGAACCATAATGCTAAGTCTGAAGAGATTTAGGATAAGGTTGAAATGAGTTTAGAAAATTTGCAGACTTTCTCAAACAATGGCTGAACTCCTGCCCTAGGATTTTGCTTTTTAAAATTTCCAAGAGCAACTTTTCCAAGGAAGCAGTACAGTTTAGCGTGGGGGAAAAATCATTGGGCTGAGAGATAGGAGACCTGGGTCCTAGGTCAGCCTCTTCTACCACATGACTTTAGGCAAATTTCTTTTTTTTTAAAATAATAAATATTTTTATTTAAAATTTAGAGTTCCAAATTCTATCCCTCTCTCCCTTCCCCCCTCCCTGAGGTAGTAAGCAATGAGATATAGGTCATCCATGTGCAATTATATAAAACATTATCATATTAGTCATTTTGTATAACAAAACTTGAATAAAAGAAAAAAATTAAAGAAACTGAAAAATAGAATGCTTTAGTCTGTGTTCAATCGATATCAGTTCTTTCTTTGGAGGTGGGTAGTATGTTTCATCATTAGTCCTATAGGATTGCCTTGGATCATTTTATTGCTGAAAATAGCTAAGTCATTCACAGTTCTTCATCGAACAATATTGCTGTCACCGTGCACAATATTCTCTTGGCTCTGCTCACTTCACTATCCATCAGTTCATGTAAATCTTTCCAGGCTTTTCTGAAATCATGCTGTTTGTCATTTCTTATAGCACAATAATATTCCATCACCATCATATACCACAGCTTGTTTAGCCATTCCCAAATTGATGGGTATTCCTTTGATTTCCAATTCTTAGCCACCACAAAAAGAGCTACTAGAAATATTCTTGTACAAATAGGTCTTTTTCTCTTTTTGGGTATGTCTTTGGGATATAAAACTAGCAGTGGTATTTCTGGATCAAAGGTTATGCACAGTTTATAGCCCTTTGGACATGTTTCCAAATTGTTCTCCAGAATGATTGGATCCATTCACAACTCCACCAACAATGGATTAGCACCCCAGTTTTCCCACATACCATCCAACATCCAATATGTTCCTTTTTTGTTATAATTGCCACTCTGATAGATGTGAGGTGATACCTCAGAGTTGTTTTAATTTGCATTTCTCTGATCAATCTTAGGTAAATTTCTTAACTTCTTTGAGTTTCAGTTTTCTCATCTGAAAAAATGAGGAGGTTGTGACCTGCAAATTTCCCTTACAGCTTTAACATTCTATAATTTATAAAAGGGATAAAATTTGCCTGAATTATCTCTCGGCATCATCACTCCCACTCCCCACCCAAAAAAACTGAAAATGTTGAGTTTTTTCAGTGATAGTTTTTGCTGAATTCCAACCACTTCCCCCACCCTGAGGGATGATCTCAACCAATACCAGAGGAATTGAGAAGACCAATTTCCAAATCATCTGGAGTAATTAATTCCAGTGGTTGGAGTTAATTATGATGAGGCAATTCATAAAGTATACAGTAGAAAAAAAACGCAGCAATTGATGATACTTCAGCTGCAGTGGGATTTTTTTCAAAGGCATTCTGCTGGCAATCTATTTGAAAGTTACACATATGTGTGCGTCCGTGCTCTTCAATGGTGGGAAAACATTTTATGAGGTGATCACCGGGCACAGTGTATGAAATATTTTCCTACAACCCCATATATATTTGTAAAACATGAAATTTATCTTCTTGGTGTATAACATGGGTCAATTAATATTACAACAGGAACCATATCATTGCCCTTTGTGTATAAATTACAGGAGATTTTATGAAAATGTCCATTAGAAACAATGGCATGACATCATGTAATAATGTTAATATCAATATGACAAAGGAGTAGGCATATCTTCAAGCATAAAAATGACAATCTGAGAAGCACACTCTAATCTGTATTATCAAAATAAAGAATTTTCAGTAATACAATAAAAGACTATATATCTGTTTTATGATTCTGATAATAAAGCACTTAAGTTCCACTTTTATGGTTTGTGCTGTTATTGGAACCCCTTTGCTATAATTAGATGGCCTTGTTTTAGATAATTACTTAATGCATTCTTATTGCATAGCAAAAATTCCATTCATAGGAGAGCCTAAATACCTTAAAACTCAGAGTAATGTTGCTCAGATGTGGTATCAAAACTAGGACTCCTATTCTCTTATGAATGTTAAAAACCTTCTGCATTTAGCACATTTCCTGGAATATAGTAGGCACTTAATAAATGCTTATTGACTGAACAAAAAGGAAATATTAGACTTGTTCTGTTTGTTGCTGGAGGAAAGAACCGGAAACAATAAGTAGAAATTTCAATGAGACTTATTTTGGTTCTTTAAGGAAAACCTTCCTAACAGAGCTGTCCAAAAGTAAGATTGAGGTTTTTAAGTAGAGGCAAGGTGAACACTTGTCAGATATGTTCTAGTCGGGGTTCCTTTGAGGTATGGAGTGGACTGAATGCTCATTGGGGAGTCCTCTTACCTTTCAAATTCTGGGATTTTATGATTCTTCTGGCATGACATAAATTAGAATCTGAAATGCTGAAGTCATGAAAAAAATCATCTCCTCAAGGACTATCATTATTATGAAGTGATTTGGGTTTTTGGAATGAAAAGCTGAATATTAAAGCCAGCAAACTATTGACTAATGAGAGGCAGTGGGAGAGAATGGTAAAAACAATAGATTATAGGACAGAGAACTGGGCTTCTAGTTCTGACATTAACTAAATAAGCACTTTTGGTGAATTACTTTCACCTCTTTGGACTTGGTACCCCCATCTATCAAATAAGGAAGCTAGAATAGCTATTATTTCAACTTTAAATTTTCAGGTTTAAAATTATGATTTTAATGCAGTAATAATAAAATTAATTTAATTCTCATTGACTGAGTCCAGTAATCCTCATGGGAGGCAAGCAATATTATAGTAGATTTTCTTTTGTAATTATATATATATATATATATACGCACACATATACATATACATATATGTGTGTATAGATATAGGCATATATTTATATTTATGTATGTAGATAAAGATATAGGGAGACCTATATCTATACAGATATGTGGTGAGATTGTCTCTATTTGGCTCAAAGGAAAGTAAAATAGATACAGTTCCAGCATCTCTTCCTCTCACCTTTCTCCAAGAGATACTGGTTCTTGCCAGGAAGAGAAGCAGGAGGTTGGGGCCCAAGTTCTTCTCAGAGAGAGGGGGTACCAGGCTAGAATTATGTCTATCTACACCCTTAAATATTATTAGTCTAGGAGATGGAGTTTTCAGGTTCAAGCTTAACTCCTCATTGCTATTTCTTAATGGGGAAAGGAAGACCTCAAATTTCATATTCAGAGTCTAACTGTTTTCCTACCAAATACCAGTTTCACAATGAATGCATATAGCAAATAGCAAAGAAACTCATTTATCCAAGTTGAGAGCACAACATGAATGAGAGAAAGTATATATACATATGAAAATATATGCTAGATGATACAGGATGAAGGAACTCTTCCAATGGTAGCAAGGTAACTTAACCAAGAGAGAGAGAAAATGTCCCAGAAATTTTCACCAAAGGAGAAATTCCCTGAAGTCTCTAGTGGGGACAAAAACATCATGAAGACTACCAGCTCTCATGTTGGCTTCTCAGAATCTTATTCTCCATTTAGCAACCTAAAGTGGGTTTTACACCATCCATCTCTTTTTCTTGAAGCTGGAAGCCAGAAGATGCTCAAGAGATTTCTCCTTTCTCCCATTCCATCTTGCCCTTGATTCAGGTACAGGACATTGATCTCTCCATACCAATGGACTTGAAGGCTCTGGTTATAGATCTCTCTCTCTCTCTCTTTCTCATATTTTATTCTTCATGAAGGAAGAATGAAATGACCTACAAGGGATACTTTGTGCAGATGGATTGTCATTAGAAGGAACATTTTCCCCCCTCTCATCAATTAGTCTTCAGTGTTAGGGGAAAGGTCTCCAATTTTCTAAATGGGCAATGTGTGTGTGTGCGCGCGTGCGTGTGAGTGTGTGTACATTTGTATGTGCTTGTGTGTTGTCACATTCCTATCTAGTTGGTTTAGCTTCCATGACCCTTCTCCACACCCCCACCCCCACCCCCACCCCCATCCATGATTAGTTCTTCATGGGAAGAGGCATGACCTGGGCCACTTGCCTTTTTCTTAACCATAAAGATAACGATACCCTCCAGCAAATGAGGAAACCTGTGAGCTGTAAATGCCTATGCCTCTGACTAATTCACAGAATTCCCTCTGAGGGAGGGACTTATTTTGCATTTGAACTCCAAAACACCTTTCAAGATTGTTAAACTTAACACCAGCCTGAAAATCCCAGTCATGCTGGAGATCAATTAACTGCTTCTAGTGTTCTATTGGCTCCTCTTTAAGGTGTTCGCCTTTTGGAAGGAGTAATTTGGCCATTCTCACATTCATTCAATGAAAGTGCTCAAAATTGTATTTTTTAAGGAGAGGGGGATAATTTGTAACATTTTAGGTCAGCTTGATATTTAAAACCACAGATTATTGGATAGACTCAGGCTTCTTCACTTTTTTTTTTTTGGTTAAGTTTGGGGTTAAGTGACTTGCCCAGGATCACACAGCTAGTAAGTGTCAAGTGTCTGAGGCCGGATTTGAACTCAGGTCTTCCTGAATCCAGGGCCAGTGCTCTATCCACTAAGCTCCTTCACTTTTTAGGCAAAGCTAAGAGGTGAAGCATCCATAACAAAGTAAGTGGTAGTCTCCCCTGGGCTGCCATTCTCTGTGCTGGTTAGATCACCTGTGTAATAATATTTTCAGATCTGGGAGCCACATTTTCAGAAGGACACGGATGAGGTGAAGAGTATCCAGAGGAGGGCAATAAGCATGTTTATGAAGGCTCTTGAAAGAAACTGGAGATTTTTCGTCTAAAGAAGAAATGACCTAGTGGGGTTAAGGGGACAAGGGTACCATGATAAGGCTTGTCAAGTATTAGAGACCCTGTCTTAGCTGAAAGGGATTAGACTTGAGATGCTTGTTCTCAGAGAGTAGAACTAGGAGCAATGATTATAAACTATGGTGTGGAAGTTCTTAGGCTTGATGTACATATGGGGAAATGTTTAAATAATTAGAGCTACCCGATAATGGAATGAACTGGCTCAGGAGCTAATGTCTGAATACCTTTATTAGAAGTCTTCAAGCAGAGCCTGGATGAACCCATGCCTGGAATCTTTCCCTCCTTATCTCTACCTCCTGGCTTCTGTCAAGTCTTAGCTAAAGTTCTGTCTTCTGAAAAAAAAAAAGTCTTTCCTGATCCCCTTTAATCTTAGTGCCTTCCTTCTGAGATTATTACCAATTTATCCTGTATATAAATTATTTGCACATAGTTGTTTGCATGTCTCTCCCATTAGATTGTGACTTTTTGAGAGCAGAACTTATTCCTGCCTGCCTTCCTGCCTGCCTGCATGCCTGAATGCCTGACTTTCTTTCTGGTTTTCTTTCTGCCTATCTTTGTATCTTTAGTATTTACCACATTGTAGACACTTAATAAATGTTAGTTGACTGACTGACTTCTTCGGTATTTTGTAGATGGTATATTTGATCAAGGGGATGCTCCCTGATGTCCTTTTCATCTCTGATATTTTGTAATGATGTACGTTTCCCCTTATCTTTATGTCACCTCTTCTGTAGCTGATTCGAACTTCAGACTTATGATTTTATTTCCTTGACTCTCATTCTAATCCTTTTTATTCTCTTATTCAGGCTTATGTGTATAGGCGTCCTCATAGTTAAAATCTTTGAAGCCAACCTTCTGCCTCATTCTCAGAACCCATTTCTTCTGAAATAAAATATAATTATACTCACTTGTGGACTTTGCATTTTCTACTTATTTTATTGCTCCTCTGGCCCAATGTACCTTGTCATCATTCCTTCCTCATTTTGTTTTTTTAGCTAATACATGTACATTTTCCACAACATTATCATACATTTTCTTAAGTTTTCTAGCAATTTCATATATTCTTATCTTTTCTTCCATTTTAGGCCATGCTTTTCTAAAGGGCTTCTTTTGTATTGCCCATAACCAAATACGATATATATGGCATGTGCTCAATAAATATATGTAGGGAGATCAAGGAGGTTTGTGCTAGATAGAATGCTGCATAAAAGATCAGTGATTTTTGTTGCTGGTAGTAGATATGAATAATGAAAGCAAGAATGCAAAACTATGAAACCTGAGTAGAAGCTAATGGCCCTGCCTGGGTCACCTAGATTTTTGTGTTTTCCCTGAGTTTTATGTATGCCAATCAGAGATTTTGGGAAACTTGTTGCCTTAACTTCTATTCAGCTTCTTTGAGGAAGGAATTGGGGGGACTGTGGAGGAGGAAGGGTCTCTAAAATGGGTTTAGGGTAATAAAGATTAACAAACTTAAGAATTTAAAAAAATCCCATGTCATATAAATGTTTGGAACCAAAGACTTTGAGTAAATATCATAAAAAGTACAGTCAAAAGAATAGATGAGGGGCAGCTAGGTGGCGCAGTGGATAGAGCACCAGCCCTGGAGTCAGGAGTACCTGAGTTCAAATCTGGCCTCAGACACTTAACACTTACTAGCTGTGTGACCCTGGGCAAGTCACTTAACCCCAATTGCCTCACTAAAAAAAAAAAAAAAAGAATAGATGATCTTAGTCTGAGACAATCTCCTTTACCTAGATGCCTGGATGAGTGTGGTGGCTCATAACTTTAAAGCTGGGAACTGAAAGAACCATACGTGTCTCTTCCAGGAAGAAGCTTTTTACCTGCTATGCTCTGACTCATGGAAGTAGAGAGTAGCAGATGCCTCTGAAGAGGCTAAGTAAACTGAGCACACATGAAACCAGTGGAGAAATCTGGCAGAGGTGATGTGATGGAGCAGAGTGGCACAATTCCCAGTAGAAAGCAACATGATGATATCACAAAAATAAGATAGAAGATATATAAGTTTGGAAGTATAAGTTATATGTAACCTTTTCTACACATTCTCAGCAAGTGTTCCTTCCTCCTCCTAGTAGTATTATAACCAATATATGTGTGTGTGTGTGTGTGTGTGTGTGTGTGTGTATATATATATATAAACTTTGTTTTGTCTGATTTTGGATATAGATCGATGGAATAAGACCAATGCTTTCCTTAAAAGCATGGAAATAAATTGTCTGTTTATCAATAAAATAGATAATTATATGTATATTGGTATTGAGAGGTAACAGATCACCACCAAAGAAAAAGCTATGAAAGTATTATGTGTTTTTAAATTCTGTTACCATGCTTTTATTCATTAATCTCTAATGTCTGTTAGGTAATCATATGGGACCGTTTTAGAATAAATTACATTATTAAAAATTGAATTAATTCACTCATTCTTTTCTCCCTCTGATTGACAAATAGAACATTTCAATTGGCACAATGAGATAAAGAGAATTCATTGTGTACATTTCTAATGTAGCAAAAAGGGTAAAAAACATTGGCTTGACTTGCGAGGAGTGAAGTAAGGAGGTAAGGGGCTGCTGGAGAGAGGGGGTTAGGGTTACATTAGGGCATCTCCATCCCCACACTGATGATTTCATTGAATTCATTTCATTCATTTATTAAGTCCAGCCTTGCACTAGACTGTATGGAAGAATATAACACAATTATTGAATATTATAAAAGAAATACTATTTTAAATGAAAGGGCAGTCAGGTGGAACAGTGGATATAATGCTGGGCCCAGAGTCAGGAAGACCTGAGTTCAAATCTGGCCTCAGACACTTATGAGCTGTATGACCCTGGACAAATTACTTATCCCTGTTTACCTCAGTTTCCTCATCTGTAAAATGAGCTGGAGAAGGAAATGGCAAACCGCTCCGGTATCTTCCCCAAAACAAAAATCAAAAAAACACCCGAACCCAAATGGGGACTTGAAGAGTTGGATAACTGAAGCAACAACAACAATAACAACAACAAATGTTACAATGATCATTCCTACAAATCAGGCCCTTACAAGTGTGTTGGCATGACTGGTGTTTCACCCGTGAAGCAGTTAGTTAGCTAGCAATTAAAGAATACGATATAGGAACAATATACAATAAAGGGTTGTCTAGATATTAGCCCCTGCCATAATCCATAATGTTTTATACATAACCCTTTCCATTCCACCTAAGGTTATAACAGTGGCAAAAATTCATTATGTTAATTTTTTAAGGTTGATGACATAGAATATTATTTGTAAAGGGTATGAGTACACTTGTAAAGGCCTGGAATATTTCCATGGCTATGATGCTGAATGGATGAGAAACCTAGAGGAGGCTGAACATTGAGCTGTTTTCTTCTCTAGCCCAACCTGAAGATTCAAAGTCCAGAGGGCAGAGATCTGAGGCCCTGATCCCTCAACTCGACAAAACACACCTTGAGAAGAGGCTTTTTTATGGTTTAATTGTTTTAGTTTTCTCTGACTCTTTATGACCCCATTTGGGGTTTTCTTTGCAAAGATATTAGAGTGGTTTGCCGTTTCCTCTCCAGCTCATTTCACAGATAAGAAAACTGGGGCAAGCAGGGTTAAGTGACTTGATCAGGGTCACACAGCTAGCAAGTGTCTGAGGCTAGATTTCAACTCAGGTCTTCCTGACTCCAGGTCCAAGAGGAGGCCAACTAGAGCCTTGACATTCCTTGAGAAGGTCTTCACCTCTCCCCTGCTCTGAGCCTGGAAGTCTGGAGGCTAGATTACAGCTATTGTTGGCCCTTTCCCCTCCCTGAGCTACCTGAGAAGGAGATTCTTCAGGCAAACACACTCTGCAAAACTCCGAGGTTTTAAATTCTATCTCGTTCTATCTACCTCTTAACTCTGAAGTTGTTTGGGAGGATGAACTCTACCAATCTTCTATCTTTTTAGTTCTGCCCTTAGCATTCCGCACTTATCACAATTCTAGTTTTCAGTGTCTCTATTAAAGGTGCAAGCATTATAGTCATACAACTTCCTCTGGAAACCTTACCCAGTTCAACATATTCCTCACAATATCCCAATGAATTAGCATAGTGCCTGGTACATGGTCAATGCTCACCCATTCCTTATGCCATTCTACCATGTCTTTTGGAACCCCTAGTTCAGATATGGTCCCTGAACTCCATTACAACATTGGGATTTTAAGCCAGCATTCATTCCTTCTACCTCTGCTTTAAGGTAAACTGAGTTCTTCCTGGGGACTCTATATTGCTTATAACCCTCTCTAATGGGGATAATTTTCCCCACTTGCCTGGACTGATAGTTCCAGGATGAGTGGTAGGCACACTCCTTATTTCCTATTCCTCCTGCTAGAACATTTTTCTACCACCTCCCCTCTATGATTTTTCTTCTTTCAAGGCCCATTCATTCTATTTGTTTAGCCTTCTACCTATTTATTTAGTTTTAGGTTTTTTTTGTTTGCTCTCATCCAAGGGTTCTTAACCTTATCAGCTTATTTTAAAAAGTATTTTTGGAACTGTATTTTATAACCATATTAATAGAAATGCTTACCTTATAAATTTAAAAACATTATTCTGAGAAGGGTTTCACACGCGCACACACACACACACACACACACACAGGTTAAGACCTCTTGCTATCATTCTTCAGTCCCCATTTTCAATGAGTTTAGCATTTAAGTGATGGTCTAATGGCATCTTTTGGAACCTCAATATTCATATTGATTAATATTCTAGAAATCTGACTTTTCAATTCTTCAAATTCCTCAACTATAGAGACCTTTTCAACCCCCCACTCTATCCATATACTGATGTGGTCTTTCTCCAGACCTTGCCATCTCCCAGAATTATACCAACTCTGAAAACCAAATCCAGAACTTTGAAATTTTACTGACTACAACATCCTATCCTTTCAGCTGCTCCAGAAGAGAAGGTATAGTGTATGGTGGTGGCAGAGGACAGGATAGGGCAGGGCATGGGAGTAGATTAAAAGTCACTTTCACCAGAGGACTGTAGGGAAGGACATGTCATCCAATCTACCAGACATGGCATCTAGGACAGGGTAGGAGGCTGTTGGATCAATGCAATATTCTTATGGGTTAGATGTGAGCTCCCCATGTATTTCATCCAAGGTGAGGTAGTTTACGTTCTCAGACAGGATCTTGAAGGATACTGTGGCTTGGTCTTCTGTGTCTTGTGTGAGCTGTTTCATAGGACATGAAATTGATGGAGGTCTGAAATGTCACTATACCAAAGCTATTGGGGTCCAAGATGCACGTGATTTGAGCAAACTCAGTCTTTTCCTGGGGGTCCTCACAGCTAACTTGCTCTTTATCCTTTTCTTGACCTTTAATCTTTGAATTATCCCTAATGTTCCAGTCCATTTGTCCTATTCTGTTCCTCCATACCTAGCCCTGCTCTGGTAGTTTGTCACATGAATGTCTCAATAACTACTCTAGAATATCCCATTTTACCTGTTCCTTGTCCTCTTCAGCTCTGGATGTCCCCTACTTGCAAATTCTTATCCCTGAGTAAGCACTGCATGCTTTTTTCCCATTCTATCTTCAGGGATGCTGCTGCTGGGAGGAATAAGGAAATAGAGCTGATTTCACCCACTATAAATCCATGGTACATAATCTTTCTTAGCTCTTAAGGCTACTTGATAATCCTTCTCTGACTTTAATGACTTTTAATATTATTTTCCACAGTCACTGTTCCAAACCTTTTCTTTTCTCCTCTCAGAGCCAATTCCCCTCATGCTTACAGACTTAGAGAAATCTTCAACCTGTTATAACCAGAAAATTAGAACCACCAGCATGAACTCCTTTCATCATCCCCTTCTATTCCTCAAACCTTTGTGTCATTCTCTCCTTCTGCCTTCTCTATAGTCACAGAAGTCAACAACAAACATTTATTTAAAGTACCTAGTATGTGTCAAGCACTGGCCCGAGTTCTGGGAAAACAAGTAGCATGGTACAAAGAGATAATCATTGGACTGGGAATCAAGAGAGATCTGAGTTTGAATCTTACATTTAACATGTCAGTTGTTTCTTTAGCCAAGGTACTTAACCTTTTAGGCAGCTAGGTGGCACAGTAGATGAAGTGTTGGGTCTGGAGTCAGAAAGACCCGAGTTCAAATCTACCCTCAGAGACTTCCTAGTTGTATGATCCTAAGCAAGTCACTTAACCTCTGCTGCCTCAGTCTCTTCAATTGTAAAAAGGGAATGAAAATAGCACTTACCTCACAGAATGGTTATGAGTATCAAATGAAATAATATCCGTAAAGTGCTTAGCATAGTACCTAGCACATAGTAGTTTCTTAATAAATGCTTGCTTCCTTCCTTTCTGTTTACCTGGTTCCCCATCTGAAAAAGGATAATATGTGAAGGGTAATATTTGAGATACCTATCAAATAGATTTAATATGAAAAAGCATTTTATAAACCTTCAAGTACAATATAAATGTGAGTCCTCATTATTTCTATTTAAGGTTAATTCCTCTACCTGTGCCCTTGATCTCATTCCCTCCTACCTGCTCCAGAAGTTATTACCTTTCTCTCATGCATCATCAATCTCTCCCTCACCACTGGCTCTTTCCCATCTGCTTAAAACATGCTCAGGTTTTGCTAGAAAAGTCTCTCTTTTTCACTTTCTACCACATCAAGCTACCATCCCATTCTCTTAACTTACACCGCCGAATACAAAGACAATTCTGAAATTGTCCCTGTCCTCAAAGAGCTTACATTCTGCTGGGTGTGCTGCTGCTGCTGCTGCTACTGCTGGTACTCAACATGCTGACAGACAAGTGAATACAAAGTATGTAATACATAATTTCATGGAGGAAGCAATAATCACTGAGGGAACCAAGAAAGGTGTCTTGTGTGAGCTGGTACTTAAAATGAACCTTGAAGGAAACAGAGATTTCAATAAGTCAGAGGCAAGGAGAGAGAAAAATTCAAACTCTACAAAGGTATGGTGATGTTAGATGGAATCCAAATATATGGGATGTCCAGTTTGACTGGAACACAGAGAACATAGGGAACACAGAGATGGAGAAGTCTAGAATGATCCTGGAAAGGGAAACTGGGACCAGATTCTGAAGGGTTTTAAATGCTACACAGAGGAGTTTATATTTTATCCTTGATGCAAAAGAGAGCCAGTAGAGTTTATTGATTAGGATAGAAATATGGTCATCACTATACTTTAGGGACATCAATTTGACAGGTTTGTAGAGGAGGAATTGGATGTGTGGTTACTAATTTGGGGGTTGTTGTGATACTCCAGGCATAGAATGTTGGGGATCTAAATTAGGGTGTTTGTGATATGAAAAAAGAGGAGACAGATGAGATAGAATGACAATTCTTTTGGGGGTGGGGCAATTGGGGTTAAATGACTTGCCCAGGGTCACACAGCTAGTAAGTGTTAAGTGTCTGAGGCTGGATTTGAACTCAGGTACTCCTGAATCCAGGGCCGGTGCTTTATCTATCCACTGCACCACCTAGCTGCCCCAGAATGACAATTCTTGATAACTGTTTGACCACGTATACAGGTAAGTCTATACACAGTTGTTTGAAGGGTAGGACACTAACAATTGAGTGTCAAGCCAAGTCAGCAACCATTTATGAAGTACCTATTATGTGTCAGACACTGTGCTAAGCACTGAGGATACAAATAAAGGATAAAAATCAATCCCTGATCTCAAGGGGTTCACAATCTAAATGTAGACAACATGCAAATAATTGTGTACAAACAAGATATATACAGTATAAAGTAGAGAGAATTAAAAGAGGGAAGGCACTTGTATTGAAGAAGATAAGGAAAGACTTCTTGTAATATGTGGGATTTTGGAGGGGTCTTAAAAGAGTCCAGGGGATAGAGATGAGGTGGAATAGCATTCAAGAAATGCAGGGTCAGCCAGGGAAACTGGTCAGAGTCAGAAGAGAGAGTATTATGTGCAAGGAACAGCAAGGACACCAGTGTCACTGGATTGCAGAGAACATGGAGGGGAGTAAGATGTAAGAAGAAGGTAGGAAGGGGCTATAAAAGCCAAACCAAGAATTTTGTATTTGATCCTGGAGGTACTAGGGAGCTACTGAAATTTATTGAATGTGTGACATAGTTAGATATGAACTGGAGGAATATCATTTTGATATTTGAATGGCGGATGGACTAAATAGGGGAGAGACTTGAGGCACAGAGACCAACCAGAAGACAATTATTTTCATATTGTCTACATAATGCAATAGTACAGGATAAGGCAATGAGGGCCTGGACCAGACTGGTAGCAGTGTCAGAAGAGAGAAGGGCATGTGATGTTATAAAGGCAGAGTCAATAAGACTTGGAAATTGATTGGATATGGGTGGTGAGAGGGAGTGAATAGTCAAGGATGATATCTAGATTTTTGAGCCTGGGTGAGTGGGAGCATAATGGTGTCCTTGAAGGGAAGGGAGTATAAGGAAAACCCTTCTATTAAGGGAAGTTTGGTGTTTTAAGAAGTATTGGTGAAAAGGGAATATAATCCGGGCATGGGGGATAGCTTATGTAAGAACACAGAGGCACTAGTAGAATTCTAGTTCAGGGTACAGCAAGTTGGCCAGTTTGGATGGAATTGAGTGTGTGAACAAGAGTAGTTTGAAAAATGTTGGAAACTTAAGCTGAAACTAGATGCTGAAAGGATTTAAATAATAAAATGAGGAATTTGTACTTTATCCTGAAGACAATAGGGAGCCACTGAAGTCTCTTGAATAGGGATGTGACCTAGTCGGGATTTTTCTTGCTATGCGGAGGATAGATTGGAGAGGATAAAGTCTTTAACCAGGAACTCAATTTAGAGATCATTGGAATAGACCAAGTGAGAGGTTATAGATATACATCCTAGTTTTATAGTTGGAAAGGACCTCAGAAGCTCTTTAGTCTAAGGGTTTGAGGGCCAGGTGCTCCTGATACCCAAGGTGATAAGGACTGGAACTAGAGTAGGAACTGTGTAAATGAAAAGATGGGGACAGATAGGACATATGTTGAGAAGGTAGAATCGGGAAAACTTAATTGATCAGATGTGGAAGGCAAAGGAAGAGTGAACTGAGCTAGCAAACCTTGACAACTCGAAGGATGGTGGTGTCCTCAACAGAGATGGAAAATCTGGATAATAAACAAACGAATGAAAAAATGCATTTATTAGGTGTTTACCATGTACAAAACACTGAAAATACAAACTCCAAACCTGTGACAGTCCCTATTCTCAAAGAGCTCATAGTTTAATGAAAAAGAAAATATATAGAAGTTTTAGGTACAAATCAGATGGAAAGGCCCCATGATCCTTAAGGTATAGGAGCAAAACAGGTAGTTATTCATCTTCTTTAATGCTGTTTCCACCAATCACACCTATTCTGATGTTGAAGCATTTGATACTGCCAATGATTTCAGGGTGGTAGACTTTCTTTTCTAGGTGTTCCATGGTTGTAGTTGTTGAAGAGGAAGTGGTGCAAGTACCTTTAGAAACCTTTCCCAGGTCTCATCTTTTCGGATGAAGCCTAGGAGGAAGTAAAGCTGGGATGGAAGAAGGACCAGTGATCTGGGGGGGGGGGGCATTGTCATTCCTAGGGCTCTTGGGCTTACTTACCTATCAGTAGCAGTTGGTCAATGGTTGGTGTTGGTAATAGCTAGGAAGTTGAGCCTCTTCTCCAAAGAGATCACTCCCTCATTGATGGCTTTGTGAACCAGGGTAGAAAAGCAGGACTTTTGTCCTGAGGGGTATGGCTATTCCCAGTATTCCTAAATTCAGAGTTCAGAACTATTTCCATAAGTGTTTAAGGGGAGGTAATGATTAAGGTGATAGTAATAATTTGACTCATCTGGCAAATGCTATTTCCTGACTCTCCCTCAGGATAATTTGGATGGATAGGCATGGGGGGGGCGGGGAGAAAGGGGATAAAAATTAGACCTACCTTAGAGGCTTGAAAACTATCCAGGAAGATCTAGATTTAAGTCCCAACTCAGATACACACCCTGAGAAAGTCTCTCAATTTCTCAGTGTTCTAGGCAGATCTCTAAGACTATAATTTTCAAATAAGTTGCCAGCCTGAATTGGAATAGTGATTTTTCTCTCACCTATAAGTTCCTTATATGAAGGGGAAAAGATCATTTATTTTTGGACATATTGAGTTGAGTATGCTTATCACTTTTTTTTTTTTTTTTAGTGAGGCAATTGGGGTTAAGTGACTTGCCCAGGGTCACACAGCTAGTAAGTGTTAAGTGTCTGAGGATGGATTTGAACTCAGGTACTCCTGAATCCAGGGCCGGTGCTCTATCCACTGCGCCACCTAGCTACCCCCATTGAATATGCTTATAATATTCAAAAGGTAGTTAATGCTATGGGATTGGGCCTTATTATGATATGAGACTGATAATAATGGACTGGAGAGATTAGCACTGGATATTAGCTCTGAATATCTTTAATATGATGAGTTCACAAAGTGAGAAGGTAGATAATGCAGAAAAGAGAAGAGAGCATAAATCAAAGACCTGGAGGATATCTATGGGTCATCAATCAGCAAAGGGCCGTGACATGGCTTAGACAAGTAGTGGGAGAGCCAGGTGAAAACCTGGAGAAAAGAAAGTTTCCAGGTAGATCAGGTGATCAACAGTGTCTAATGCTGAAGATTTATCTAGAAGGATGAAGACTAACCTTGGCAAGATCAGAAGCCAGACTACAAGGGGTTAAGAAATGAGTAAGAAGAAGGAAAGTGAAGCAAGAAGTAGAGAGGATTTTTTTCTAGGAACTTGGCTGTGAAAGGGACTTGTAATATAGGACAATAGCTTGAGGAAATGACAGGATTAAATGGAAAAAATTTTAAAGATTAGAGGGGACTTGGAAAGGCATATATGTGAATAGTAGAGAGGTGGCAAATAGATAATGAGAGAATATAATATGAATATAAAAGTGTGGGAGTGGTGGTGGTGATCAAGGGAACAAGTTTCCACAAAATGTAAGACGGGATAGATTTAGGGAGACTGCCTATCTATTTATCAGGACTGGAGCCTGGGCCTAAGAAGAGGATTGAAAGGTTGATGTTTAGAGGTTTTGTGGTATGAAATATTGGAGAAGAGGGAGCTCAGAAAAAGACCTCTCTTTTCCTGGTAAAGTAAGAGATGAGAGTTTCTGCTGAAAGGGAGAAAGTTTGAAGAGGAGAGAGAAAGTTTGAAACAGCCAGTGTGGGAAATGTGATAATCTGTTTGAAAAAGAGTAAAAGGATTGCCATGTAATAGTGAGGATCTATTAGAGATTAAGTAACATAAATCTGCATTAGGCCTCCTTAGTACAGTTGTGAATTCTTTCAGTATAAAGCTTATTTACATTCAGGGTGCTATTCTCATATTTTCATATGCTGCCTCCTCTCTTCCTTATGCTGAGCACTGAAATTTTAATTGTTTTTCCTTCCTATTTAACCCAGACATATGTAATGGGTGATTATAGGCAAGGTTTTAACTTTTTTTTTTTTGGTGGGGCAATGAGGGTTAAGTGACTTTACCAAGGTCACACAGCTAGTAAATGTCAAGTGTCTGAGACCAGATTTGAACTCAGGTCCTCCTGAATCTAGGGCCGATGCTTTATCCACTGTCCCTCCCCTGCCCCACACTTTAACCCTTAATACTAGTCAGACTCAGCAAGACAATAAATGAATTCAGCACAGTTGTATGAGATAAGATAAACCAAAAATTATAAGGAACCTGCAAGCATCATGGTATCATAGAATGGTAGGGTCAAAAGTGAACTTGGAAAACATTTATTGAAGTCCTCTAAGGAAACCCAGCAACTTTCCCAAAGGGATAGAGAGTTAGTTGTCTACCCTAGAATTTGGTAAATCGACGTGGAATTCTTTAACACTATTTAAAAGCCTAAATTGCAAATGGGCAATAATAACAAATTTAAACATTTTAGTGGCTCAAATTTTATTGTGATAGTGGCATTTTTATGACAGTTTGTCTATCTTTAAAAATAGCATTCCCCTCCTGCTCCAAGAGAATTCCTATTCATAAACCATTTTTTACTTAGGATTATCTGTGCATGTGTCTTAGTAGGACACACTGTGATGCCATCAAGTAAGGACACCACCTACTTAGGACCATTTTTGCCTGTAGATTACTGACAAAAACAGCTGGAGTCAACATCTGTGCACTCAAAATCCTTCAAAGTTAAAACAAAACAAGTTTAATCTCATAACCACAGTTTGAATCTGAGCTCATTTGTATGAAAAGCTACCCAGTGAGAGCACATAGTGGCATGTTGAATAAAATTAATTCACTCAGGGCACTGGGCAGCTCCAGAGATGGGAGGGAAAAGAAGGTGTGTATTGCCCAAGCTATTCAAGCATGCAGGGGACTGAATTCCACCCTGCCAAGTCGATTCGGTTCAACAAGTCAGTTCCCTTTTAATAGTTCACTCCATTATGATTACATGGAAATTACAATGAGTGTGTTTGAAGCCAGTCTTTCTGATTTTCAGGTATAAAAATACAGAAGGAGGAAGAACTAGAAAACTTGAAGTGGGATCCCATCTTCCCTCACCTCAGCACCTTCCCAATTCACTTCATTTTGAATCTTTTGGGCTACGCCATAATCTTAAATTATACACCGACTGATCATGTCAGTTCCTTTTGCAAACAGATTTTCCAATAAGTATTCTCTTTGGTGCTTTGGTATCCTATTGGTAGAAAAGAAGCACGTAAATATAAGTTATTTTTAGTATGATTTTTCTTCCTCCTCTGGCTTTTATTGCCTCCTACAAGAAAGGTAAATTTGGTGATCCTGGGTTGAGATGGGGGGGTCCTATTTTAATGTCTCTTTTCTAATGCTTTGCATTAAATCCATGTTAATTTAATTATCCATGATTTCTTAGGCAAATCCAAGAACTGTTGACTCCATGCTGTCTGAAGCAACCTCACTTATTCCTTTACTGCCCGGGACACCATGTGAGACCTGCAGATGCTAAACAACCTCTCCCTGCACCAGTTCAAACAAGAAATGTTAACCATATGCATCTCCAGCCTGTTTATCCTTAAGCAATGCAGAGCCATGCAGTGCTAAAGATGGGCAGTGGGGGAGAGGCTCTGGGTCTGACTGGCATACCTCACAGAGTTGTTTGATGGAAATCAAGGGTAAAAATTATCTCAGGAATTCAATTCAATGATATATAGCCTGGGAACCATTATCCTACCCCCCAACTCATGGACGAAGCAGACCAAACCTTCTCTCAGTGTTATTGGAATCTTGGGCATTAGAACAAAGCTGATCAATTAAACTTCCACATGAAACCTCCTGAATTCAGATGTGGAGTGTGGAGTCCAGAGCAGGATCCACCAGGGTCTGTGCACCTGGATATCTAGACTCATTTTGAGGCAGTGTCTTTATATATATACTAGCTGAAAAAAAAAAAATATATATACACGTATATATATATATATACACATACATACATACATATACATTATATATACATACACACACACACACACACACACACACACACACACACACATATATATATATATATATATATATATATATATATATATATATATACTAGCTGAAAATCGAGCCATCCATTGGAAAAGAAGGTTGAAAGGCAATTTGGAAAGATGGATGGAGAGCTGGACTCTGTGTCAGGAAGACCCAAGTTCAAGTCTCACCTCTAACATATACTTACTACATGACCCTAAATAAGTTACTTAGTCCCTCAGTGTCCTCAGACAACTCTCTAAAACTGTAATCAGTGCCGATCTGCATTGGTACAAGGTACCAATTGGTACATACTCATTAAGAACTCCTTCCACTCTTGAAATCAAAGTCTGGTACAAATATAAATAAATGTACATATACATATACACATATAACACACATGTATCACAAACATACCTATAAAATAATCTTTCATTAAAAGCTTACATTAAAAGACCATTAAGGGGGCGGCTAGGTGGCGCAGTGGATAAAACACCGGCCCTGGATTCAGGAGTACCTGAGTTCAAATCCGGCCTCAGACACTTGACACTTACCAGCTGTGTGACCCTGGGCAAGTCACTTAACCGCCATTGCCCCGCAAAAACAAAACAAAACAAAAGACCATTAAACTATGGACATGATATAACTATTTCTCTTTTTAAAAAAATATATATGTATATACATTTATTTTTTCAGTCATCAAAAATCCACCTTCTAACTCTTTCCCCCACTTTTCCCCACCCAGTTGAGAGCTAGAGAAAACAAAACCTTTTACCAGATGCATAGTCAAATAAAATGAATTTCCACATTGGCCATGTCCAATCAATACTTATAGCAGATAGAAAGTATTCAAGTATCAAGAAGCCACAGTCAGGGTGACACATGTCATAGTAGCGGCTGTTAAATCATGTGTGATCCTGACTGTGGCTTCTTGATACTTGAATACTTTCTTTCTATCTGCTAGAAGTATTTTTTCTTTGACCTGGAAGTTCTGGATTTTGGCAATGATTTTCCTAGGAGTTCTCATTTGGGGAGTTCTTTCAAGAGATGATCAATAGGTTTTTTTTCTATTTTTTGCATTTTGGTTCTAACAGATCTGGCTAGTTTTATTTTATGATTTATTGAAATATGATTCATAAGCTCATATATTATGATTTTAGCCATTTGACTTTGTTTTAATATTTCTTTTTGTTTCTTGGAGTCATTGGTACATTAGAATTTTTAGGGAGATTCTTTGGTCAAGATTTGTACCTTTTGTGTCAAGTTGTTAATTCCCTTTATTAATTCTATCTTGCATAGTTCTCCCTCTTCCAATTTTTCCTTTGAGGGTTCTCATTTTAGTGATAATTTTTAAAATTCTCCTTTTATAATCTTGCTCCATCTCTTCCAGGAATTCTAATTGTGTTTGCTCCCAAGCTGTGTTTTTCTTTGATGTTTTTCTTATAGATGTTTTAGAGTCCTTCTCTTCTGAGTTTGTGTCTTCAGCATCCTTGTCACCATAATAGCATTTTATGGTAGGATTCTTTCTTTTTTTACTCATCCTTCCAGCCTACTTCCTGACTTCAGACTTGATGTCAGTACTGGCTTCTGTCACATGCCTGGAGGGATGCTCTGATGATATCTGGACTGGTCTTGTTGCTGCTAGAAAGCAACAGGATATTGAGTGTTGTGTTATTCCAGAATCTCAGTGACAGGCCTTTAAGCTTTCAGTGAACCCAAAGTAGTTTGATCTAGGGTGAATTCTGATTGTTGTTCCCTTGGTCTGATCTCTGCAAGTTCCTGACCTAGGTTTGGGTATGTGTAAGACTACAATGTTCTTAGACTTTGCTTCATCAGCCAGTCTGAAAGTTCTGTTGATTCAGAATGATAGAATTCTAGGCTATTCTTTGCTTTCACTTTTGTACTCTGGTTATTCTCCTGCAGGCTGTACTAGATGATGGAACTGAGACCCTACTCTGCTCCTAGAGTGTAAGCCACACTGCTGCTTCTTGCCTCTGAATTTCCATCTTTCTTGATACAATGGGACATTACTCATGCCCTTTGAAATTTGGTTTTTTGTTTTGTTTATTGTTTAAAGCAAATGGGTCCTTTATTGCTGAAGTAGTTAGGACTGGAATTCAAAACATGCCCTAATCCTCCTCCTTCATAACATTAAAGTGTCCACACAATCCCCTATCTCCCTACATCTCTCCACCCAGACAACTAAATTAACATAGAACCAACTACAGCCACCACCATAGCAGTGGGAACCCCATCCCAGCCAAATGGGAGGAAGAGGTAACACAGCCTTGGGCACACATGTCCCCTTGTCAGTACACCCTACATTTATGATTTGGAACTGGATAGTGGACAACAAAGCTGTCAGATTGCACATTGGTCTGGAGGTGCCCCATCTGGGTCTAGGATCTTCTCTTGACATGATGCACAGCCTTACCTTGAGCATTAGAGTGTGATGTATTCCTGCCCTAACTTCACCCCCAGTATCCATAGACCTCTCTGTTGGTTTCCTTATGCTGAAATGTGATACACAAATAAAAATGATTTTTCTGGATTTCCCTAAGATTTGCTCTGGTGCATTTTCTAGGTCTGCTTGAGGAGTTTTGCAGAGGGAACTTGGATGTTCTGTTTCCTGCTAATTCACTTTCTTGATTCCACCCTCTCCCCCCCCTCCCCTCTAAAAATATTCCTTTCGATAGGAATTCTTGATATTTTTTACTCTTGGCATACTATAAGTCTTTGTGGTTATTAAGACTTAACGTTTTTCCTGGTTAAGGTACCACAAAATTTTCTAAAAGGAAATTATATTGGAGATTTCTGGAGTAGGAGTTTATATATATATATGCATGTATATATGCACATCTTCATATACATATCTGGGTATGTACATATATACAAACATGTTTATTATGTATTAAAAGATAATATATTACTGTATAGTTTATAAATATTATGTGCTCATATATTCATATATACATGTGTATATATGTGCATATATACATACATGCATACATATATGGAGAGAGAGAGAATAAAATTGGAAAGTGAGGAAAGAAAGGAGGCTTCTTTGGCTCCACTTCTAAGTTAGAGTTTTAGGTGTATAAAGGAGAATTTTTGTTATGTGAGCCTTTCCAATGATATCTTCAGTTTGAAAGTCAGATTTTCTGAATACCTTCTACAAAGTGGAAGAAAGTATCTTAAATTTTGAAAAATTCAGAGGGGTTCATGTAAGGAAGTATAGAAAAAAGTTTCACAATAATATTAAGACACGATGCCACATTCCCAACTTTCTTTACTCCCCCTTTATTTTAGATGTAACCATTAAGTGAGCTGACCGAAATAGATCCTGGTCACAGAACATCAGAGAACCATATCAGCACCAGCAATTTGTTGTAACTCAGCAGCTCCCTGTCACATTAATAGATGATACAAGGTCAAAGCTCCCAGGACAAATGAAAAGATCCACTCTTTCTAGAGGCATACTTAAAAGCAAATCTGGAATAATTTCTATAGTGGGGGGGGATTTGTTTCCCCCTTCCTCTTTAGCTCAGTTTTTATAATTGCTGAAAGTTGAGGCAGATAACAGAGTTAATTAGGTATTAATATGCTAAAGAAGTTCGAAAATATCAATGTCCTGTTAACCCACTAGAAATGTGAAAAATGTTTTCTGATTGAATTGGAAGGAGAAATTGGTATTATCTGGCTGAAGACTGGCCATGTCCTTGACAGCATTTAATATGCTAAACCTGCCATTCCTGGAATCCTTTGAAGAAAAGAGTGATTTTGTGGAGTATGACTCCAAAACTTCTACCAAAATGTGGAGAGATTTCTCTCTTCTCCCCTTTACTGCCAAGAGCTATGGCATCTTATGGCAGAGGTATATGCCCAGTATCCAGAAGAGGGACACACTCTCTCAGAAGAAACAGACAGAGAGAGGAAGCATTCAGGGGAGCCAGTAGCTTCAAAGGCCAATGAACTCTGGCCACAAAAAAGACAGTCTATAGCAGATTAAAAGGAGAAGTTGGGAATTTAGTAATTGGTTCCACTTTGAGTTAACTGTGTTTAATGGTTGACCATCAAAGGTTAGCTCACTGAGGGGGATTTGGATCCAGATAGTATCCCCAACCCCTAAACCTAGGAATAGTCACTCTCTTGAGAACTCAACGTGCAAACTTGAAAGTATAAGTTGAGTGTTAGACAAGGAGTGCTGTACTTGAATACCTAGAGTTTGGTTTCAGAAATTTGTTATATTTTTCAATGTCCCTCAAGGGAATTAAATGAAAGGAATAATTCCCATGACCTAGCATGGTACAGTGTAGATAGTACTATCTTAATAGAGTTATTTTGGGAGTTATTTTTTCAAACAATTCAAACTAAATCCCAATGCCAGGATGGAAAATACTTGAAAAGCCAGTTTTTATAAAAAAATGTTTTGGCATATTGCATATTTTCCTCACATCGTGTTCAATCTTA
The DNA here is from genome assembly GCF_019393635.1 of Dromiciops gliroides. Lineage (NCBI taxonomy): Eukaryota > Metazoa > Chordata > Mammalia > Microbiotheria > Microbiotheriidae > Dromiciops > Dromiciops gliroides. The sequence continues at coordinate 250,660,809 of NC_057861.1, forward strand.
GAATAATTATGAAGTCAGTAGTTACTCTGACCTATTTATGCCTAACACAATCTAAGGCTTAAAATATAAAATTTCCTTTACTTCCATACTTCCTAGTCCCATGGGTTTCTCTCCACTCCTTCTAATTCAGTGGTCACCTATTGGACATGGAAACAACATCCAGGGATTAACAGGGCATTGGAAACCATCTTTGAATGGGACTTAGAATTACCGTAATTCCTAATACCCTAGTAGCTAAAACTTATTGAGGCAAGTTGTTCATGGTGTTATCCATTCTGGGCATGCCATGGTAATGTTCTCTAAGAGCACTTAGAGATTCATCATGTGTAAAGCAGTGGTCTCCAACATGGAGTGCACTCAGACCAGGTAGTGTGCAACTTGATCCATTTGTGTATGTGAAGAAAATGCTAGAAACAAAGAGAGAGCAGAACCATGCAAACATACTTATAGCCACTGCCTGAATCTGATGCTTTCTTCCCCCTGCATGGGACAGTCAGTTGTACATGCTATTCCCCAGGGGAAACAGGTTAGGAGGCAGGCAGGAAGGTTGGTAATTTCCCACCCCTCTCCTCCCTTTTCCTAACCCCAATGTGGCAGCAGCAGGCACACAGGCAATCAAAGTAATCACTTCCTGCCAGGCCCATTCCCTAACTACTTTCCTGTCCTGTGTCCTCTTTCCTCCTGCTCTCATCACAGCAGAAAAACATACCCTCTAAATCTCTTGGCTAAGGCACAAAAAAAAATTTGTATCATTAATAAATATTATTTGAAAATATTTTGATATTTATTTCATCTATCTTGTGATTTAAAATTCATGTTTTATATTGTTCATATTTTAATATGATAGTATGCATATCATTTATAAATACATATTCATATGTAGAAGATATGGGCTTAACTTTTTAAACTAATGGCACACATAATTTATAAATAATTATATGTACATATATTGAAGGTAAATGCCTTTTTTTTAACTGATGGCGTGATGGATTGAAATGTTATAAAGTTGTATGCTCAACTAGAGAGAAAGAAAAATGATCCTCTTTACTTTAGAGAAAATTGTAATAGAAGATTTTACTAAGGCCATTTTAACCTGGAGAAACCCCAATGAGACTAGACCTTCAAGGGGCAGCTAGGTGGCTCAATGGATAGAGCACTGGTCCTGGAGTCAGGAGGACCTGAGTTCAAATCTGACCTCATATACTTGACACTTACTAGCTGTGTGACCCTGGGCAAGTCACTTAACCCCAATTGCCTCACCAAAAAAGAGAGAGAGAGAAAATAGACCTTCAGAGAGAAATCCCTTCCCTTTCTTTCTCTTCCCCTTTCCTCGTTTTGTATGCCATTTCCTTTCCTTCCTTTTTCTTCCTTTCCTTCCCCTTAAATTTCCTTTGCCCTCCCCTCTCCTCCCCTCCTCTCCTCTCCTCTCTATTTTTTCTCTACATTTATTAAGCACCTAGTATATGCAAGGCAGCAAATGACTTTCTAGAGATCACTGTGAAACTTCAAGTAAGAATGTGAGGTATCATTTGTCTGTAAGTTTGAAAAGAAAACAAAACATGAAATAAACACAAAAAGTGGGGCTGGTTTACATTGTTTGTAGTCAAACATAAAAATCTTTCTTTGTTATGTATTGACACTGAAAGATCAGTTGGCCTACCCATTTGGGAATGCCGAAAACTTACTCTGTGTTCACTAAATAGGAATAGAACACCTTTACTCCTGCTAATATCTGCACACTTATTGGAATAGTTACTTTCTTCCTTTGACTTGCTGATAGTTAGCAAGCCAAAAGGAGAAAATGACTCTCAAAATTAGTAGTGTGAAATGATTGTTTTTGCTAAACAACAACAACAAAACCCCATAATTTGTAAAAAACAAGGCAGTAACAGGGAAAGAAAATAACACGCAAGGAGAATTTCTCTTATTCTGACAGCACAGCTTTCATTTAACATGCAACCCACAAATAAATGCTGCCCCATCCATGCTATAGGCCACTTAAGAGCAGAGCCCATCATCTTATTTAGCAGCAGAATGACCGTAATGAAATGAGTCTTTTCCAGGCCCGATGTTCATGATCCCTAATGCTCTAGGGAAGACGCTGACACAAAATACAGTGCAAACATTCTACCTCTCGATGATTATGGAGAGAATCACAAAAACAAAGTGATATAAAAATGCAAAATGGTATAAAATAACATGCCCAGCAGCAAGACACGTACCTGTGAATTAGCTATGAGCCAAAAGTACTTGCAGTCTGAGAAAGGTCGATGAGCAAGTAAGGGGGAGGCTGCTCTAGGAAGCGTTAGAATCCTTTTGGCTTCAGTGAGGAAAAGTCATGTTGGGGGCAACAGAATGCCAAACTGTGCCAAATCAGGCAGCTGCATCTGTGATCTTTCTTCTCTATGCTGTCATCTTCTGCAGCAGGATAACACTATATTTGATAAACATGTACACATGTATGGCCTGGTGCTTAATGATATACAAACCAAGATGAAAGGCTCTTTGTTTGTGTTTAGTCATTTTCAGTCATGTCCAGCTCTCCATGACCCCATTTTGGGGTTTTCTTGGCAAAGATACAGGAGCGGTTGGCTATTTCCTTCTCCAGCTCATTTTACAGTTAAGGAAACTGAGGCAAACAGGGTGAAGTGAATAGCCCAGGGTCACACAGCTAGTAAGTGTCTGAGGTCAGATTTGAATTTAGGTCTTTTTTCCTGACTCCAGGCCTGGCATTCCATTCACTGTGCCACCCAGTTGTACCTATATAGAATTCTAATTAGGAATATTTTCAACCTCTACCTATTCTTTTAACTGAAGATAGATTGAAAAATGTGAAGGTTTGGGGGTGAGACTCTAGAAAACTGACTGCTGCCTGTATTCCTCATTGGGAGAAAGGATGGAAAGAAGGTCTACCAGTGGGGAAGATGGTGAGTTATCAACTTCAGTCCATCCTGGGCAAAGGAGTGTGGCAGTGTTTATACCACAGATGTGGGGGAGAGGGGATATAACTGGCAAGCAGACAGAGAAATGCTGAGGGTGGAAGTGAGCCCCTCTGAAATTGGATACCCTGGAGTAAAGCCCTTATCACTCTACTCTTATTGAAACTCTGTGTCTACACAACAGTTCCGAAATGTTTTGAAAATCACTCCTAGGATCAAATATAAACTCCTCTATTTGGCATTCAAAGCTTTCCCCCTGCCCAAACGTAGACCTATTAAGCATTATTTCTTTTCATGCATGTTACAGTCCAGCTCTACTGGGTTTCTTGCTGCACTTCATCTACAACACTTAACCTCCAACACTAACCACGTCCATGCCTTTGTACTTTACTGTCCCCCATGGCCAAAAATGCACTCCCTCCTCAGCTCTGCCTCTTAGAACCTCTAGCTTTATTCTAGACTCAGGTCACACATCGACTCCATTAAGTCTTTTCCTTCCCCCTTCCCCCCCCCCCAATTTTCAGGGCATTCCCCCTCAAAAACTGCCATGCATCTAATTTTTTTTATCCCAGTGGTAGTATTAGTATAATGAATAGAGAAACAATCTGTGTCAGGATGATCTGGGTTCCAGTACTGGCCTCTGCTAGCCATACTAGCTGTGACTGACCCTGAGCAAGTAAACCCATCAGAGCTTGCTCTAAGACTGTAAGGTACCAGCCTGCATTGATGGAGGTAGTTTCCTCTCCCACGAGTTCTACATACCAATACAAAAAAAGAAGGTAAAACAAAACAAAACAAACCATGGATGCTTACGAATGTTTACTAACCCCGAGCTCACCTGGAGTCGGGGAGACATCTTTCTGAGTTCAAATTTGGCCACAAATTTAGCTGTGTGACCTTGGGCAAGTCACTTAACCCTGTCTACCTTGGTTTCCTCATCTGTAAAATGAGCTGGAGAAGAAAATGGTAAAACGCTTCAGTATCTTTGCCAAGAAAATCCCAAATGGGGTCACAAAGAGTTGGACACTGACCGACAACAAGAAGACCCTCAACTCACTCAGTACTGCTCCTCCACCTCACATGACACTGGCATTGAGGTTGCATTAGGAGACCCAAGGGCACAGCACAAATTTACAGCAAAACCCCACCCCTACAACTTGATCCCCCTCCCTCTTTCTAGTGCCATGGAGACCCTGGCTCTAGGCTTCCAAACTTTGTTCAGGCCTAGAGAGCTTGGCCACAGCTCTTCAGGAACAAAAGTCTGATGGAGGCTACAATCCTGAAACACCAGTGCTGTAAAGTTCTGAACTGCTAGTGCCAGGAAAAACAGCTTGAAAAGCTCTGAAAATAGTACTGCAAACCTCTGAACTGTTGGTGCAAGGTTAGAAAACTGAGGAACAGAGGGACTGGGACTAATAGACAGGACATGACACTGTATATATGTGAAGGCCGGGCAGCGTTCCTCCAATTCTGAAGGAAAGAGCACAGAGTGGGGTGTGGGGGACAGTTCTGAGTACCTAAAAGTCAGTTGCGGGCAGAGACATAGGCAGAGACTTGTCCAGTGTGGGCTGAGGTTAAGATGCTTTGAGATTCAACCACCAAGGTGTAAGGGCTAAAATTCTAGCTAAACTATCTAAAATCTAATGAGTGGTTGCCAATAAATTATAAGCTTTAGCAAGAGTATTTAAATGTTTAAGTATTTATTAAAGAGCATTAGGATCAGAGAGAAAGGTCAAAATCTAACTATTTCTAAGAGACCCTATCACATGGTGAGGTCAGGAACCAAAAGAGATAGAACCCCTCTGCCAGTGTCTGCTTCCTACTTTGTGTCCTCCTTCTAGAAATGGGAGGCTCCTCAAGTTGATTGGCTGGTAGCCTTGATAGACAGTACCCACGAGCAAACGTCACTTCCTGACACTCAGGACCTTGACCACATGGTTTGCCCTCAGAGGTCTTCACCTCATGGTGGCACTTTTCTACAGTAAATCTCCAGCAGGTGGCGTCATTCCAATTATTACAAAGGAAACTGCAATCTGAGGAGTAGGAGTCAGAAAGTAACAGGCAAAATAAAGGGGAAAAAAAGACTGATATTACAAAACGTTTCAGAAAGAAGAAAGCTCAGAGACCTTAAACATAAATGGATAAATCAATAGGAAAAAAATAGTAACAGTAGGAATCATGACCTCTAGATCTGGTAAACAAATTCAGGTATCTATGAGTAAAACCATCTTGTGATGTTTCTGAGTGGTTTAAAAAAGGATTGAGAATCATGAGAGCAGGATTTATGGCCTGTAGAGCAAAAATAATGGGCAGAATAAAAAAAAAACTTGAATCTGCAAGGTTCACCAAAGAAATAAAGAAGAGAACAATAGATTGTAAATGCAAATACACAGAAGTGAAGGATGAGAAGATGAGAAGTAAAAAATAATAACATCAAAAGAAAATGTGTTCCCTGTGCATGCAAAGCATACTGATGTATAGAGACAATCTAAGGATCATATGTCTCCCAGAAGACTACTACAGGTCAAAAAAATCTTAACATAATAATGAAGGAAATAATAGAAAATAATAGCCCAGAACTTCTGAATATAGAAAATTAAATTCCTATTGGAAGAATTCATAGATTACTTCCAGAAAAAAGCCAAGGCTACAAACTCCAAAACACATAGTGGTAAAATTTAAAAGTTCAATTCAGAAACCACAAGTTCTGCAAGATATCAGGATAAAGACCTTTGAATACAAAGGAAAGGGCATTCAAATAATGTAAGACTATTCTACAATCACTAGAAAAAGGAGGAAGTAATGGGATAATGTGTTCTGAAGAGTAATGGATGTCAGGATGCAGCTCAGGGTATCCAACCCACAAATCTGAACTTTTCCACAGAGGAAAAAAGAGGAATGTTAGATAATAAAGAAGAGTTTGAAACCTTTTTTTTTTTCAGAAGATAAAGGGGAGAATGGGTATGATAGTTGGTGCAATCTGTTGGGGAAGATAGAAAGAATACATGCATCAAGAATGAATGTAGGATTGGTCTTGGCAAGGAGAAGAGCAATCTCTTCATGTGGAGGAGATGGGAGGAAGATGTCCTGAGTAGTGTGAGATGAGAAGGATCAGAGAAGGGGAATTTGGTTGGATAATGGCCTCCATTTTTTCCGTGATGAGTGAGACAAAGTTCTCAGCTGAGGGGGTAGAGGAGGAGATGGTATAGAAGACCTGAGGAAAGACAAAGAACTTTGGGACAACCCTTGTAGAAAGTGGGATAACAGATCGATTAGGGAGGGATAGAATAATGAACTTGCAACAGTGATGCCTTTCTTGGTCTCCCTCAATGCTAGTACCTTCCTTCTGAGATGACCTCCAATTTACATTATATTGTAAAATGTGCATGCGTGCGTGTGTGTGTGTGTGTGTGTGTGTGTGTGTGTGTGTGTTGAGTATACATCCATCTTGTCTTTTCCATTAGAATTTGAGCTCCTTGAGCACCTCCGTGTGTCTAGACCTTGTTAATACATAATAGGGTGATTCAGACTCCACCTTCACAATAACATATATTTGCAATATACTTAATCCTCATAGTATCATGATTTTCTCCAGCACTATTCAGCAGTAGGTAAATAGGAGTGAAGGAGATAGACAGTAGGTGTAATCCAAGATTGTGGCTTGACAAGATATGTTGCAATCAGGCAAGGGGATAAAGAGTAGAAGATTCATCATGTGGTCGAGATATAAAAAGAAGAGTCTAGCCATTACAGGGATAAAGGCCTAGGAAACAGATGAAGAGGAGATGAACTGGGTGGGGGGGAGTGTCACAGAAATAATGAAGAATAGTGCAATGGCCTACAAGAATTGAGAAATATGGAAAAATAAAAGATTATGGTCAAATAAAGGAATTTGGGACATGAAAATGGAACTCTTGTGAGTGATAGCAAGACAGAGATTGAGAGCAAGATATGCTATGAATACTTGACTGTTCCCCTAGTTTTCATAACTTTCTTAGAGCTTGACAAGGTTAAACTAGTCACTTCAGTATTTCCAGTGCCTACATGAGTCCCACACAAAGATTGTTTCTTTCTCAAGAAAGAATTTTGGTCATTGTGTAGGTGGATTTCAAAGCATCTGAAACAGTGCTTCCATGTGGATATGGACAATTATATAGGGCAGCTAGGTGGCACAGTAGATAGAGCACTGGCCCCTGAAATTGTGAGGATCTGAGTTCAAATCTCACCTCAGACATGTACTAATTGTGTCACTCTGGGCAAGTCACTTAACCCTGATTGCCTTAAACATCATCCTGATATATCTATATCTATATCTATATCTATATCTATATCTATATCTATATCTATATCTATATCTATATCTATATCTATATCTATATCTATATCTATATCTATATCCATATCTATATCTATATCTATATCTATCATCTACATCTATCTTGCCACTGGACCCAGATGGCTCTGTAGTAGACAGTGAGGTTGGTGACCTTATACATCCCTCCCTAACTTATACCCAATTCACTGCAAGTCATGACATCACCCCAATATCATGGTCCTTTGGAAATGAAGAGCAAACAACAAGGCTGGGAAAAATACATGTTCCCTACCATCAAGAGACTACCTACCATCCCTACTTCAAAAACAAATGTCTCTAGATTGAATAAAGTGAATTTTAATTGGGGAGCAGCAAGGTAGAGGCTAAGGGCACATCTATGCATGGATTTAGAGGGCAGTTCTACCTAACTAGTTATCTCTGTAGTCATAGTTGCTATTCAATCCAACATAAAGGAAATAAGACCTAAAAGCATCTCTCTCACTCTCTGTCTTTGTTTCCCCACCCAGGAAAGCTCCACAGAATCATGCTGTGGGAAGCAGCCTGAGATCTTAGGGGGCCCGGTTTCAAATAAGGGCTCTGCTGTTCACTCCCTATAACCTTTGGCAAGTTGCTTACCCTCTCTAGATTTCAGTTTTCTTACATTTAAAATAAAGGGAGTTGGAATAGATGGCCTCAAAGATTCCTTCCAGATCTAAATCATAATCTTATGACTCCAATACTGCAATGGATTTGTGATTTCATGAACACGCATATTTCCTCCAACAATGAAGATTGTAATCCATGGATACCTGCCTGTCCCATGTGACTCAAATCCATATCCTCCTATAAGTACCACATTGGGTGTGGGGGGCATTCACCATGCAGATATGATAATACTGTTCATAGTAGTAATTAAACATTCTTTTTTATAGTACACCTATATTTACTAGGTGTATCTGGGCATTGGGGAAACAGAATCCTGCTTTTGTCTGGGTTGTTGGAAATAGTGACATTAAATGATGATAATTTTTTGTTGTTGTTGAACTGAGTGATTGGCTTTTGAGTCTCACAACCTTTAATAACCAAACACTGGCAGAAACAAATTTTGGGGGTGTTGGGCAAGGGAAAGAAAGTTGATCAATTTGTCTATTTTAAACATCTATTTGTCATCATGAAAGTCTTGCAAAGATAGGGGCTCCTTTGCTTTTTCTTCTACACTACTTTTTTTTTTTCAGGGCAATGGGGGTTAAGTGACTTGCCCAGGGTCACACAGCTAGTGTCAAGTGTCTGAGGCTGGATTTGAACTCAGGTCCTCCTGACTCCAGGGCCCATGCTCTATCCACTGCACTGCCTAGCTGCCCCCCTCTACACTACTTCTAAGGGAGAAAGACAGGTTATGATAGAGTGAACCATCACATTCCTTCAATATTTATCTGAATAATTTTGTGTTGACTTTCAAGATGTTGAAGGAAAGGACTGAATTCATAATGCTGAGCTGGGTACCATAAACAGTGGCTGGTTCTGGAAGTTTATTACAATAAAACTCATACAAAAAGACTTCCCTTTTTTAAAATAAATAAAATTGATGAATGATTAGTCTGGACATAATTTAATTACTTTTGGAAAATACTGCAAATTTGTCAATATTTCAACTCATCTCAACCCTCTCTGGACTCTACTTTCTTTTCATTGGCTGAATTGCCTTCCTTGAAAACTTTTGCCCCAGAGACTTACTTTCCTCATTGGCAACTGTCTTTCCCTAGGAGTACCAGTTTTGGAAAAATCCTAGACATGTATGATTTCCTTTTCCTCTCAACTGTTTCTAGACTCTTCTCTTTACTTGTTGAATTGCTCCCAGCAGGTACCTTTCCCCTCTCCCTTCTTTCAGGTGCATACACATATATTACATGTGTATATGTATATGTGTATTATTAATATATATAGTATATATAACATTTTATATATATACAAGCATATACATACACACATATACACACATACACATGATGTCTGCCTTTATTAGAATGTATGATATATATATGTGTGTATATGTATGTATATCTCCACACATATAGTATATATTGTATAGCTAACTAGTATAACAAGTTGTTGTGTATATAGTATATAAATATTACATGTATGTAATAATATAACTAGGTAACTAATATAACAATATATTGCATATATATTGAATAAGTATTTTATATGTGTGTATATATAGAATAGCAAGTTGTACATAATATATTTGCAGTTTCATGTTTAATCATATTTTTATTATGCTATGTTATAGAAATGCTTGTTTTATTCCATAAATTAATTACTATTTTTTTTTTAAAGAATGTAAGTTCAGAGGATAGGACTGTTGTGTTTGTTTGGTCAATGCTTAACACAATGTTTGGTGCATAGAACTTAAAATCTCAATCTTTCTCTCTGTCTCTTTCTTTCCTGTCTCTCTGCCTTTGTTTCTGTTTCTGTCTCTGTCGAAGTCTATGTCTGTCTCTGTCTCTCTGTTTCTATCTTTCTCAGATATAACACTTTCAAATATGCCTATTGATTCTGTGGCAGGAGCAATGTCTTCCATGTGGGTAAGTATGCTTGGTTTTGTTGTTGTTGTTGTTGTTTTGTTAGTTTTCTCTGAAAAGTAGAGGAACTGACTCAGGGACTTGATTAGTTCAAGAAGATAAGGCATTATCCATTGGCATTGCTACCCTAGGACATAAAAGACCATCCCACAAGAAGTCAGTACCCTTCAGTTTTGGCAGTTGTCCCACTGCCATGTTAGTTACCAACGTCCTAATGACCAGAAACACATCAATATGGAGAGGAGGGGAAGTCTGTGTTTAATTGAAAAGTACAATAATCTTGCTAAATACTCTTTCCATGCTATGGCTAAGCAATTCTCCTTTTATAACTATTATATTGGAGGAAGCTCATCAATTAGCTGATGTGTCCTGGTTTTGTGACCCATCTTATATCTCTAGAAATTCTTTAAGAAAATTGATTTTGTTACTGTATTCACAAGTTATAAGCTTGTTTTATTTTGTATTATATTTTATATCATATTAATATATTTATGTCTTGAAGATAAACATATTTATTATGCATAACAAAATGTATTACTATATTTAAATAGATTTTACTTGCATTTGTGATTTATTTTATTGATATTTATATAATATAGAATATATTTTTCTAGATATATGTCTAGATATTAGGTTATCTATACATAGAAATGCATGTAAACATATCCATATATTTTATATAGAGATCTATATTAATATCTATCCTATCTATCAATCTATCTATCTATCTATCCACCCATCTATCAATCACAGAGAAGGTGTTTACTGGCATTGGTAAAGGAATTTTCCTTACATGGAAGCTCCCTATACCAATAAAATTCTAGGTCCAGTTCTTATTTCATCTTGAACTGCAAGTATCAGACTGCTTGAATCAGGCCCCATCTCTAACTCATCACTATCAAAAGATCCCCCTAGTTTCAGAGAAAAAAAGAGATAGAAGAGTGCTTACTGGTCATCTAGTCCAATCAAAAGAGTATAATTGATTTGTTCAAGTGTACCTGGGAGTAAACAGTGAAGCCAAGATATGAATTCAGGTTTTTTGACTCCAGATGCAACATTAATTTTTCACTAGCAAAATACTTCTCAGCCTAGATGTTCTTTTTTCTTCTTTCCTATCCTTTGAAGTGGAGGATTGGTCATTTGTTTTTGTCTTTGTATGCCCAGTACCAAGCAGAATACCTTGCACATAGAAGGAGCTTGTTGAAACTGAATTCAATTTGTGGCTTTCCCAGATTATGCTATCATATGAGTTCTTGACTGCAATGTGCCAGGCACCTAACATTTCCTCTCCTTCCACATTTGTAAATTGAGGGTGTTTGATTCCATGAAAGATGAAAACAGAAAACTGTCCCGCTTATTTATTTTCTGTTGTATGAAGAAATAGAACTAAGGTTCAAACAAATACAAAATGTTTCATCTTTTTCTGTATGGTTTTCAATGGAAAGGGTACCATTCTAATCCTAGTTGAAGAGAACACATAGAAATAGTAATTGCACTCATCCTGCCTCCTAAATTAGATCTCAATAAACAGTCAACCAATCAGCAAGTATTTGTTACATTGATTACCTCCTATATGCCAGGTATTGGTTATTCAAAGACAAAAATGAAAAACTTCCTATTCTCAAGAAACTTGCAGTGTATTGAGGAGACAACATGAATATATCTATGTAATATATATCTATGTGTGTATATATATATACATATATATATACACACATATGTATGCATACAATAAGTAAAAGATAATGGGTGAGAGAGAACCAGCAGCTAGCAGGGAGGGGTCAGGAAAGGCATCACATGAAAGCTAACACATGAACTGAGCTTTGAAGGGGGATTTGGAGAGGTGGGGATGGGTGGGGAGAGCATTCCAGGCATGATAGAACCATGTGCAAAGCCATTAATTGGAAGCCTGGTAAATATCTGGCACATTTGGACAGTGTGGCTAAGAAATAGAAGTTCTAAGCTCTGCTTCCTTAGTTATTTTGAACAATCAGAGCAAAGTTGATTACTTTCTGAATTTATATCTGGATGTGTATGTTTTGCTGTGGATATCTAGATAACAATGTGCACTTGGTTGTCTTGTGAATAGATAGTACAATTCCTATGGAAAAGTAATGGTCAATATGAATAGTGCCTGAGGAAAATACAGGTAGCACTCTACAATTCCCAAATGTAGATAGATAGATAGATGATAGATAGATAGATAGACAGATAGATGATAGATAGATAGACACAGACAGATAGATGATAGATAGATAGACACAGACAGATACATAGATGATAGATAGATAGATAATAAATAGATGATAGATAGATAGCCCAGACAGACAGATAGATAGATATAGGTATAGATATAGATATCGCCTTTCTTTCCATTTAATTTTCCTTCTACCTTCTCTCCTCCCATTCCTTTTTCATTTCTTCTTCCTTGTCTTCCTTCATTCCTTGCCTTGTACTTAGGCTAGCACAAATAGCATGCAGTGTCAATTTGGGTATTGATTAGTTTCATTGGTAACACCAAGGGCTAAAACTGTTGTCAATCAAATGGTGGGTATAAGCTATATTGACCAGTGTTATTAAAGAGGGATTTATAATGGGTAATATCATATAGGATACTTAATCAGATGTGTTTGTGTGCATATGCCCTAGAGAGATCCGGAGAATGAGTGAGACAGAAATAGAGGACAAAGACAGAGGCAGAGGTATATGATGAGGCAAAGGGGCTGGTATTCAGATGTCCCAAAGGTTATAGGAAGGAAAAATGCCAATTTCACAAACATTTCACTATCAGAACAGTAGGAATGTTCCCGTGGGAACATTGTAGGAAGGATAGATGCCTCCTTCTTTTGTTCTTTTCACTTTAAAGAAGGTATCTGATGCTTATACTTGAGGTTCAGGTCACGTGTATTATCTTAGCCTTCACAAGTGAATTCACCTTTCTAGACCTCATTTTCCTCACCTGTAAAATGACGATGAACCATATGACCTGTAAAGAACCTCAAAGTCTAAAACTGCATCTCCTTAAAGGGCCCAGGGAAACAACAATTCATGTCACCATGAAACTGGCACCAGGATCATACTGGAGACAAGCACTCCTGCTCATCTGAGCAGTGACCATCCTCCACCTCACGGAAAGACTAGTGTTAGGAATGTTAGCGGCCTCAACGATATTTTTTTTTTTTATTCCTAGTCCTTGATACTAACCCCAAGGGCACAATGCAGTGGGAGTCCGGGGTGGGGAGAGGAATTGACCCCATAGACTTTCTATTTGGAATTGAATAGCAACTTTGCTCCATTTTGAGGAGATCCTGATATTTACAGCCTTCAGCCACTCATCTGCTACTCTGGGGAAATCCCCACAAACCTTGGGTAGTGTGAAACTGGAAGAAGTTCTAAGTTCTTTTCTTTTTGTTGCCAAGCAGGTGGCTCTTCACTGCTCTGGCCCCCAGGACACCTTTGTTCTGCTCTCGCTGAGGAAATCGGCCCCCTCCTTCGGCCTTTAAGAAAGCTGTTTTCGGGCGGCTCCCATGGGGCAGCAGCTGCTCAACTCCAGCCCTGGTGCTCTTCCAACTGGTGTAAGCAGCCCGGCTTGTTTCCTTCCAAAAGAGAACACTTTTATTGGCTGTGGCACATCTCAGGAACCGGGAAGAAAGTCCTATGTGTGTATTAGAGAATGTTGTGGGGAATGGGGGTGGGTGGGAAGGTTGGAGGGGATGTTATTTTGAGGTGGGATTTATTGAAACCTTTGGGAAAGAGCTTCAAAGATGCTGGTTAAAAATCTCGGTCTGCACATGGCTATGAGAAGCTGCTGTTATGCCTATTGCCAGGGGTCGTTAAATGGATAGCCAAGGAATCTAGGCACTCTCACCGCCCCCCCCCCCCAACACACACACACACACACACACACACACACACACACACACACACACACACACACACACACACACAAACGAAAATGAGTAAAATTGGAGGGGGGGAGTTGCGTAGAGGACGTGGGCAGAGGAGTGAGAGCGCTGAACAATCCGCAGGACTCCAGTTCCCCCTCCAGGGGACTGCGAAATTCCCTGCCCCCTGGGATACAGGTTAGACACGCACCCACAAAGAAGTCCACTGCATTGAACATGGTTATTCTCTCATCGCACTGAGGCGGGGATAAATCACCTAGCCAACGTGCCGGGTTTAATTTTCCTGTCTCCTTCCCACTCCCCCACCCCCAGCCCCAGCCCCAGTCCCTTTTGTTCTTTGTGGCTGTTTTTGTTATCAGCAGCATCTTGGAGGAAGGCTTGGCGGCGGTTTCAGGATTTTCTGTGGGAGAGTCGGGTGGTAGGCTAGGTGCTGCTGCAGTATGAATCTTTTAAAAGCAGCCTAAGAAATATTTAAGACCCTGGTCTAGGAGGAACAGCTCTCCCAGGCATAATTTTTGGTGCTGGTTGCAGCAGGGAGCGTATGCTGGGAGGAAAGTATTATTTTTCTAAATGGAAGGTGTCAGATGGTCACGCAATGTGACTGCATGTTCGAGATCACTGCCTCCCATCTGCAATTTGTGACGTGTGAAAGATTCTGCCCAAATGTGCTCACCAACTGGAAATCCTCGCCACTTTTTTTTTTCTTATCAGGAGAGACCAAGATAACCAATGGTTTACAGATCAGGGATCCTATCAAATTAATATCACTGTAGGATAAAATCTGTTTTAAATACAACTCCTAAACTCCAGCAAAGTTAGCTAGTACAGATGAGTTCATTCATCTGAGGAGTAGCCCCCTCCCAGTAAAACAACAAAAAGGGAAGGTCGCTTCTTCCTCTCCCCACACCCTACATCCCTCTCTCTCACCCGCCCCCTCCCCAATCTGCTACCCTTGTACCTTTCATAAACAGGCTTGATAGAAAAGGTGACAGTCTTTTTCCAGGACTAATTAATGTCATCTCATTAAAACATTTACCAGGCCCTACATGAAAGCTTTAATGAATCAGGGATAGGTTTTCTTTTCTTCTTTTCTTTTTTTTTCTCCTTCCTCTGTCCTGCTTTCCTCAGATGCACTGAGTTTGTTTTCTCTGCTTTTCTTCCCAATTAAAAGCAACACCAGCTCTGAAGAGACAGCCCATTTGGCCAATTCCAACCTGAGGGGCTCTAGCTTTGAACTGAGCTCGAACCTTCCAGTTCTGTTTATTCTTGGCTAAGCAGGATTCGCAGCTTCTGAGATAAAAGGGTTATAAAAAGGCTCATAAGGTGCTTCGGACATCAAACAGCTCATACAAAACAACATCTTGATGAGTTAAGTGCAAATGAATCAGAAACATAATGGACCAAAATCCCCTTGCTGTGCACATGGTTGTGGAAGACGAGGAGAAAAGTGCTTGCCTTTGCAAAACCTACTTTGGGTTTTTGTCACACCCCAAACCTTGGGGAAAGTAGTTTGCTGTCTTTGGTCACACCCCAGAGGTGTGTTTCCTTTTTGCTGGGCCCCGTGTTCACGTGAAAATAGACCTGAAAGGGAGAGGTGCTTCTTGGAGGGTCTCAGTTTCTCTTCTGCATAAGGTAGAGAAGCAAAGGAAACCCTCCTGTGAGCACATAAGCCAAATTCATCCCCAAATCATTTTCAATGGTGTCTTTTGCATCACAAAACACTTCACAATCAGTGATAAAATACAGAGGGATTACAAATTCAAGGGATGGATCACCGTTTAGGGAAGCAGCAGGCTGCTGCTGAGTGTACTGGGAACTCAGAGACATCACAAAGGGACAGAAATCTTTTATGCTAAAGCAATGTTCAAGGGGACAAAAGACATGAGCATGACACAGTCGGAGATGCACCAGAGGGGTGGGGGAACTCTGAAGGGGATAGTGCCTCTAATGCAGTGCTCTGACATCTAGAGCCCTCGGTGAGGCCAGAAGATGCTCAGGCCTTGTTCTGGAAGCTCTGGAAGGTGAAACGTGGCACACAAACAAAGATAAGATGGGGAAGAGGGTAAAAATGGCAGGAATGCAATTTCAGAGGCATCTCCTTGGATGGAGGTGAAAGAGAAGAAGAGTGGGGTCAATACGAGGATGTTGAGGCTCTTTGAGAAGGTACAGAGCTAATGGAGAAAATAGGCCTATTAACCAATGCCTATGATGTTCTTTTGGTCCTGTATTTCAGCTGAAATTCCCCACCTCTTCTATCTTCCACCTCTTAGACCTGCCTAGTTCAAATGGCTTCTAGGATCATAGATTTAGAGCTGAAAGGGACTTTGAAGGCCATTAAGTCCAACACCATAATTTCACAGGTGAGGAGACTGAAGCACAGAGAGGTTAAGCAACCAAGGGATTTGCCCAAGGTCACCCAGCTAGTCAGTGTCTGAGGTGGCCCTTGAACCCAGGTCTTACTGACTTCAAGTCTCCTGGTCTGTCCATTACACCTGGCTGTCAAAACATTCCTCCTGCCACGCCAGATCACAATGACCAGGTTGCCTCCTCCCTCAACCTTAACAACAGTTCCTGGCATTATTATTCATTTGGCAGTTACTTAGTTCCTTTTGTCTTGAATTTTTATTTAGATTTTGTGTTACTATCAGGTGTTTATATCTTTTCTGCGCAAACTAGAGGCTAAACTCCCAAAGGCCCAGAAGCATGCTGGGTTATACTTTGTCTTCCCCATAGTATATTGAAGAGAATAGGTGCTCAAGGAATAATAATTACTTTGATTCAATATGTGAACAGTAAACCAAGGTCATTCCTCATGTTTTTGCCCGTCTAGCTTTTTTTTAACAATGATTAAGGTCTCCTTCCTCCTCCCTGTCTCCAGTGAAGGTTCCTCTAGAGAAGGAGATTTCCTACATCCAGGTTATACATCTTCTGACAGTGATGGGCCCAGAGACTGGCTGTTGTAGTTTACTGATTGTTGTTTGATGAAAGCTGTGGCATGGAAAAATTTTTGGCTCTTGTCAACAACAGCAATCCATTTTACCACCATGATTTATCCCATGAGCCTACACTTGTACCAACACAGTATTTGTTCTGGAAGATACATATGTCAGTCTCCCAGTTAACGACCGACCATCAGGTGTACTTAGAAAACAATTGTTAAAGCCCAATTTAGCTCAGGTGAAAGAAGTATTTCTGACAGCCCCTGGTGTCTTCTATTTACTCAGAACAGTCATTATGGTGCATAGTTTTCCACTCTGGCCCTTTGATCTATTTTGCTTTTGGCTTGGAGAGGCCACCTCTGGGGGATAAGGGGCTAAGACTGTTATTTTTCTAGTTTCATGCTGTAATGCCTTTGATGGACTGGCATTAACAGTCATATAAGGGGGATACCTGGTGTCATTGGATAAGAAATTAGGGCAGACAAGTAAAACACTATATTAGAGTCAAAATAATGATTGGAGAATCAAGAGCCCTGCTTCTTATGTCTTCTGACAACATTGTTATCAAGGGGCAAGCTACTTTCACCTTCTATACCTTCTTCTAGAGATGAAGAAAGAAGAAGACTGAAGAGGCTTTCTTGTGGTCTAGGGGAAAGAGCATTGTCCTAAGAATCAGTAGATCTTATTTGTAGTCCTGAACCAAATAAGCAGTGTGACTTTGGGTAAGTTATTTAACCTCTCCAGGTCTCATTTTATTATCTCTAAAGTAAGAGGGAGATGAGGTTTGATTAGATGGTCCCTACTATCCCTTCTAGATTGGAAATCTATTCCCCTATGATTTTCTACTTACATTAATCCTTTATCTCTGTTGACCCCTTCTTGTCTTTCTGCCTGTACCTCAGCCCCAAGCCTCTGTTAACCACAACACATATTTGTGAATATATATATATGTTTGTATATACTTTCTCATTTACTTTGTATCTATTTTCTATTTAGTGTTCCAGGTAAATATTATTTTCCTAAGCTCATTAAGGGCAGGGGTGGTTTCATGTTTTTCTTTCTTTGTATACCTAGTGAATGACACCATGTCTAGTGAATAGCAGATACTTAAAAAATACTTGTTGAATCTAATACTCTAGCTGAGCTTCAATTAAGTTTAGGAAACATTTATTAAGAGAACTACAAGGAGCCCTTCTAACTCAAATCCTGTGATTCCGTGATCTTATGACATATGTGTGCAAGGTATTATGATATGTTGTATGACAAGAGAAAACTTAATCGAGAGATGATTTGTGCCTTCACGGACCTTACAGTCTAGTATATTTATCATGGCCTACCCAAAAAGGGACATAAAACTATATATATTTTTCTATATTTTGGGGGGACATAAAACTTATAACACCCACATCCATACATGCCATCCTCTATACCAGGGCTTCTCATGCTTTTTCCACTCACATCCTCTCTTTTCACCAGAGAAATTTTTATGTGACCCCAGGTAAATAGGTATATTATAGATCAGCTGTATTATGGGGTAAAGAGATTTTTGTGAACCAGTTTGGGAATCTCAGAACATTAATTCTATGTGAAAATGTGTTCCAAGTTCCAAATAACTGATTTACAGACTTTTGCCAAATAAACCAGATTGGTTTTCAATGTGTACAAAGAAACTAACAATATAGAAGATAAATATGCATCTATATATGCTCATATGGTCATCTCATCTATCTGATGTTTTTTCCTCTCCCTTTCCTTCTCTCTACTCTAAAATACCAGCCAAAGTCCCACTTTCTACAGAAATCCTTTCCCAATCCCCCTTAATTCTAGTGCTTTTTTTTGTTGAGTATTTCCAATTTTCCTGTATATAGCTTGTTTCTACATAAGTGTTTGCATGCTGTCTCCCCTATTAGACTAAGTTTCTTTAGAGGAAAGACTGTTTTTTGCCTCTCTTTGTATCCCCAGAACTTAACATAGTGCCTGATACATACTATCTAAAGGATATCTGCCATCTAAAGGAATAACAGATTATTTTTTCCATAAAGATATTTTATTTTCCAGTTGCATGTAGAGATAGTTTTCAACATTTGTTTTTATCAGATTTCTAGTTTCAAATTTTTCTCCTTCCCTCCCCTCCCTCCCCTCCCTCCCCCCTCCCCAAGACAGCAAGCAATCTGATATGGGTTATATATGTACAATCACATTAAACATATTTCTGCATTAGTCATACTGTGATAGAAGAATAAGAGTAAAAAGGAAAACACCCAAAAAAGAAAAACAAAAAAATAGAAATAGTACAGTTCAATCTGCATCTAGATTCCATAGTTCTTTTTTTCTGGATTTGGAGAGCATTTTCCATCATGAGTCCTTTGGAACTATCTTGGACCATTGCACTGCTGAAAAGAGTCAAGTCTATTACAGTTGATCAACACACAATATTGTTGATACTGTGTACAATGTTCACCTGGTTCTTCTCATCTCACTCAGCATTAGTTCATGCAAGTCCTTCCAGGTTTCTATGAAATCTGCTTGCTCATCGTTTCTTACAGCACAATAGTATTCTGTTACATTCATATGCCACAACTTGTTCGGCCATTCCCCAATTCATGGGCATCCCCTCCTTGCTACCACAAAAAGAGCAGCTATAAATATTTTTGTACATGTAGGTCCTTTTCCCTTTTTTATGATATCTTTGGGGAAAAGACCTAATTAATAGTGGTATTGCTGGGTCAAAGGGTATGCACAGCTTTTTCTCCCTTTGGGCAGAGTTCCAAATTGCTCTCCAGAATGGTTGGATCAGTTCACAGCTCCACCAACAATGTATTAGCATTCCAATTTTTTTCACAAATTTCTCCAACATTTATTATTTTCGTTTTATGTCATGTTAGTCAATCTTATAGGTGTCAGGTGGTACCTCAGAGTTGTTTTAATTTGCATTTCTCTAATCAATAGTGATTTAGAACATTTTTTCATATGGCAATAGATAGCTTTGATTTTTTCATCAGAAAGGAATAGTAGATTCTTAATAAATGCTTGTTGCCTGATGGGTCTAGCAACACTTCTCCAATTTTTACATGCTCTTCCTCTCATTGTCAGCTCTCTCTCTCCCAGCCCAGGGCAGTGGGATTGAAGAAGTGGTGATGGTGGAAAATGTAGTGGAAAGTGATCTGGGGAACTTTAGTTTGAATCCTTACTCTACGACCTTAACTCTACGACTTTGGGCAAGCCACTTAATATTTCTGCACTTTAGTTTCCTAATTTGCAGAATGTAGGGGTTGGAATAGATGGTATCTAAGGTACCTTCAGTTCTAAATCCCTTCACTTTTTAAAATTGCACCTTCTCCTTCTCTTTCCAGTTCCCCCTTTCTATGAAGATTTGAGTGCTAGGTTACAGATCAGGAGCCATAGTGCTGGATGGGTTGTTGGGAAGGTCAAGGTTCAAGTTCTGCCTTAGACCCTCACTAGCTGTGTAATCTTGGGCAAATCACTTAAATGCTCTCTGCCTCAATGTCCCCATCTGTAAAATGGGGATTATAACACCCACTTGACAGAGTTGTTGTAAGGATCAAATGAAGAAATAGACATAAATTGCTATATGAAATGTTAGATATTATTATTGTTATTGGTGGTATGGACTTAACAATTTTGCAAGCTAAAGCAAAGGAAGGATTAGTCTGCCATCTAAAGGAATGGAATAGAGAGGGGCAGAGATTGTGTGTCCTGCCCATGATTCAATGCTGGAGATGTTAGGCCAGTATTAGCAAAACACACAAGTAAAAAGCAATCTCTTAGCATGAGGGTATTTTATTGTTGCACAAATATTCTGTCATAACCCTGCTCTGGAAGTCACTGTAGCATATAGATGTGGTAGCTAAAAAGTATCAAAACACTAGCAGGTACTCTGAAGTAATTAAATACATAAACACACACACACCCACTACTAAGCATGCATCACATGAGGGCAACATTCTGTGAGACTATCATTGGGTTGTAACAGAGGGTAAAATGCTAGGTATCTCCACATCAACTTCTGCCATGACCAAAGAATATTAGTTTATTTTTGTGGCTCTTATGAATCCTCAAGAGACATAGCCAAAATGCTTCAATTGGTTGTGCTGTTGTCAAGCCAACCTGGGGAACAACATTTATACAGTTGATCAGCATGATCACCTCCATCTGTATTATTAATCCCAGATTTTAAGTATAATCACAAGAACTCTCTTTGGTCTAGGTCTGAAGTTTTTGATAAGACTGATTCTTGTAAAAATGAAATGGGGACACAGACCAGCCAAGATGACATGGTAGGAGGGAGCAGTACTGCCCAGCTCCTCTAGATAACTACTTCACCATATCCCGGAAATGTACCAGATTGGCTACATTTCAGGAAATCTATTCAACAACAACAATAAACAACAACCAACAGCAATTTATTTTTTTTCCAGCCAAGGCCAGCATAAAGTGGCAGAGTGTGAGGTC
Source organism: Dromiciops gliroides (assembly GCF_019393635.1). Taxonomy (NCBI): domain Eukaryota; kingdom Metazoa; phylum Chordata; class Mammalia; order Microbiotheria; family Microbiotheriidae; genus Dromiciops; species Dromiciops gliroides. Next base: position 250,681,962 of record NC_057861.1, read on the forward strand.
TTTAGACACTGGGGTCGGGGGGAGGTCTAGCAGGAGAACACTGTGCAGAATTTTTCATTGTGTGGGGACTGAACTGAGTATGTTAGCTATACAGTAGGACAAGAAGAGGTCTCTGAGTGAGTACAGAGTGGCTTGGTGTACTGGGAACAGGAATACATGCCAAATGATAGCTTTGTCACTCATACCCCAGAGCTAGATCAATGTATAGATCAAGGAAAGAACCTTCACAGAGGGATGACTGTCCAACACAAGGGGTTTTTGTACTTGAAGACTGTACCAGACAACCAGTCAGAAAAGAAGTGAGCAGTACAAGTGTAATTCTGATGTCAGAGTGGAGCAACCAGGGGGCAGCTAGGTGGTGCAGTGGATAAAGCACCAGCCCTGGATTCAGGAAGACCTGAGTTCAAATGTGACTTCAGACACTTGACACTTACTAGCTGTGTGACGCTGGGCAAGTCACTTAACCCCCATTGCCCTGCAAAAAAAAAAAAGAGTGGACCAACCTCTCAGATCCTGTTCCCTAAGTCAGAGCAAAACACATGACAGAATTGTAAGGGCAGGGAGCTCAGGCCAAAGGAGAGTCTATAAATCTGTGGCTCTGAGCCTACTAAACCTTCCAGATAACTGATGGCAGTTGAATCCAGCAACAGTCTGCTATCTTTAGCCAAGGGCAAGCCCACAATTGTGTTGCTCAGACCCAAACTCAGGTCAGAAATTGCCAATCAGGAAGGCAGCAAACAGATCTCAGTTTTCCAGTATATCATTCTCCTCAAATCTATACTCACTTTCCTTTCCCTCAGAGTATTAACACTGTATTTGACTAATTCAACAAGTCACTGTCCTATATATTTGAATCCCTTGCTACCTTGTTCTTCTGTTGTTTGATCCATATTAATCATCAGCTTTACGTTCACTCTTATCATCTGCCTTCTTTGCTCCCATTCCTGTTCTTAAATACTTTAAAAAGTAATAAAATAATAGTGACTATGTTTATTGCAAATTAATATTATCTTACTTAAATGGGAGCTGCTCTATAGCAATTCTGACTTTCATCTTTTATTCTTTATCATGCTCCTTATAACAGTTGTTTGAAACATTTCCTGTATCAAGCACTCAACAACAGCCTATGCTTTCCTTTTTCATATAATCAGCAGACAATCAGCCTCTGTCCTCTTTGACCTTTCCATATCTCTAAGCTTTGTTGATCATCTTCTTTTGGATATGCTGTCCCTTGTTGGTTTCCATAGCACTGTTCATTCCTAGTTCTCTTTTCTTGTCTGACTACTCCTCATTTTCTTTGCTGGTTCACTCTCTTAACATGGACGGTCCATCAAGGGTCTATTCTAGGTCCTCCCTTTTTCTTGCTACCTTCTTTCTCAGTGATTTTCCCACAGCTTCAATGATCTTGAGAAACAGACAGCTGTCTGCTCATCATCTCTCCTGGATATTCTTTGGGCACATAAAATTCAACACATCCCAAACTAAATTCATTATCTTTCCCTCTGGCTCTGTTTCTGCTCTCACTTCTCAGTTTCAGTTTCATCATCTTCCGATTTACCCAGGCTCAAAACATAGGAATCAATTTTGCCTTTTTCTTTTCATTCATTCTCCCAACCTCAGATCTAATTAGTTGCCAAGGTCTAGCCATTCTACCTTCACTACATCTCTTGCATATATTTATTCACCCTGTCACCTCCTTCATTCTGGTCCTTATCACTTTTACCATGACTATTACAGTAGGTTTCCTTCATTCTCCCTGCTTTTAAATAATGAAGGAAAAAAACATGCATAAAGAAGCATTTCATAAGTGTTTGTTGGCTATGTGCCAAGCACTGTGCTAAGTGCTAGAGATAAAAAACCAAAAACAAAGGCAAGTGCAGGCTCTTAATGAATTTACATTCTAATTGGGATAGACACTGAACATAGGGCCAGATGATGTGGCCAGAGAGTGGCATTTTGGTTTAGAAAGTTATAGGGATCTACCACAACCTAGCATTTTATAGTACTCTAAGTTATCTTCTCATTTTATACAACAACCTTGGAAGATAGATGTTGTCATTATTCCTGTTTTACAGATGAGGAAACTGAGGCAAACAGAGTTAAATGACTTGCCCAGAGCCACCCAGCTACTAAGTGCCTGAGGCTGGATTTGGACTTGGGTCTTTTCACTCCCAGATTCAACAGTCCACCTCCCAGGGTGATTTTGAGGATAAAAGAGGTCGTATTTGTAAAGTGCATTGCAAACTTTGATATGTAAATGCTAATTCTCTTTAATTTTAATATGTTTATTAAGTATAGTTTATCTCATATTTTCTTAACTGCATAATTGTGGCCTATGGCATCTCCTCTGGAACTTAAAAATCAACATAAGCTATCAATTTTGAGTTCTGGAAAATTGGATTCCTTATGGATAACCCAAACAGCAGAAGACCCCAGTCTTATATGGCAACAGAATCAGAAAAGTAGAGGGAGCTTTAGTGATGAGAAATTCATAAACTACTTCTTCACTTCTCTATTTCTGTTGATGGCACCACCAATATCTTTCCAAAAACTCAGATTTCTCAAACTGAGTTCTTCTTGAATCTCCTCTTTCCCTCCCTCCTTCATATCCAATCAATTGCCAGGTCTTTCCAGATTTGTTTAGGACATCATCTTGATAATCCATTCCCTTTTCTTCACTAGTCACCAGCCTCATTCAGGCCTTCCACTCATTTCATCTGGTCTATTGCCATAGCCACCCAATTGATCTCAAGACTCTTTGTATTTAATTCATCCTTTACCCAAATATCCAACTGATATTCCTAAAGTGTAGGTCTTAGCCTGTCTCTTCTTCTCAAGAAGCTTCAGGGCCTCCTTATTCCCCATTGTATCTTCAATAAATACAAATCCTTTTATTTGGCATTTAGCTCCTTTTGTATACTGGCTCCAACAGATCTTGCAGACTTGTTCCTTAAGCCTCTATCTCACACTACCTTTTAGTTAAAGTGGATTTCTTGCTCTTCCCCTACACACCAGTCTGGTATCTTGCCTCCTTGCCCTTATGCAAGCCTGAAATATTCTTCCTTCTCACTTCTAACTCTCAAAATCTCTAGTTCCCTTCAAGGCTCAGTTCAATTGCCACCTTCTATAAGAAGTCTTTCTAGATTCTCCTAGTTAAGTATCCTTCATTTTCTCCTCTGAAATTATTGTGTACTATATATATGTATATGTGTATGAGAATGTGTATTTCTATGCATATGTGTATGTATATATATTTTTATATGCATATGCATATGTGTATGTATATATATGTGTATATATATATGTGTGTGTGTATATATATATGTGTGTGTATATATATACATATATATACATACATATATATACATACATACATATATACATACATACATATATATATATATATATATATATATATATATATATATATATATATATATATATATATATATGTATGTGTGTGTGTTGTTTCCCTCAATAGAACATGTGCTTCTTGAGAACAGAAATGGTTTCATTTTTTGGTCTTTATATCCCAGTGACTACTTTAGTGCCTGGCACATAGTAGGTCCTTAATAAATGATGGTGGAAAGAATGAAGAATTCACAGTCATTGCTATAAATGAACCTGCTGGTTGGATTGGGGCATTCCAAAGAACAAAAAGGATGCATTCTTCAGAACCATCTTCTGGAACAGTAGAAGGAGACTAGAACATTGGCATCATGAAGCTAGTTTTGCTTTAAAGAACAAACTCCTAAGCTAGAGCAGTGAATTCCTCTTCAAATTAATAAATACCTTATGACTCTTAGCATCCAATTACCCTGCAAACTATAGACTCTTTTATTACCCCATGGGCACTGACTCTATTACATCCTGCTAATGACATAATGCAGGGACTTGACAGCAACCTTGGCCATGTCCTTCAAGATATTCTGGTGCTCTTTAGCTTCTGGAATTTGGGGGAATGATATCAACCAGGTGATGGAAAGAGAAGCATCTGTATGCCAGAAAAAGGGCTTTTACCAAGGACTTTCTATTTGCAGTCCATATGGCAGAATGTCCAGGTAAAGCAACCCTAAACATCCATAATCTGCATAGATTGTTTTAGGGCTATCAAAGCCTTCTCAAAGCTGCCTCAATGGCGCCAGCAGCTAAGGCTTTTAGGACATTGCTTGAGTGAGACAGAGACACAAAGAGAGAATGACAGAGAGGAATAGAAACACAGAGAGAAGATGCCAACACCTACACTGGCAAGAACATTTCAAAGACCTCAGTTTCAGTGGTGTCTCTTTTATCAGTGAGAGTATTTTCAACTCCATCTTAAAACTCTTAGGCAGAGGCAAGCTCAGAATCCCTCCAACTCTTTTATGAGGTGAGGAAAGCCATCAAGCAGATGAAAAACAACAAGGCATCTGGAGTCGATGGAATCCCTGCTGAAATCTTCAAGTCGGGTGGAGAGGAATTCACACTATGGCTCCATGCTCTCATCTTGAAGCTAGAGAATGATGAAGAAATTCCAGATGATATTTGGGATGCTGCAATCATGATAATTTAAAAATGGTAGGACCAGAGAAATTATGAAAATGAGGTTAGTGTTGCTTTTTTCCCCTCTCTGTCTCTCATGATGTTTTTCTTGAGTATCCCCCTAACTCTATCTGCTTGTTTATCAACTTGGGCGGGCGGGAGAAGAATAAATAAATGGATTATACCAAAAAAACCCAAAACAAAACAAAGAAAAAACAGCTCTCTAAGCATGAATATTATCAAATTATGCCTTGACACATTGAATGCTATGTGTACTAAAAACACATCTTCTTTCCAAACTTTTGTAAGGGGCAAAGACAACAAATCTAGGCCTTGTTGGAGATGTGGTTGTTTTAAAAAATTCTTCTTTTTATTGAATCATTAAAATGAATATTGAAAAACATAACTAACGAGGATATTTTTTGCCCTTCCCTGCACTGGGACTAAGTTACTACCAACTGTATATCTATTGATAGGAGAATGGCATTTTGTTCCTATACAGAGGGTTAATGAGATTTATCCAATGAGGGAGTACTCTGCTTCCAGTAGGGTCAAAATCCAAGGCAGATACAAGTTAGAATGAGAATATACCAGCCTACTTCTTTGTCCTGTTGCTAGACCACCTTTTAACATAGAGGGGGTATTAAGGCAGTTCAGAGAGGTTTGGAAGCCTGGGATTGGCTGAGGGGAGAAAGATAGGGAAGATAAGAAGGAAGCTTGAACGAACACTTTCACTTGGGCTGTTAGTGACCTAGTTTCTAGTATATGCTGAGCACTGATCTACCTTGGGGTTATTATGAATAGTATTAGCATTCCCATCCTGCAGATGAGTGAGCTGAGACTCACAGAGGTTAATTGACTGGTCATTCCAAATTCAGGACCATGCCCCAGTTAGACAATAAAGTTTGCATTTCTGGGCCTGGTACTGGGTCCTGAGTGCCATTCAGGGTGGTGCCCCATAGGATGTATGGGGGGGTGATATGATATTTTTGGTCCTCCCCTGATCACTAGACACAGCAATAATACTGTGCACTCTGTTAATTAACACTTAAAGCTGATACAGATTAAAATAAACAAATGCACCCATTGTGGTTCCACTTCTAAGACCTCATCCGGAGACCGTAACACAGTTTGTTTTACAGCTTCCCCAGTCACATGACAGCCAGCATAATGAAACCTCTCTAATCTCTATTTTTCTAAAGTCTGTGTAGATACAGATGGCTCTGTTTTGGTCTCTGGGTTTTATTCTCATTTTGCCACATTTTTAACCTTTTATGCATCTCTTTCTGTGAGATATTCTCTCTGTATTCTCAATGCCTAGAGGCTGAGGAGAGTCACTGCATTTTCATATTTCTGCTATTGTTTCTTCTTGGTCTTCATGCAGTACTTAGGATTTCTAAAAACCTAAGACACACCAACATATTTCTATACTATCAGTATCCTAATATGGAGGAAGCCTTTCATTTGATTTATTAGAAACATTCAGCATTTAACCAGAATGGATAGGGAGCAGAAGTGATATTTGCCCACATATCTCTAATTGAATGTGCCAGGAATGGGGGTGGGGGAAGAATCATCTACAGTAAATATTTTTATCACTATACAAAGAGAGAGAATGATGAGAAGGCAAGGGATCCATACAGGGAATAGTAGTCTGGCCTGGAGTTGAAGTAGGAGAAGAATTGGACTGGCCTCCAACCCAATAACACAATTGGTTCCAATTAAAATGACAGAAAAATAAATGGCAAATTGCACACATCTGACAAAGTGTGAATTGCCACAAAGTCTGGGTTTAAGCCTCCAAGCTTCTAGTTACAAAAACAGAATAGCTCTATAGAAGAGTAACCATAGATCTCCCACATGTTTGCATAAGTGAGGTAAGCAGCCCAGAGGAGGGAATTTAAAAAGAAGACTGTATTGTTCATCGATTCACTCAAGCATAGGGAGGGTGGAATTCCATCTGTTCAGTTCAGTTTGGTTCAGTGAACTGGGTCACTTTTAATGGTTCACTAAATTCTGACTATCTAAAAATTACAGTTAATGTGTTTTAAAAATCTTGAGCTGCATGACAAGAACACCTTATTACTTGTTCTCTCTTGCCCTTGGGTTTATCACCTCTGAGAGTGGACAAGCTATGGTGCCTTTCATCAAGATCGGGCAATGGGCTTGTAGTCCATATCCTGGGTGCTATACTTTGCCATGAAGAACCCTCCAATCCCCATGTCAGGGCAAAAAATCAAACCCACTTTATGTCTGTATTGCAAATTGGGAGCCACATCTAAGTCTTAAATGTTGGGGAGTTAGAATCTTTTTCTCTATATGGTAAGATCCATCTGGAAAGTATCCTCTTAAGAGTAATATAAGAGGTCAGAAGCACAACTTGGGAAAGAATAGAAACAAGAAAAATAACAGTGCTTTTTAGGGGGAAAAACCTGACCATTTACACAAAGGGGAAGCAAGGAAATTGTGAGTTCTAGAGTCCTACACGTCTCATGGGAAAAATGCTGAAAACACTAATTCTAGGCTGTCTCACAGATATTACACCTGGCTCTTTCCAAGTGCAACTCTAGTCCGCCCTTTCAGCTGTAATCATTTCCAAATGTACTCCAGGGACAGCCCTATTTTGAGAGGTGGTTCTCAGAAAAATCAAATTGTTAGGTAGCAGAGTGGTGGAGTCAGGAAGACCTGAATTCAAATCCAGCTTTAGACACTTACACCTAATAACTTTCTGTCTCAATTTCCTCATCTGTAACTCTAAGATAATAATAGCACCTACATCTCATACTTGTTGTGAGTATTAAATGAGATAATATTTTGTAAAGTGCTTTGCAAATCTTAAAGAACTTTATAAATGCTAGTTACTGTACTCCTTACCAAATATGAGAGAGTTGAGGAGGTGAGTTTGGACAAGGGGTTATCTTTCTTTGGATATTTACTTCAATTTCTAGAAATAATAAATTTTTCTTCCTAAGAAAAGAAGGAACTGAGTCAAGAAGGAAGCAACAATATCAGAGAAGAAATGAAACTAGCAAGGTATAGAGATGAGGATGGGGGAGTGGTATTGAGGCAACATGAACTTATTCAAAGGACCTTCTAGTACTAGATGGACTAGGTTTGGGTGTCAGGTCTCTCCATAATGTCATCAGTTCACGTGATATAACACCTTTCTTCAGGGCATGGAGGTGGATGGCTACTGGACACAGATGAGAGGAATTGGTAGTTTTGCCCATGACTACAAATCCACCCAGGCATGGATAAAAGGAGCACCTGCAGAAACCAAACCACAAAGTTCTCAGATTCTGAGGGTGGAAGGGAGAACAAAAAGTCTAATGAAACCATGAGTTACAGCTGTGGATACAAGAACACTCCCTCTATTAAAAAAAAAATGGATTGAAAGCTTGTTCTTACCATGTATTAGTGATCGTAGATAGAGGGGAAGTTGATCAGTACTTGAATGCTAGCATGACAGTTTTCCTTTTGTAGACAAGGTGTTTTGTAGACAAAGTACATCAACTCCTTCAAAATGTGTAAATGCACTATCTGCACAAGGACTTCTTAGGATAACATGATCATGGATTCAGATTACAGATGTCATGTAAGCCAAACTTGATGAGGAACTGAGATACAGAGGTTGTTACTTGCTCAAGGTCACACAAGTAAAAAATGGCAGAGTTCAGATTTGAACGCAGGTCCTGTGCTTCTAAGTCCATCATTGTGCTGCATCATGCTGCCATTTGTTCAAAGTGAAGCTTGTTGGGGAAACAGCATGTGGTAACCTAAGAAAATCACCCTTTCTTATCTCAGAAGCATGGGTGTCTATTCTGTGGTTCAACTATTATTAGTTACAACAATTCTCATTTAATAAGCAATTGTGGTTCTTTTCTTCTTTCTTCGATCTCTGGATTATAGGCTCAAGATTTCTGTCTCAAAGGGGATTACCAGTTTAATGACTTTGGAGGGGCTATAATTCCAAATAGAGACAATGGACTAAATTTTGTAGAATGAGATATACAACATGGACATGGACACTGTGGAGCTTTGTTTTCGTTGACCACACATTTGCTACAATGGTTTTCCCCTTTTTAAAGGATGGGGCGGGGGGAGAGAGAATAAATACTTGCTAATTGAAAAAAACTAAAATTAATAAAAAAGGAACTATGATGAGGACCGAGAGAACTGCATATGATGACACCCTTCCATTCTGCAGATCCCTTTGGTTGTGTGTTTAGAAGGGTACGATTACACACTGGGGGAAATGACTGAATTCATGCACCTGCTCTCAAAAAAGGGGAAAATCCCCACCCTGTGCCCTACTTTGTATGACTTTAGCACCTGCCATCCTGACAGAATTGAACATATCGTCCCCAGATGTCCATCTGCCCAAGACAGAGAAATTTCTCTTTGCAAAATTTTCATTCCTTATTCTACCCATTTTCATATAATTTATCTGGAGATCATCCTTGTAATGGAAATGACAAAAAGGGCATTGACACATGGAGTAAAGGAAGTCTTGTTTCCCTTGTTCTAGTTATATCTTTTTCTCTCTTCTTTTCCAGTTGCCTTCCATTCCAACAGAAGCCTTTGCTGCTTCAGTCCCTTAGGTCATGATCAGTGTCTTATTCTTCCATCTTTTTAAATTTCTTCTCAGTCCTGGTGGCTAAAGATTACTTTTATAAGTTTTTCTCCATTGAAAAGCCAGGTCTTCTCTTACCTTTAAAAACAAATATATGTCTGGTTCAATATTCCCCCTGAAATATTGCTGACCTAGGAGAATGATGAATTTGGAACAGAAAGCTGCTAGCTTTTTTGTTTTTTAATTTTGGTGAGGCCAATGAGGGTTAAGTGACTTGCCCAGGGTCACACATCTAGTAAGTGTCAAGTGTCTGAGACCAGATTTGAACTCGGGTCCTTCTGAATCCAGGGCTGGTGCTTTATCAACTATGCCACCTAGCTGCCCCTGCAAGCTTTCTTCATATATGCTTATTTCATTCAGGTATATAGAATTTTACATGAACTAAGAGGGATAAAATAACTTTGTCTACACTTAAAAATGACAAGATTTTAAAGCTGCTAGCTCTTTTGATCATTATCCCTTAAATGGCAAGGGTAGGCTAAGCTAATACCAACTCAGTTTGCTCTTCCAGTCAAATGCTGGTTACACAAAAGACCATTACCAATAGTTAATAACAGAGAGATCCATATTTCCAAGCTAAATTTGCTAAAATTGAATTGGAGATGTTATACAGATTAAAATATGCCAGAAAATACATGAGTGAATAAACTATTTAAGAGAGCAATGTTCATTCAAGCCCTGATCTGACTTAATGCGACACTCCCTGAAGTCCCTAGTGAGGCAAACTAAAACTAAGGGATATGTTGAGAAGTTGTCTCACATGTCTGCAAGAGAGGCTTTCTCTTTATACTCCCTGGTATTGATTTCAAAGTGAGTCTGGAATCATGAATGTCTTCTCTCCCAAAGGTTCGAAGAATGTTGCTCTTCTTCAAACCTCTCACGCTCTGTTACAGTGTCAGGCAGCATTGCATCAGCATTCTTTCCACCAGTTACAGAGTTTCATAAAAATGTTCCAGGTTTGACTAGAAACCCAGATTACGATAAGAAAAGGTATAACACCTGAACAAGCCTATGATTTGTAAAGTGGCTATTACATTCACCCCCCCACTTTCCATCTTCACCCAGCCTTCTTTCTTTCCTTTTCCCCAACTCCACAAAGAATGCTAATAATTGAATATATTGCAATCACTTGGAGAATCAGCAGCTCATGAGGTTTCTTTCCCAGTTTGAAGAATCATGCCCTTTAGACCTAAAAGGGATATAAGAAATTATCTAGTTCAACCCCTTCATTTTACAATAGAGGAAAGTGAGGCTCAGAAACTTAAATGGATTTGAGCACTGTCAACTACTTGGTAATAGAACTGGTTTTCAAACCCAGGTCTTTTGATTTTTAATCCAGGGCTCTTTACATTGTAGCCATGTTTCTTTAGTCCTTCCTTGACTGTGACATACACAATGAATATTCAGAAAGACGAAAAAATAAGGTTTTATCTCTGACAGAATAACTGTACTTCAAACCAATAATTTATTAAACACTTCCTATATTTCTGACATTGTCTAAACACCAGGAATACAAAGAAAGGCTCTATTTTCCAGGTAGTGCAGTGAAAAGAGCAATGGGCCTGGAATCAAGAAGACCTGACTTTACTTTTCTAAAATGATGTAATTCCTTACAAGTGGAATATCTTTTCTTTTTTCTCTAGCACTGAAGAAGCTTATTTAGATGGTTTAATGGGTATTACAATGTAAGTAGAATAAAAACCAAAACAACTGTACCTCATATCAACCACTCTCCCATATATATTGCTGCTGCCTCTCTCTTTCCTAGGTATCCTCCCTCTTCTCAATCTCAGGAGAAAGAATTGGAGGACAGAGGGAAGTCATCAAGAGAAAAAGATAGGGTTAGAAAGAGAGGAGAATAGAAAAGGAATCAAATATTGCTCTTCAAAAAATAGTAGTGGAAAGGCAGGTTATGATAAAGACTCGGGGAATGTATGTGCGTTGGAGTTGGGATGTTCTATTAAAGACAAACATCTACCATTTTGTAAGAGAAACTGACTCATTTTAAATAGTAAAATATCTTTAGAGTTTGTTTTGTGGGGTTTTTTTGGACAATCTATGGTGTTGAATTAAATCTTCTACATTAGCTACTGTAGGAATAGAATCTCCTTTACTGGAACACACCCAATATCCGCCCACCCCCATACACACACACCTTCCCAGACCTCCTTACTCAATCTCTCATTGCTACTTTTAAAAGCACAATACTATTAAGGAAAAACTTAACAAGTATTTGTTGAGCATTTATTCTAGGCAAGGCACAGTGTAGGAATCTGAAAATGAGCCCTTTGGGAATAAGGATGGGCTGGGAAGGGGGAAATTTTAAATTTCATTGTATTAACATAGTTTATTTATGAATTATTGAAATCCCACTATTGTGAATGGCAGAGATAAGCAATGTGATCCTTGCTCAACAGAGATTTGAGCTGAGACAGACCATCATGTGTCTTGTCCAAGGTCGTTGAGAGAAGAACAGGCCAGTCCTTAGTGAACTACAAGTCAGCACCCTGGCTCCCTATGACATTTTAATCCTGGTATATTTGGCATGGCCCAGGAGCAAAACCTGATGGGTGCATGTTTTTCTTTCTTTATTTGATTTTATTTGACTGCCTGCCCTTAACAGATGGAAGATGTAGGTAACTACATACATCTCTCTGGAGCTGCAGTGGTAGCCGCCCTGGAAAATGCTAAAAGGACAATTCTTTCATGATTAGGAAGTTGGAAGTTTGACAGCTTCTGGAAATAAATGCCTATATTCCATTTGCTAGCAGGCTGCTGGGGTTTGTCAGGCAAGTGGATAAAAACATCAGCAAACACACTAAAGGTCAGGATTTCAGAAATGTTTCCACAATTGTATTATTATCAAGTATTAACAATTCTCTTCTTTGAAGGGGCCTGGTCATGTCCAAGGGAATGCCAGGTACATTTTTCTTAATGTATGAGCACAAGTTACACATAACAACCTAACAACACAATACTGCCTCTTTAATGCTAATCTATTCCTTGCAATCTACTAGATACATGTAGAATCATTGGTGTGTATCAAGAGAGCAAAATCAGATTCTGAAAATATCTGAAAGGATGCACTAGAGTGTACATAATAATGTATTTTAATCTGCCAGGCCTTAAAATTAATCATGAATTCCCACAGAGATTTTAATAATTTTTAGATGATGGTGTTTTTTTATAGTAATATTCTTGGACAGAGTTCTCTAAAAGCTGCATGGGAAAATGGGTGGGGGGAAGGGAAAAAGGGACAATTTTTCACTTGCCAAGTTATAGGAGATATGTTTACTAGAGTAAGCATGTTTTCTTTTGCTCCTAACTAAAAAGCAAGGGAGGTGTTTCAGATAAAGGCTTTATCACTTCATAAAAGTTGGCAAGTAGTGGTGAGTTTATTAGGGGTAATAATGTGCATTTGTAGTGCAGCGGAAAATGTCTTGGAGGGAAGAGACCCTGTATAGCAAGGTGATGTTCTAACCAGCATCTTAAGACTTTACTGTCTCTAATTTCCATGGCCTCAATGAAAGTCTGGAGGCAAGAAGATCCTGATGATTCAGATGCAATACACTGGTCAGAAGACCTGGAATTTTCTACCACATAAGTGACTTTGGACAGGCCATTCAACACATGTGCTTTTCTGTTCCTTTGCCTGTTAAATATGATTGACAGTATCTGCCCTTTATGCTTCCAGAGATGATGCAAGAATAAGATATTAGTCTTTTGAGCTTTATGGAACAAAATTAGTATTATTATATTTCTTAAGGGTTTTTCACAGTATTAAGTTGAAATAAGCTCCTAGGAGGCAAAGGTACATTAATTTGACAAATATATAAGTGCCTATTATATTTACAACACTGTGTTCAGGGTGAGGGAAGAGATTAGATAAGATACAGTCTCTACCTTATATGAGAGTTAAAGTTTTATAGGTGAAATTAGACAAAAACCATAGGTAACTAGATTATATGTGGTATTCCTAAATGCTTGCAATCATTTAGAACTTGTTTGGCTCTATATTCTATTGCTCATGAGCCCCCATTTTCCAACTGAATCCTCACTATACAGAGGTACATAGACACTATAGTAAGATAAAATATAGTAAGATAAATTTCCTTAAAATAAAATGAAAAAAGAATTTAAAAAGTAGAAAATAACCTTGTCTATCTTTTCCCAAAGGAATTTGTCTACCATGTAGCAGGAATTGCATGTAACCATTAATTGCTAGCTAGTAAAAATCAACATTTTGAGTAGTATTTCTGTGTAGTCATCTCTCTATCTTTACTTCTGCACAGCAAGAAGAATTTTGGAAGAAAACTGACATTTCTAATCAGTAGCAGCAACAGCAACAGAAGCATAGGGTGCCCAGGGAATATTAGCTTCTGGGTATGGTGGCAGCTTGGAGAGCTTGACTTCTTAATACAGTAGCTATCAAACAGGTGGCTTCTCACCATCATAATCAAGATTTAAACAGAATGTGGAAGTCCAAGGACAGCTTGTCCCATTTCTTTCACTTGAATCTTTCCATATTCTTTCTTTTGAGAAATCTTGTGCAGCATCCTACCAGGCTTGGTGCAAATGCTCTCATCCAGCCAGAATTTTCATTCAAGAAGTATCACCTAATGTTATCAAATAGTTGTAGGTAATTAAATCTTCCTTATATCTTTATTATTATATACTACATAGATTAAAATTTTGTAAAATGCATAAATGCAAAAGCATTTAAGGGCATACTAGGTGCCAAACAGTGTATTGTGTTAGGGATGCAAATACAATAAGAAGAAAGTTCCTGCCCTCAGGGAGCTTTTATTTTAATAGGGAAGCAAAAATATTTATATAGGAGCTTGGTGGACTGGGATGAATATTTTGCTTTGGAAAGTCAACAATTATGAGGGAGACAATAGTGCATTCAACTGACATGCCTTTTACAGAGGCAGACTTTTTCTTTGTATCTGTGTGACTTAGCACATTGCCTGTCACATAGTGGGCACTTAATAAATGCTTATTGATTTGATTGGACTTGACTAGATTACAGTTCTCAGAACAAAAAAGGTGGAAGGAGACTTGAGGGTATGTTTATAGCAGCAGGGAAGAAAATGACTGAGGTGAAAAAGTATGGTGTCAGGTTGGTCACAACCCAGTTGTTTGGCTCCCTCTGGGTATGGTCTCTAGCTGTTTGGTTTTTTTGCAAAACAAAAGACTATATGTGAAGGGGCAGGTTGTTATCAATAGGAAGGCATAAGGAAAAGTTTAATGGAGAAGGATAGAAATTAAAGGGTGAAGAGGAGAACAATAGAGGCAGGAAAAACCAGAATATATACTGGAGAAAGTTCTTTGGCTAGTTTGGCTGGCACATACAATGCACAGAGAGGTTTAATATGGAATAAAGCTGAAACGTTGTCCAGACACCAGATTTGGGGGCCCTGAATGTCAGGCAAAGGAGTTTGAAGTTTATTTAGGATGTAACAGGGAGCTACTAGTTTTTTGTTTTGTTTTGTTTTGGTGTGTTTGTGTGTGTGTGTGTGTAATAGTTAGATCTTTCCATTTAAAAAATGACCCTGTCAGTGGTATGAAGGATGGATTGGAGAGGGGGAAAGAGTAGAAGGAAAAAGAAGACTATGGAAATCGCACTGGTGGGTAGCAATGGGGTGGGGTCATATAATAGAGGGATGGCAGTTGAGAGAGAGAGAGAGAGGAGAAAACATGTAGAGATGCAATCAGCATCACCAGATAACTGATTGCATATGAGAAGTGAATGAAAGAAGAATCAAGGTTAACCTCAATAAAATCCCAAGATAAATCCAAATAGGAGAGGCTGATGAATGGTGGTGCCACCATCAGAAATATCAAACGTGGAAGATGGAGCAGCTAGGTGGTGCAATGGATTAAGCACTGACCCTGGATTCAGGAGGACTTGAGTTCAAATCCAGTCTCAGACACTTGACACTTCCTAGCTGTGTGACTCTGGGCAAGGCACTTAGCACTCACTGCCCCTGCAAAAAACAAGGTGGAAGAGGCATTAGGTTTGGAGGAAGGAATAATGAGCTCATTTCTGGATATGGTCGGTATGAGCTCCTAGCTAGACAACCATGTAGAGGTCTCCTATAGAGAGCTAGAGGTGAGGGCTTGGAGCTCAGAAAAGAGGCTGAGGTTGGAGCTATGGATTAAGAAGGAATCACCTGGGTGGAGATGGAGTGGAAGCCAGAGGAGTAAGTGGGGTTGCTAAGGAAGAACTAACCTAAAGAGGAAAGAGGAGGCTAAGGATATAACAGAAGGTTGGCTTTCTGTATCCTTTGCAAAGTTCACATTGAATCAACTAGAGTACATTTCCACAGCAAGTGATTGGTAAATGTTTTCACTGACTGTGTGCCCATCCTCCTCCCCATAAGGTGTGGGAGCTCTCCTAAGTCTCTTCTTCCCACACCTATTTTTAAAACCTGTTAGCTGTGAGTACATTAGAACTTACCTTGTCTCCATTTCAGTGTAAGCTCTAAAGGATTCACCTTGATCTATGCTCTTTGACATTTCTTCTCATTAACTTAGAAGATGGTATATATGACATATATGCTTATCACATTTCTCCTTGAGCCTATTTTTAACTTTCTGGACTTTAAAAACATGCCCACTTGACTGCTGGTTCATCCTGGCATTTTCCTTAGCACTTGGTTTATTTTTTGATTTTTTGGCTTTTATTTTTGCCTTGACACAATGTACCATCCCTGTGACCTACTTCCTCAGGAATATTCCTCCACAAAGTCCCTTCTGAAAATGCTGCCACCCTGGTTCAGGCCCTCATCTCCCTCATGCCTATACTATTGTCATAGTCTTCTGGTTGATTTTCCTACCTCTAGTCCTTCTGTACTCCAGGTCATCCTCCACTCAGATATCAAAGTGATATTCCAAAAGCACAGGTCTAACCATTTCTCTGCTTTCACCCAAAGCAATAACCTCCTCTGGCTCCCTATTGCTTCCAGGAACAATTATAAAAGCCTCTGTTGTACTTTTAGAGCCCTTCACCACTAGGGCCCTTCCTAGCTCTCCAGTCTTCCTATACATAACTCTTTTCTGCGTTTTCTTTGCAGTGATGCCAGCTTCCTTGCTGTTCATTGTACTTGGTGCTCCATTTGAAGACTGTCCATTTCCCCTGGCTGTCCCTTATGCCTAGAAATTTTTATATCCTGGTTCTCTGGCTTCTTTCAAGTTCCAATTAAAATCCCAGTTTCCACAAAAAAGCATTTCCAGGTCCTCCTTAATGTTAGTTCTTTCTCTCTGAGATGATCTACAATTTACCCTGGACCTATCTTATTGATGCATCATTGTTTGTAGGTTTACATTAAATTATAAGCTCTCAAGGCAGGGTTTGCTTTTGCCTTTTTTCCCATAAAAGTATTTTATTATTTTTCAGTTACATGTAGACATTGTTTTCAATATTTGTTTTTATAAGATTTTATAAGATTTCTAGTTTCAAAATTTTCTCCCTCCTCTCCCAAGACAGCAAGCAATCTGATATAGGTTATATATGTACAATCACATTAAACATATTTCTGCATTAGTCATGCTGTGAAAGAAGAATCAGAACAAAAGGGAAAAACCTGAAAAAAAAAGTAGAAACAATATGGTACAATCTACATCCAGATTCCATAGTTCTTTTTTTTTCTGGATTTGGAGGGCATTTTCCATCATGAGTCCTTTGGAACTATCTTGGATTATTGTATTGTTGAGAAGAGTCAAATCTATTACAGTTGATCAAAACACAGTGTTGTTCATGCTGTATACAATGTTCTCCTGGTTCTTCTCATCTCACTCAGCATCAGTTCATGTAAGTCCTTCCAGGTTTCTCTGAAATCTGCCTGCTCATCGTTTCTTACAGCACAATAGTATTCCATTACATTCATATACCACAACTTGTTCAGCTATTCCCCAATTGATGGGCATCCCCTCAATTTCCAATTCCTTGCCACCAAGAGCAAGCTATAAATATTTTTGTACATGTGGGTTCTTTTCCCTTTTTTATGATCTCTTTGGGAAAAAAGACCCAAAAGTGGTATTGCTGGGTCAAAGGATATGCACAGCTTTATAGCCCTTTGGGCATAGTTCCAAATTGCTCTCCAGAATGGTTGGATCAGTTCACAGTTCTACCAACAATGCATTAGTGTTCCAATTTTTCCACATCTTCTCCAACATTTATTATTTTCCTTTTTTGTCATATTAGCCAATCTGATAGTTGTCATGTGGTACTTCAGAGTTGTTTTAATTTGCATCTCTCTAATCAATAGTGGTTTAGAGCATTTTTTCATATGTTTTGCCTTTCTTTTTAACCTGGGTGTCAAGTACAATGCTTGGCACCTAGAAGGCACTTAATAAATGCTCATTCATTTGACTTGATTTGACTCAAAGATCATTTCTCTATCTACTAAACCAATCTACCTTTGTAAGTACAATCTTAGGAGGCATTAATGGAAAGTTTCCTACCTTTTTCAGCCTGGAGCTTCATAATTTCTCCTTCTTTGTACTGTGTTAATCTTCTAACTCTTTAAAATCTTCCAACTATTCTATTTAAAATCTCCTATATACAACCTATTTTTCCCTACTTACATGCCTTTGCCCACAATCTTCCCAACTCTCTGCTTACCTGTAATGCCCTTCTACCTCTATACCTATCTCTCCAATTTGCTGACATCCTGTTTACATTTTAAAGCCTAACTCAAAACCTACCTTTTGAGCAGACCTTTCCCTGGTCCCTAGTCACTAATGCCCTTTCTTTGCTGAGACCTCACATAAATCTTTTTTACTTCATTTATTCCCATATTATGTATGTATATGTTAAATATACAAATATCGATTAAATGCTTGCTACATTTCTAGTTTGTATATCATACTTTGATTCAGAACAATATTGGGTCCACTAACTTCTATCCACATGTCATTGGGCAAGTCATTCAATCTCTCTCAAATTCCTCATTTCTAAAATTTCACATGATGATCTCTTGCATCTTTTATAGCTCTAGATTGTATGACCCTACTTGAATTTTTAAAAATCGATCAATTTCCTATATCTGTAAATTGTTTTCTACCATTTTTCTAAATCTATTTATTCATTTATCTATTTATTTAGCAGGGCAATGAGTGTTAAGTGACTTGTCCAGGGTCATACAGCTAGTAAGTGCCAAGTATCTGAGGCCGGACTTGAACTCAGGTCTTCCTGAATCTAGGGCCGGTGCTTTATCCACTGTGCCACCAAGATGCCCCCCTTACTTGAAGTTTTATACTTGAAAAGCTGCTGACCACCTGTTTTTCAGTCCCCATTGGGCTCAAGATTAAATATTGTGGACTTAAAGAATATCAAGGAATATTATGATTTGATATAAAGGAGAACTTATACTGAGGCAGATTGCCCAAAGGAGATTGTGAAATAACATCTATTATTCCTGGTGATTTCTGAGATCTGACTAGATAATCACCTATTTAAAATTACAGAAGCAGTCTAGCCTCTGAGAGTCTGGGAATGGGATTAAATGATCTCTAAAGTTTGTTGGATTATAAAACTAGGCACCCCTTTTGGGGTCCAGGTGTGTTTTCTTTTATGCATAACTGAGGCATACTTTGTCTGAAGCTTAGTAACCCTAGTCACTAAAATATTCATACAATGTATATTTTTGTACTATGGCAGCATTTGCTACTGAAGACATTGGTTTAATTTTCGATAAGTGTTGTGTGTTTGATCAGAGGCCAGTCACATAAGCAACACATGCCACATGCCCTGTAGGGAGTCCTTTATTTGGAGTGATGCATATTGGAGTTATTCTTTTTTGTTCATATGCTTTACCATCAAAAATCTATTGAATGTGCCCCCAGAGAAGTACAGCTAGCTGTTGGAATAATCATATTGATGCTAAGGGATGGAAATGGGATGGAATAGAAGTAGAATTATATAGAAGGAGTGCAATTTCATGAGTGCTGGTTCTACTGGTCTGCAATGTGCTTTTGTTAAAAGTATAATGACCTGGGGCGGCTAGGTGGCGCAGTGGATAAAGCACCGGCCCTGGATTCAGGAGTACCTGAATTCAAATCCGGCCTCAAACACTTGACACTTACCAGCTTTGTGACCCTAGGAAAGTCACTTAACCCCCATTGCCCTGCAAAAAAAAAAAATTATAATGACCTAACTAGAGTTCCCAGGATGGAGTTAATATTTCCATCATGAGTAATACTGAACTGGTGCTTGATCTTTTAGAAAGAGTCAATTCAAAGTCCATACTCATTTATTAAGTACTTAATATTAATTATATGACTATGTGAATAGCCTTTAAGTGCTTACTAGGTCAGTCACAGTGTTAGGTACTGGGGATACCTTCAAGGAGCTTGCCTTCTACTAGGGGAAAACAGAGATTCAGAGAAGTAAAATGAAAAAAAAAAGAAAACAAAAAGAAATAGTAATTGGGAGAATGATCAGGAACACTAAGAAATGGAGAACTGGGAAAAGCATCAGATCTCCTTAGAAATGTCATGGTAGGGGGCAGCTAAGTGGGATAGCAGATAAAGCACCGGCCCTGGATTTAGGAGAATCTGAGTTCAAATTCGGCCTCAGACACTTGACACTTACTACCTGTGTGATCCTGGGCAAGTCACTTAACCTTCATTGCCCTGCAAAGAAAACATCATGGTATGATCAACAGGGTATTGGGAGTTTGAGTCATGGAGACCTTAGAGCCAGGATTGCAGATAGGATGGTATAGCCAACCAGGTTGGCATGGAAGCCTTGCAAAACCAGGTACCTGAGACTGAAGCCCAAGTAGGACTTTGGACTTGGATCTGAAACAGTACTCCAAGCAGAACTTGGTTAAGTTATCAACCTAGTCTCTTTTCCCTCCCCAGAGACTGAGGTAGTACAGGGTGGGGAAGAGAACTATGCCTCCCATGTGTTTGGAGAGTAAGTTTATATATTTGTGATCATACTTTCTGAAATAAATATTTCTGAGTAAAAGCTAAAAAATAGCATGGTATTTCTGCTATATTAATAGGAGCCAATGTTAGGCTTCCGTCTTCTATGACCATGTCTACTCTTCTTTCCCTGCTCTTCCTCCTCCTCCCCCAAAAACAAATCACCAGGTATATTCTCCAGCTGAGGTAGAATTGTACCCTGTATGAGGTGCTGTTTCTGATCCAAGCATTGTGCTTGGTATCAGAAGCTGAAAGGTATGGAAAAGGTGGCTTTTGTCAACAGTCATGCATGGCTCACTTTCAGCAGTCCCTAAGCCTGAGGTACATGGGAAGTCTCAATGCTTTGTAATACAATACATGCTGGAAGAAGAGTGGTGAGGTCAGTTTTAATATAGATGTATATATGTATAAATATGCCCACATATCTATGTGCACTATGTATGTATGTATGTATGTATATATATATATATATATATATAGTCTCATGTATGCAAGTATATATGTATGTGTGTGTACAGGCAGATCACTGATTTGTCAAAGCAAAAAGCTTAAATTAGGAAAAAATTAAAAATGATAAGAATGAAAAATAAACAGATGTAATTAAGCTACTCTATTTTGACCTATTTAAGTAAGGAACTGATAATGAAAATGGGAAATGGACAAAAGAAATTACATCAACATTGATTACCATAGTTTTATACAGAAATTTAACTGTTGTAAGTCAATTGTGACAATAGGAAGCAAAAAATTCACCTCAGTCTGAATACAATTGACTTACTTGCTAAGTGGACAGAGATGATGGCCAAAGATAATGTGGATTTAGAATATAAACTTGCTTATAAAGTCTAATAAAGAAAGATGATGATCAGGAATTTAAATTCATACAGCAAAGAAACTCAGAAGAAGGCAGGACTAACTTAAAGCAAGCTTGGCAAAAGATCCAACTAAGCAAATCATCTTAAAGTCACTTAAGTATAAAAATGGAAGATAAAAAATAGAAGAAAAATGGAAATTATCTACAAAGAATATTGTAACAAACCATTTTTTATTATCAAGGACAGTAAAGCTACCATACTTAGACCTCATGGTCCCAGATGTGCTTATAGGGGAAATAGAAATGGCATTAAAGAGAAAAAAAGAAAGGAGAAATAGATTGGGCAAAGTGTATATAGAAGATGTCTCTTTACATGGGCTGATTGTTAACATATTAAAGGGTAGACATAAGAGGAAAGATAGCAAAGACAGCAGAAAAACCCTCATATATTATTGATGCCCCCCCAAAGTGATCAAAAGGTCATTAATAGCCATAAACTTATACGTCTATTTTCCTAAATGAACAAAAAGTTAGAAAAAAACCTCATTAATACACAAATGAAGGGCATCCTAAATGGAGATATTTGAAGAACAATCAACCTTTCACAAGTAATAATCAGCAATGGATCATACCTTGGCAATGTTGCAATTAATTGAAAGATGTAGATAATATAAGATTCCACTGAAATTATTGTGTGTTATCATGAAAAAGCATGTGATTTCATAGAACAGAATACTACTTTAAAGTCTCTCTTTTTGTTTAATTTTATTTAATTTTTTTCCAATTACATGTAAAGTTTTTTTTGAGTTCCAAATTTTTCTTCCACTGTCCCTTCCCTCCCCCTTCCTAAAGTCAGGAAGCAATCTGATATAGGTTATACATTACAATCATGTTAAACATATTTCCACATTAGTCATGTCATAAGAGAAGAATCAGAAAAAAGGAAACAAATGCAAAAAGGAATAAACAACAATGACAACAACAACAAAGCAACAGCAAAAGTGAAAATAGTACGCTTCAATCTGCATTCAGACTCCATAGTTCTTTTTCTGAATGTGTAGAGCATTTTCCACCACGAGTCTGCATTAGTCATGTTGCGAAAGAAGAATTAGAACAGAAAGGAAAACCCTCAAAAAAGAAAAAAAAAGTAGAAACAGTATGGTTCAGTCTGCATCCAAATTCTACAGTTCTTTTTTCTGGATGTGGACAGCAATTTCCATCATGAATACTTTGTAATTGTCTTGGATCATTTTATTATTGAGAAGAGTTAAGTCTATCACAGTTGATTATCACACAATGTTGCTGTTACTGTGTACAACGTTCTCCTGGTTCTGCTCACTTCACTCAGCATCAGTCCACTTAAGTCTTTCCAGGATTTTCTGAAATCTAGCTGCTCAACATTTCTTATGGGATTATAGTATTCCATTACATTCATATACAACTTGTTCAGCCATACCCCAATTGATGGACATTCCCCCGATTTCCAATTCTTTGCCACCTTAAAGAGAGCTGCTAGAAATAATTTTGTATATGTGGATCCTTTTCCCTTTTCTATAATCTCTTTTGGATACAGACCCAGTGGGTCAAAGAGTATGCACAGCCCCATAGCCCTTTGGTCATAGTTCCAAATTACTCTCCAGAATGTTTGGATCAGTTCACAGCTCCACTAACAATGCATTAGTTTTCCAATTTTTCCACATCTTTCCCAACATTTATTATTTTCCTTTTTTTGGTCATATTAGCCAATCTGATAGGTGTGAGGTGGTACCTCAGAGATATTTTAATTTGCATTTCTCTAATAAATAGTGATTTAGAGTATTTTTCATATGGCAATAGATAGCTTTGATTTCTTTATTTGAAAACTACCTGTTCATATCCTTTGACCCTTTCTCAATTGGGGAATGACTTGAATTCCTATAAATTTGATTTAGTTCCCTATATATTTTAGAAATGAGGTCTTTTTCAGAAATACTGGCTATAAAAATTATCTCCCAGCTTTCTGCAACCTTTCTAATTTTGACTGAATTGTTTATGTTTGCACAAAACCTTTTTAATTTAATGTAATCAAAATCATCCATTTTGCATTTCCTAATATTCTCTGTTTCTTGTTTGGTCATAAATTATTCTCCTCTCCATAGATCTGAGAGGTAAACTATTAATTCCTCTCCTAATTTACCTATGGTATTACCCTTCATGTCTAGATCATGTACCCATTTGGACCTTATCTTGGTATACAGTATAAAATATTGTTCTATGCCTCGTTTCTGCCATACTATTTTCCAGTTTTCCCAGCAGTTTTTGTCAAATAGTGAGTTCTTATCTTGGGTTTATGAAACAGGAGATTGCTATATTCATTTACATTCCTTTGTGTTGTGTGGGCCTAACCTATTGCACTGATCCACTTCTCTATTTCTTAGCCAGTACCAAATAGTTTTGATGGTTGCTGCTTTATAATATAGTTTTAGATCTGGTACAGCCAGGCAACCTTCCTTTGCATTTTAAAAAATTAATTCCCTTGATATTCTTGACTTTTGTTCTTCTGTATGAACTTTGTTATTATTTTTTCTAGCTCTATGAAATAACTTTTTGATAGTGTGATTGGTATGGCACTGAATAAGTAAATTAATTTAGGTAGAATTGTCATTTTTATCATATTAGCACGACCTACCTACCCATAAGCAATTGATATTTTCCCATTTATTTAGATCTGATTTTATTTGTGTAAAAAGTGTTTTGTAATTGTATTCATATAGTTTCTAGGTTTGCTTTGGCAGGTAGATTCCCAAATATTTTATATTGTCTACAGTTATTTTAAATGGAATTTCTCTTTCTTTGACTTTGGTTGTCATATATAGAAATGCTGATGATTTATGTGGGTTTATTTTATATTCTGCAACTTTGCTAAAGTTGTTTCAAGTAGTTTTTTAAAAAATCTTTTTACAATAAAATATCTCCTATCAATTCATCAAACATATTCAAAATTTCTTAAAAGGACAGAAAAAAACATTTAAAGACTGCTTTTCCCCTATTCTTAGACAAGGCATGAAATGGGGGTATATGCTTTCCAGAAATTTTCTCCATTATCATGAGGGAGATCTACCTCAAAGTCCAAGTTGAGAGGTTTTCTATGGATGATGAGGTTCTCTTGTCTGGGATGCCTTGGAACATTGCAGAGGCTTCTTGAAGAGACATATAAACACCCAAAGGAATTTGGCCTGATAATCCTCATGGGAGAGAACTAGTGAATCAGTAATGTCCATTGTTCAGATTATGACATGCAACTAAGTGGGTAAAGAACAAAACAATACTATAGTGCTTATCTATCTGGGATAGACAGTAAAAAAGGATGATGGAATGGGTCCAGAGTTGAACAAGAGAAAGAGAACAGACTAGTTTCTAGAGCTCCTTTAATGATCCAAAGTTTCCTCCTAAAACAAAGACTGATATTGAGAAAGCCTCCATGTGGTTGGAGGTGGACATCTGTAGTGAATTTATATAGGATATAAATAAGCATCACACAGTACCAACTGGCATGGTTGGGTTGTGATCTGTGTCATTGGAGGTAACATTTAAATTTACTTATTCCTGTATCTCAGGCCACACCCTAGGATTTACCTGTTTCAATGGAGAGGTCCCCAACTCAAACTGATTAAATCACTGACCTTTTTTGCATTCTGATCAATGTGCCCTTTGTACCCACCCACTGTGTATACTAATTGGAGGACTGTCTAGACTCCTGATTTTTCAGAAGAGTGGTGTGGACAGCATGACCTAGCCTGAATGACCTTGCTGGATGCCAGGTGCTTATTGGGGAGGTGGGGGGGTACTAAGGCAGTAAGAATACATTGTAAAGATAGCTGTCTTTGTACAATAGCACATCTTTCTCTGGTTCCAGTTGACTTTGCCAAGTGTTTCTCTCCCAGCTGCCCCCTCCCACCCTAACAGAATCTTGTATAAATCATGGACCTCACACAAGGTATGAAGAGGTACTAAGTATGCCCTTTTCTTGACAGTGGGGTGCAGAAAGGAAGGAGGAACCTGAGGATCAAGCCTATGTCCAGGCTGCAGAATCATAGGCATATTTTACCCTTTGTTCCCTATGGAGCTATAGCAAAATAGTGGAGGTATGAAGGATAGTTCATTAACTAGGGGTGCTGGAACAGAAATTACGAGGAGGCATGACTAAAAGTGGCACATAGAGTTATGCATGAAGACTCCAACAATGGAATATGCAAGTGCTTTTTTTGGACTCCAGCTTCTCTTAGGAGCTATGACAATAGCAGTGAAATACTCTATTCTTTCCCCTCTTCTTCCCTCTCCCTTTTCAGTTCTTTCCCTGTTCTCCTCTTTCCTTCATCCCCAGGTTTCCATAGGTGTCTCTCTTTGGCTTCTTAGATGGTTAAGGCTTTTCTTTGGACCAGGAATCAAAGCTCTGGAAAGGAGTAATTCAATTTAGTCTCTTTGGTTGTATGCTTGGCGTACAAATGGATTTTTAGGATTTCTGTATTAGTGCTAAATACACCCTGCAAAGATGTTATTGGCATGTTTGTTTTTGAGCTAAAATTTCCCCAGAGTAAAACACACAAAGTGTATTTGTCTTGCATTGATAAACATACACTTCCCAATAAATTACACACCACACACACACACACACACACACACACACACACACACACACACACTTCTCTAGTTGTTCCAGTCTATTAATCATGGGCAAGGAAGGAAGTTTCCCATTCAGATGGGCTGTGTCAGTGGAGATGGTGGTACACACTTGGATGCCCAGCTCCCCTCTCTTTGGAGCATCTGTCCAGTATACCTTCTTCTCATCTATGCTGTGAGCTACTTGTCCTTCCACAAGCATCTGATTCTGAGCATGGGGACAGATGGCCACATCTGCATGTACTACAAGCTTCAGACCTCTCTCCAGCTGTCTCACAAGTTACTGTATGTTGTGTGGCAGTCTTCTATGCCCCTTTTTGCCATTGCTTCTATTTCTGGGGAAGAAGCTGCATGTGGAAGAGGTTATGCAACTGTTTAGTATCCCCCCAAAATGCCCAGAAATCTAGTCTCCATGAAATGAACTCCAGATGAAACCAGCCTATTGCCTGGAATTCAAACATTAGCATACTCAGCTCCTGGCTGTCAGGGATGCCAAAGTTATGGTGAAGTTAGGCACAGTTCAAAGAACAAGTACCAGGGTGGCACCGTGGATAAAGCAGCAGCCCTGGATTCAGGAGGACCTGAATTCAAATATGGTCTCAAACACTTGATACTTACTAGCTGTGTGACCCTGGGTAAGTCACAAAAAATACAAAAATACAAAAAAAGAACAAGGAACAAATACTGTATGAAATGCAGGACCAGGGCCAGATGACACCTCAGGTGGCCAATTAAGTCCTTTCTCCATCTCTCACACTGTATAAAAGAAGACAATGAAAGAAAGGAGAAAGTTAGTTGGAGCCTTAAAAATACATAATAGTAGCACAAAGAAGGTGTGAGGTCTAAAAAGTCTCTTTTTTCCTTGCCATTATGAGCAGATATCTTATCAGTTCCAAGACAGCAGATCCCGTATCCACTTAAAGGAGTCTTGTAACTCATGCCAGATGAGTACTCAGGCACTTAGCAATGATAAAAGAGAGGAAAATCTTTTTGAAAAAAATTCAAGGAAAAATCTATGTGAGTGATTTCATTGGGTAGAGATTTTCAAAAGAAGCATACCCTGAAAGATACATAAGCATACATGAGCAACCCTGAAAGATTCTGGGGTTAGAAGACTAGTTCTGGTAGAAAATGCAATGAATGGTATTATGAATAGTTTGGGTTCAGATTATGGACACACCCTCCCATTTCCTCCAACCTACCAGAATAATGTACACTGTCTTCTCCTTCATCATCATCCTCAACAAGGTCATGTGGTATAATAGAGGAAAGAGTTAAATGGAAAGCATCTTGACTTAAAGCCAAGTCACAGAATTTGAGAATTATAAAGAACCTCAGCCACCTACATTTTGTTCAAGACGTACTAAAGGAATCCTGATTACAACATAAGCAAAGAGAGATTTCAAACATCAGTTTAAATCCTAGTTCTGTCACTCAACTGTGTTACTTCGACCAAAGCACATAGCCTCTCTGGGTCTCAGTTTCCTCATTTGTAAGATGGGAATGATAATACTGAGACTATGGAAAGAGTCCTGTTTCTGGAGTCCAGGATCTAAGTTCAAATACTAACTCTGTATTGTTATCTGTGTGATCTTGAGTAAGTCATTTTATTTTTCTGGGCATCAGTTTTTATCTATAAAATAAGATTGAAACAAATAGTCTCTATGGTCCCTTCTAGTTCTAGTTGTATAATCTATACAAGTATTTACCTTTGAGGGTGTTGTAGGAAAACAAAATGCTTTGTTGATATTAAAAGGTTATAAAAATGCTACTGCTGCTATTCTGTATAGCAGAAGGCAGTGGCTAGCTCACTTGGAAACTTTGTTTATGCCTTGCTATCATGAGAATTGTCCTTCTTTAAATATGTAGGAGTTTCAACTTTGATAGGAGAGTAAGAATAATGTCCCAAATATGTACATTGAGGGGCCTAGATACAAAAGGGGTAGGGTTATTTGCATATCACAGGGGAACATCACAGTAATTGGAAATCCAATACAGAGCTCCAAGTTGTCAACTTCTTCTCTAGCCTTCTTTACTAATCTCCCTGAAAGTCAATGTTTCTAGACTCATACTTGCACTGTTATAGGCCACTGTGGAGAGAGCAGAGGATTCTGTCAGAAAAATTATCAACCTGTATTTAGCCACCTTCAGAAATCAACCTTGTAATTTTTTAATTAAACTATATTACTTATGTTCCACCATTTGTATGGATTTTGCACAGCTGTTTACACTAATATGCGTTAAAATGGGTAATTACCACAGCAATCACAGTCTGACACAACACTCTTGCCAGCTCTTAAATATATAGCAGCATCTTAATCAAACACACACACATCGAGGTAGATCCTGAAAGCTGCCAATTTGTACATTGGATTAACAGTAATAAATGTTGCACTTCAAATAAGAACACCAAATTTTGCATATTTCATACTAGTATGCTAATTAGTTTGATTTGATTGTGTTTCCCTGATTTTTAGGGGTGGACGAATTAATCTATTCACATTCAACACACATTTATTTAATGTCTGCTACATGCCAGGTATTGCATTAGGTTCTGGGGACAGACACACGTGAAACAATCACCTCCCTTTGGTAACTTGCAATCTATTGGGGGAAAATAACGTGTATAGAAAATTAAAGACAAAATCTATAGAAAGGAATTTCTGACGTGAAGGTACTAGTAACTACAGGGGAGGGAGTAGGTGGGGATCTGGCTCTAGGAAGTGCCACTGGAAGGGGTATATAGGGATTCTAAGAAACAGAAGAAGGATGCAATAGAACTAGATAGAGAAGGGGAGGGGTAGGAGGAGGCACAATTCAGTTGATTTCATATGGGATAATGTAAAAGTTGAATCACAGAATCTAAGCATTGGAAAATCCCTCAGAAGTTACCTAGTTTAACCTATATATTAACAAGACCCTTCATGCCCCCTTCCACATACTTCCAAAGTGGTTCTCTAGTTTTTGCTTAAAGACCTTAGGCTGCAAGGAGAAGGATTTTGCTACAGGGAACCTTCTACCTTGAAGAGCACTTCATACCACTTTTAAATATCTCTAATTATGGTTTCCTCAAAAATTCGAGAATGTAGGGAAAATATAGAAACTGGGCTGAAGGATGGAAAAGTGTGCAAGATAGTCAATGAATTTAACTTATTTAATACAATGTAACATTTCTCAAATGCCTACTATGGGCTTGATGCTAGCTAAAAAGATGAAAAATGGTACTGTAGTTCATCCCTCAAGGAACTTGAGGGAGTGATAAAAAGTATGCAGATAAGGATGAAACGACCTAGAATGTAATGTGGATAAACAAGAGAAACAAAGTTTTCTAGGAAAATTTGAAGAGGGAGAAATCACTTTTAGTTTATTAGATAGGCCTTGAAGGCAGAGAAGGCTTATAAGAGGTGGAGATGAGGATGAACTGTGTTCCAGATATGGGAGTAGGTTTACATGATTGCAGGGAGATGGGAGAAGGCAGAATGAAACTGGGAGAATATTCCCCTGAAGGGGAATACAATAAAATCAGTTTGGAAATATATGTTTAAGCCACATTATATAACCTCTTAAATTCCAGGTTAATGAGTTCATGCCCACCAGGCAATGTGGTATCATTAAAATTTTTATTTAAGGACATGAAATAGGAACTTTCTCATGTGTCTTTGGTAAATTTGTCATTGTTTCCTTCATTGAACACTAATAATAACATTTCATAGTCTTCCTAGGTGTGAGGCTATAAGCCTTTGACCTCTTTCATTTCTTAGTCCTAAACTATTTTTCTCCCAAATAATCTTCATCTCTCTCACTGCTTCTTCACCTTTTCCTTGAAGATGCAGACTCCCAGAGTAGATGTTGATTTAATTTAGAGTCTTGCTATGTTCTTTGTAGAATTTCTCAATCTATTCATCCTCTGTAGCAGATGTTGGCACATATAGCTGCAATTATTTTCAAGATGGACTTTTTTGTAAATACTTACCATGAGTTCTGTGAATGACATGACCAAATGTCCCATGAAATGGTATCTCTTGTTGCCTTTGAATGAATGATAAAAACAACTCTCCCAACCCATTTATTTGCCTCTCAGAGTAGAATCTATGTACCTTCTAATCATTTGGCTTAAACTTTATTTTACCTTCTGGTTTTGTTTATAGCAAGAATGATAAAGTTGATATGATTCAGCTCTTCTGGTGGCCTACTCAGTCGTCAGTGGACAAATATCTCAAGTTTTGGGAAACAACTCCTAAGTTAATATTTGAAGGTTTGAAACTTGTGTCACCCCAATTTGTTCCAACACCATGAAAACAGCTGAAGCAGGCACTGTGGAACACTTAGAGCTTGTTTAGACATCAAAGACTCCAAGGTCATTCACTTCATTTTTAGTTATCACCAGTCTTCTTGATTTTGTTCTGCCACTGGACTGTGATAACTCTGGAAGAGAGAGTGAGGCTGATGACTTTGTGCAACTCTGCCTCACTTAAATCCAGTTTATGCACAAACTAAAAGACATCACCCATACCATTTTACCATTTTTACCTATCTCAAAGTCCTGTGGTGACAGGCAAGTGACAAAGCAGCAGGTGCAGATACACTGGGAACTGTAGTCACAATCCCGCACATAGGTGGCCCAGGCCATAGAGTTGTCTTCTCACTGGAAGCAGCAGTGGGATTCAGCAGCCCCCTGGGTGTCTGAGCAGCTTTTAAGGACCAAACTACTCATTTCCTGATGTGAGGAAGGGGCTAGCAAAGGTGCCCTAAAATCGTGTGCTTACCCAACCCTGGCCTGATTACCTTGGCAGGCAGGGATCCCACCATGCAGCTGAAACAAAAAAAAATGTACAAAAATTTCCACTTACCATCAGTACATGGAATGTGCTCACACTTATAGACAACACAAAATCCAGTAGACCTGAAAGACGAATAGCTCTTGTGAGAGAACTCAGCAGGTATCACATCTAAATAGCAACTCTGAGTAAAACAAGGCTGGCAAATGAAGGCCAGCTCACTGAAGTCAGAGATGGATGCACATTTTTTTTTGAGTGACCGCAGTGAAGGCAAGCATGGTGAATCTGGTGTAGGTTTTGCAATCAAAACTAAACTAGTCAACAAACTTGTATGCCTACTGAAAGGAGTAAATGACAGGCTCATGACAATGTGATTGCCACTTGCAGGAAAACACCATGCTACCATCAACAGTGCTATACTCTCACCATGAGAAACCCTGAGGAGGTCAAAGAAAAAAATTTATAAAGACCTGGAGACCTTTATCATCAATGTGCTAAAAGAAGAATTGCTTATAATTCTGGGTGACTTTAATGCAAGAGTATTCTCAGACTACCAGAAATGGCAAGGAGTCTTTGGGAGGAATGGAATTGGAAAAAAGCAATAGCAATGGTTACTTACTACTGAAAACTTGTGCAACTCATGATCTTCTCATAACCGGTGCCATCTTCCATTTACCTAAATGCAATAAAACTTCATGGATTCACCCTCTCAGAAAATATTGGCATTTCATAAACTGTGTGATTGTAAGGAGAAAAGACAGACAGGATGTGAGAATGATGAAGGCAATGTATGGCACAGAGTGCCAGACTGATCATAGACTTATCATCCCCAACCTAAATATTTATGTACAACAAAAGCAGCATCCCCAAGGCAAAATGACTACAAGAAAACTTAATGTTGACAGATTAGAGCCCTTCTCTGAATGGGAACAGGTTGTTGCTAACTTGGAGGGAAAGTTGAGCCAACACACGATTGGCAACAGTGGAGCAGAAAAGGAGTGGGCAGTTTTCAGGGGCTTGGTGGACAGTACTGCATTTGCTTATCTGGGTCAGAACACTTGCAAACATCAAGAGTGGTTTGAGGGAAATGATGGAGAAATTCAGAAGCTGCTAAATGAAAAACAAAAACCCCATAGAGTTTACCAGAAAGATAGTTCATCCATCCCTAAGAGGGCAGCATCTAGTTTCATCAAAAGTAAAGTTCAAGTGATCCTTAAAAAGATGTAGGATGCTTAGTAAGAAGGCAGATTAAATTCAGCTTTATGCTGATAGTAACAATCAAAAATGCTTTTCTGATTCTCTGAAGGCTATTTATGGGCAAAAGACATATGGTGCCTCTCAACAAACCAGTGCTTATGGAGCCACATTGATTAGTGACAAGGACATGATCCTGGAGAGATGGGCTAAACACTTCCATAGTGTTCGCCAAGACCATTATCGATCAATACTGAAGCCACTGACTGATTATCTCAGGTTGAAGTCAACCCCTCTCTAAACAAGTTTCCAACTGAAGAAGAGGTTTTGAATGTCATTAAGTTCTTCTCCTGTGGCAAAGTACCTAGTACTGATTATATTCCAGCTGAGATTTACAAGGTCAGTGGTCCATTGCTCATATGAAACCTGACTGAAATCTTCTTGGACATATGGTCAGAGGAGATTATCCCCCAGTAGTTCAAGGATGCCGCCACTGTCCATCTCTATAAAGGTAAAGGAAATAGATTGTCCTGTGATGATCACAGGACGGGATGTGTGTCTGTCTGTCTGTCTCTCTCTGTCATTACTGGCAAGATTCTTGCCAGAGTCCTTCTTAACAGGCTGATCCTTCACCTAGAAGATGGTCATCTACCTGAGAGCCAGTACGGCTTCAGAAAAGGTAGAGGAATGGGCAGTTTGTTGTCTGACAACTCCAGGAGAAATGCCTGGAGCAGAACAGAGGACTTTATACAACATTTTTAGACCTGACTAAGGCCTTGGATACTGTCAGTCATGAGGGCTTATGGAAAAGTATATCAAAATTTGGTTGCCCAGAGAAGTTCATCAGTATTGTATGTCAATTTCACAACAGTATGTTTGCCTGGCTTCTGAATAATGGACAATGCTTTCACATTTTCCCGGCCACCAATGGAGTAAAACAAGGCTGTGTGCTTGTTCCCATGCTTTTTTAGCATGGTGTTTTCAGCCATGTTGTCAAATGCCTTCAGTGAGGATGAACATGCCATCAAGGTCAGCTACTGAACTGATAGTAAATTCTTCAACTTGAAAAGGCCTGAAGTGGAGGGAGTGTTCGTGTGTGATTTTTTATTTGCAAATAATTGTTCACTCAATGTAGCCTCTGAAGCTGAGATGCAACAAAGTGTGGATTGATTCTCTGCTGCTTTTGCTAATTTTGGCCTCACAACACCAAGAAAACATAGCTGCTCCATTAGCCAGCACCACACCAACCATACATGGAGAAGTTTTGAATACTATGGATAAATTCATTTACATTGGCAGTGTACTTTCCAGGGAAGTACACGTTGATAATGAGGTTGATGCAAACATTGCCAGAGCTAGCTCAGCATTTGGGAAGCTCCAAAGGAAAGTGTGGCTGAGAAGAGTTATTAAACTGACTACCAAAGTGAAGGTATATAGAGCCATTGTGCTGACCTCATTGTTGTATGTCTGTAGAACCTGGACAGTCTACTAGCACCATGCCAGGAAACTGAATCACTTCCACTGAATTTTCTTAGGAAGATTCTGAAGATCACTTGGCAGAATAAGATACCAGACACAGTGTCCTTTCTCGAGCTAAACTGCCAAACAGTCAAACTCTACTGCAGAGAGGTAAACTCTGACTAGCTGGCTATGTTGTTTGAATTCCAAAAGTACACATCTACACATTTAAATGTATACAAAATATATTTAAAATAAATTGGAAGTAATAGATGGTTGGAGGGGCAAGGTATCACACCTCAGGTAAAAAAGAAAGACCTAGCATAGGAGATAAAGTTCAACTTGAGTTGAACTTTAAAGGAAGTTAGGAATTTTATGAGGCAGAGGTATGACTCCAGGCATGTCATTTAATCTCTCAGGGCTTCAGGCAATTCTCCAACACATTAAATTGAAAAGAAAGAAAGTGCCAATCTGCTATGGGAGAAGAATGGGAACTTGCTGGGAGCTCTTTACATCAGTGAAAAAACAGACCTGGTAAAATAAAATGTTTATGTATATGTATGTATATCCCACTTTGGATGTGCACTGCCTTGTGACTTTGAACAAACCCTTCACTTTCATGAGCCTCAGTTTTCTCATCTACAAAATGAAGGGTTTAGACTAAATTTCTTCCAGCACTACATGTATGATCTTATGATCATATACACACATAGATGTACATATGCACTCTGGTAAACTGACAGTTTATATATATATATATATGATATATGTATATAATACAGTTTTTATATATGAGTATTTAAAATTTATACTATATATGTTTATATACTATAGGTATGTTTATATGTATATGTGTATATAGTGTATATACATACAAATAAAACCTCTCTACCATTAAAATTGTCCTTCAAAGCCTCCCTGCAGTATGGCAGTCACACTGATTTTCCAAAGGCTATGTATGTCAATGGATCACAAGTTTTGGTCAGTCTGATCTCTTATCCTTCTATGCTCCTTTAGACTTCTCCATCATGCCCCCCATGTGCCCATACTGGGTACCTTCCTTTCTCTCCCCTTTCCATATTCCTTTTGTAGGTTGTCTTTCCCATTAGATTATAAATACCTTAAGGTCAGGGACTATCTTTTTTTCTTCATATTTGTATTCCTAATATTTAGCACAGTACCTAGCACATAGTAGGCTCTTAATGTTTATTGACTGACTACCAAACTGGAAAGGCTTTGAGTCCAGGCCTGGTGACAGTCCCTATGTCTGTTGTCTGAAGACCTACCTAGCTGAGTTTGAGAATCTCATCAGTAAAGGGTTGGCCACCAGGTAATGAATTTTTTTTCAACCATAACAACTCATTAAGATTCTCTAAGGTTCAGAGGGGTTTCAACATGAATCACTGGAGGGAATACCCACACTGATGAAATCATAGGTCCTTGAAGTATAAAATCATCAAAAAACTTTCAGTTAATCAGAATATGTGTAAATGTATACAAGGTGTTCCAAAA
This sequence comes from Dromiciops gliroides, assembly GCF_019393635.1. NCBI lineage: Eukaryota > Metazoa > Chordata > Mammalia > Microbiotheria > Microbiotheriidae > Dromiciops > Dromiciops gliroides. Next base: position 250,716,469 of record NC_057861.1, read on the forward strand.
GTCTTAGTGCAGTTTCAAGCTATTAAGGCTTAAATAAGTTAATTTATAAGTAAATTAAGTAAAGCTTAAATAAATTAAATAAATAAGATATTAAAGCTTAAATTAGCTAAAAGTTTCACTAAGACTTTTGGAACATCCCATAAATTTATCAGAACAAATGGAGTCTTTTCTATATATTTTTACAAGAACTCATTTGTATAGTACTTTAAAGTTTGCAAAATGCCTTTTCTCATAGAAACCTTCTGAGATTTTCCTCAGTGTACACACAAAGGAAATGAGTCTCAGAGAAGTTAAGTGACTTGGCACTGGTCACACAGGTAGTAAGTGTCAGATTTAGGCATTAATCTTGGGTGTTTTGAATCTAAGTCCAGTACTTCAGCTATTGGACCACACTGCTTCTCTATAAGCAAACACATATATGCAAAAATATATAACTCCCTGCCTAATAAAATTATATAGTTAATGGCTTCCATCCACTATGACATCTGGGAAAATTGATGTTTGTGATATTTAATGACAAATAGTTTTCAAACCATGTCCCAGTTCTGAGCATCATTTTTCTCATCTAGAAATTATTGAGGCTTAAGCATAGATGATCTCAAAGTTCTAAATCTCTGATTTTATGTGATTTGTGTTTATTAAATAACTGTTTCAAAGATAACTTCCTATTACAGGTAACTTTGCATCACATTACTTGTTGTTCAGACTTGGAGATCTTGGTTTTAGTTTCTCTGTCACTAATTTCATGTGGTATTTGAGTAAATCACTTCACCTCTCTAGATTCTAGTTATCTGATCTCTATAACTGGAATAACAATGCTTTGTCTACCTCACAGATGCATTATAAGGGTAAAAATAGAATACTCCCTGTAAAAGTACTTTGGCAAAAGAAAATAACTTACAAATAGAATATATTTGTATTTTATTTTAGCTGCAATGCTGTCTTGGTGATGTGGGAATTCCCTCCAATAAAACAGATTGGAATTTATCCTTGTCTGCCCAGCTAAGTAGATAGATAATTAAGTTTGCATATAAGTAGGTAGATGGAGCATTTATTAACTACTTACTATATTCTAGGCACTGTGTTAAGTACTGAAAATACAAATACAAACAAATGTAAAGCAAAACATTACCTGCCTTCAAGGAGCATATGTTCTAATGAATGTAATACATAAAGGAAAGCTAGAAAAGCAGGTAGAGAGCTGGGGATGTGGCTTCTTATAGATTTACCCATGTCTTCCCACAAATCTACTATAGTGGATCCACTCGAAGTGTGATTGGATTTTCCCGAGTTCTCTAACATTATATGGATGCCAAAGGAATGCTTGATCTATTCATTAGTTATCTCTCCCCTTGGCAAAGTGAGCAACCTTACCTTGATGACATAATTTACACTGCTTCCCTTGCATAATTCCTCATATACAATGTGGCACAGCCTGCACATCCACGATGCACTTCTTCATTGCTCTTTATGTGATTCTTAATTTCGATTCTTTAGGGAATATAGTATTTTATGATGAAATAATATACCATCACTGGAGAAATATTGCTATTAAAAAGAAAGGTATTTCTTTCAGGAAGTAGCTTAGAGTCAGTAAAAAAAAAAGTACAACCTCCCAGGGGCAATTTGGTCTACTTTCTTCCTCTTAGTCCATTTTGTATCTGGTTCATTATACATTTGCAGTGTCTGGTTGGGATATATGTACTGATGGTCCAAGTCAGTGTAATATCCAGCCAACTCCATTTCATATTTTGGATGTTAGGCATTCCTTATCCAATTGGTACTTCCTAGATGGGTGGTTTGAAAACTTTTGAGTAGTTACAAATTTTATTTTGGAGGTTCAGAGATGTTTTGGATTTGATGCAATCAGTCCAATTCTATGCACAAACAGAAATATATGGAGGATCTCACCTTTCAATCTGGACTTTATGTTGGACCTTCTTAAACACTTTTAGCAAGGATATATTTCTCCATTTTATGCCTCATTTGAGAAGGAACAGAATTTAAGAATACTTTGAAGGACCAAGCTGCATCATTTTATACATGTTGTTCTTATAGGCAGAACCACATATATTTAACTTATTTTCTTATTGTAAAAGTCTTTAGAATCCTAAAGAGCATTTATAACAAAGGTATAGAAAAAGTCACGAAGTATGAAGTGAAAATAACTAAGATTTTTTGAGTTTCAAGTGTCTTTGAAAATGTTACTTGATGTGCTTAGTCTTTAGATGTTTGAAAAACAAAGTTATCTCTTTCTGCATCTTTCAAGGAATTTTGTATGTTTTTTGAATGTTGAATTGTGGGAAGCTGGGTGGCACAGTGGATGGACCACCAGCCCTGAAATCAGGAGGACCTCAGTTCAAATCTAGTCTCAGACATTTATTAGCTGTGTGAACCTGGGCAAGTCACTTAATGCAGATTCCCTCCAGAAAAAAAAAAAGAAAAAGGAAAAAGGAAAAAATGAAAAAGAAAAAAAAAACACCTTGTTAGATATCTTTAAGATACCTATTTTGTTTTATCAAATAAGCCATTTTTTATAGTGAGCAAGCAGTGAGCACAGTGAGATTTTGTAACCTTTTTGAAGTACATAATAGTAATATGTGACTTTGTGTAATATCATGTACAAAAGTTTTTCTGTACTTTTTTAAAACTTTCATCAAGTATATTTTCAATTTGTTATAGATTATTCTTTTTGGTGGGGAGTGGGGTACTAATAAAAGCTGAAATTTTGTCCCATGACTATTTTTTTCTTTCAAAAAATTTGTTTATAAATACCTCAAAACTCTAAAAAGAACTCACTTCTAGCACTAACCATTTCTGAATATGATTGAACTACTTCAACTTTTCTACTCTTTATTTTTTTCATTGTCATTTCTACTTGTTCTACATTGTAGACTATGATGTTAGAGTCCAAATGATGTTGGCCCACTTATACAATGTTGAACAGAATTTATAAAAAATCTTTTTAGAAAATTTTTGTTTTTCATCTTGCTGTTGTCCTTCACATTTCATACTTAAATATCCTTGAGATCATATAACTTGGTTTGTGGTTGCCAAAGTCTCTATAAACTTGTTCCTTGCCACTGCCATTTCCCCTCCCTTACCCCCCTTCCCATTTCCTTTCCTTATCTTATAGGAAAGCAAATCAATTTAACCCTTTTGTCAGAAGTTCCTTCCTGATACTAAGGACTTGAGTACACTTTGGGGTATTTCCCACTTCTTTTTCTTGTTGTTCCCAACCAGATGATCTAAGAACTTTAGTTTATAACGGCTAACTAGGGAGTGGTCACTAGTTCTTCTTACAAGTACATAGGCTCACAAGGCCCAACCATGAGCAGTATTATATACAAGGAAAAAGAAAACAGATTGAACTGATATCCTTTCACCCTTGTCAGAGAGAACCTTCTCTTCCCAGGCTTGCATAGTATTAATTACTTATAAGACTGCCCTGGGCAAGACTTTAATGGGAGTGACTGGAATTTTTTCCTCCAGGTTGGTGCTACCCTCTATAGTTCTTTTAGCTGATTGTGCCACGTTGTTTTTTTCCGGCATCTTTTGTTTCCCATTCTCAGCAAAAATTAATGGTATCTTCCTCAATCACTTTTCTACTCCTTTCTCTCCTCAGTTCTTTTCAACCCCCTTCAGATGTCAGCCCTGTGCTTTTCTCTGTGGTAGGCTAGAGGCACTGGAAGTTCCCCATAGCTGATGGCACCAGCCATTGCCAGAAAGCATTTACAGATCAAAAATGTGCCACCAGAATGCTGGTGTGCCTCAGTTTCTGATGACTTTATGACTTGGTTCCCAGAGCCTTTTTTTTTTTTTTTGCCCTAGGCCTCGTATACCTGAGGCCATCCAGGAACATAGAGATCTATTTCTTTTTGTATCTTAAAAGCACTTATCTCCCCATAATGCCCTATTGGTTCATAGTATCTTATTATAATTTATATTTTCATTTCCCCAGTGCTGAGGGGTATGTCTGCCTTACATATGTGTTTCTTACTCAGTCTAGAGTCTCAGAAAGACTCCCCATTGGTTTCCTAGTACCCTGTGTTTTGTCCTGTGTGGCTGCATCAAATTATTCATACTTTCTATGAGACAGAGTGTGTGTGTGTGTGCGTGTGTGCGTGTGTGTGTGTGCGTGTGTGTGTGTGCGTGTGTGTGTGTGCGTGTGTGTGTGTGTGCGTGTGTGTGTGTGTGTGTGTGTGTGAAAGAGAGAGAGAGAGAGAAACAGAGACAGACACACAGACAGACAGAGAACAGAGAAAGAGAGAGAAAAAAACACAACTTTCCCCATCCTCAGCACTCACTATCCTCCTTAATGCCCATATAGAGGAGAGGGAAATAGTTTTAATTCCCATTAGATCATTCTAACTTTTTCCAGTCCAAGTGCAATTTTAATGAGTGATCAGTAGTATGGTTAAATAAAAAAAAAATTTGGTCCTGTGGTTAGAAGCCTTTAAAAAATTTTGTGTATTTAGTGATTTGCTCTTAGATGAAGCAAAGCCTTCTACCTACCCCAAACTATGTGAATTATCCTTTTACTTCTCTGGGCCTCAGTTGCTTCATTCATCTAATAAAGAAGGGTTAAGTTGCTGGTTGGGAGAAAATATTTACATTTCCTTCATTCCTTTTTTAGCCTGTGTTTCATCTCTTCCCTGGCTATTATTTCCATCACTACCCATAGCCACATATATGTGGCCAGAGGTTGTGAGATAATAGGATCAAGGGACCTGTTCACTATCCATTCCTTCCAGATCTCCTTATAACAACTAATATAAATCGGAGTCCTTCTGCCACTCTTACTTCATATCTTTCTAGGGTGGGAAGGCAAAATGAAACTGGGTCCTCATCATAACTACGCTGATGCCCACGGTCAGAGTTGTCATATCCTTGTCCCAGTCTTGCTAATAAAATTGAGCTGTGATAATTAAATCATAGGACTTCGATCTGGATGTGTGACCTAAGAGATCATCTAGTCCAAGGAGATTCAGAGTGGTCCAGTGATTTGTCAAGGTCATTCTGGTTGCATGTAGCAGTGCTGAGATTCAAACCAAAGTCTTTTAACTCCAAATTCCCCTTTGAGCTATAACTGACTGGCCATCAAGTAGCTCCTACCTTTCATCCAGAAGCATTTCAGAATATATCTCCATCAGCTAATATTTACCAAGCAGACAAATAGCTCTGAACTAGGTTCCTAATTTCAAAAGAAATTAAATTAGAAACCTCCCTTGGGAAGAAATGTGAGGAAGAGTCACTATGTTTGGAATGGTCATGAGACATTCTACTTCTAGAAAGATGCAAATTCAACCATGAAGGGTCACATCACACAGAATTCTATTTTCCACCCCATCTAAGAACCAGCAAATCCATCAGTTGAGTTACCTCTCAGGCTCTATGAGACACTGACTTAGAGCTACTGAACCACTAGTTTGAATCTGAAAGGTTTAGCTCCAACCCATCACTCCTACAAATTCTAAATCCCGAGAGTCTTATTGACAGAACAAACAGAACTCCTTAGTGATCTTGATTTAAGTGATGAAGATAGGGATGGGCTGTAATTACAGAGACAGAACATCAAGCTTCTTTTTCCCCTGTGGACTGGAAGAGTGCTTAGAAGCTCCTACTCCTCCTCCAAAAAAAGAGAGAGAAGGGGGGGGGGGGAAGAGAGGGAAGGTGGAGAGAGAGAGAGAGAGAGAGAGAGAGAGAGAGAGAGAGAGTGTGTGTGTGTGTGTGTGTGTGTGTGTGTGTGTGTGTGTGTGAGAGAGAGAGAGAGAGAGAGAGAGTGTGAGAGAGAGTGAGTGAGTGTGGAGAGAGTTGAGAGTTCAGGCAGGCTTTTAAGTTTTGACAATTGTGTAGGGTATTTTGATTTGTACTTCTAGAAAGCAAAGTCCTTCTAAGGCTGCTCACACAGGGGGCATCTCTCAATGTTCTGCCATTCTCCTTTGTTTTCTGATCCTGTTTCTTTGTGGGAATGGAGAAGAAGGCAGAGGGAATTGGCACAGAAAGGAGAAAGAGGGGAAACATAAGGTTTATCTACTTAAGAGTTGACAAATGTCCAGGCATAAGAAATTTGTGTTTTGTTTTGTGTTTGGAAAGGGCTGTATAACATAATGATCAATAATATTATATTATTGTCATTCTGCCTTTCCAATGCAGCACTATAATGAAAAGAGCTTTAAACTTGGGTTCAGAAGACCTGTCCACCAGCAACTCCTGTACCTTCCAGCTGTGTCACTTTGGACCATCCCAGTCCTCAGTATTCTCATCTTCAAAATGGGGATAGTAACATTTGTACTACTTACACCACAGGATTGTCATAAGGAAAGCATTTTGTAAGCCATGAAAAACTATTTAAATGTGGGCAATTAAAATTGTTAGGCTCTACTCTTGTTCCACACTCTCCTCTCTATCAAAATTTATTGTGAGGTAAGAGCTAACTAATCTGATTAAGCAAATTGATGCTAATATGTTGGTGGTGCTAATGAGTATTATGCTAATATGCGCCCTTTCAGGGATGCTTTTAGTTAGATTCATTGTGTGTGTCCCAGAAATGAGTCCTTCCCCTTAGAAAAACAACAACAACAAATAAACAAAAACCCCTAAAAGTTCCTTACATCATAATTATTTCCCTACATGCTCCCCCATCCCAAATACCTTTTAACAAAGAAAAATAGTCAAGTAAAACCAACCAGCAAAACCCATGTTCATCTGTATCTGCCATATTTAGCATCCATAGTCACTAGCCTTTTAGATTCAATATTGATCACTGCAATTATTCAGAGTCCAGCTGTCTTTTTGTACTGTTTTAATTTAAACCATTGTAGTTCCTTTGTTCCCCTAGTTATTGAAAACCCTTTTCTAAGATTTCAATACTCATTCTTTCATAAAAGTTTTGCTAGAAAAATAACAAAGCCCAAATGGTTTGAAGGTCATACACTCCCTGTCATCTGACATGCTTAAGTAGCCATGCTGTACACAATAAAGGGGTCTTGAGGATCCACTACTCCTTAACTGAAAGGGACGGCTTCTATGGAGGTTAGGGCAGACACTCTGGCAGACATCTTTCTGCAGGTGGGCCCTTTGGGTCTCCTCAAGTCATGCCACCTCATCAGCCACATCCTAATGTACGTGGAGAGCCAGCCCTGCCATTTCTTTGCAAAGAGGTGACCCATGAAGATGTGTTCTTATGAATAGACCATCCATTTCAAATGAGTACATTTCATGATGGTCTCCGGGGCAATGGTTTTAATGAATGCATTTTAAAAAACATTATCCCTACTTGCGGCTTTTCTTAACCCATTCACTGCCCATTTGTTTTTTTAAATACATATATATAGCATCATAAGACTTCCCTACACACTTTTTTGCTAGACGAGGGTAGAAATGTGCATTAGACAATAAGGGAAGAATAATGAAAATAATGAAGGTTGTGGCAACAGGGGTTTTATGCCACTTGAGTCTAGTTTCATAACTATTCCCTAGTAACAACACCTTAGCCATCATGCTCAAACTGCTTTTCTCCCCCCTATGCAGTCCTCTCCTATTGAATCAGCATTTCTTTTTGAGTGGCATTATTATTACTATTATTATTTATATTGCTTCAGCTTTTCCAATATTCTTCGTGCTACTCAGGATGTTAAAGAGACCCAGTTCTTGCCTAAGGGCTAATGCTCAGACATAGGCAAACAAACAAAATGTGCTCAAGAAGAGGTAGATTGAACTTAGAGAAGCAATTTTGCAGGTATTCATTTATGTTTTGGATTCACTCTTTTAACCAGCTGTGGGTGATGAAAATTTCTGAGCTTTTCTTCAGAACAAGGACAAGGATGTCAAGGTACCTGAAGAAAGCAAGAACCTTCAAGGATTAAATGCATTTCTGAATATGAGAGCACCAGTTTCCTACTCTGGCTCTATTGTGCCTGATTACACAGGGGGTCCTGGGAAATTCTCCCCCCAGAATTTGCTTCAGCTATTCCTCACTGGGTACTGAGATAAATTATTTTAAAATTCATTGTCAAATATTAACACAAGCCCCTTCCAGGAGCAGGCTATTGTGCTACATGTTACTAGGCAGACATTTTTTCTTACATTGTATTCACATTAAAAAAATAAAAATAGGTGTGTCTCAGGCCCAAAGTTCTGTATGGGAGTAGATGATATTTGTATAAAAATGAATATTTCCTTCAAATTTCATCTTATATTTTAGTTATTCCTAAAGCCCTTTGACCTTTTGAATGCTGAAATAAACAATAATGTATTTTCAAAATGTTCTATTTGCTAAACATTGATTCTCTCCCCCCCACCTACCCCCAACCCCTTGCTCAAATACTAATAGAATGGAAATGAGAAAATGGTCTTGTTTGACATATTTGTTTTTTGATGATAATGAGTCTGGATGATCAAACAGAAGGGGTATGGGTGTGTGTGTGTGTGTGTGTGTGTGTGTGTGTGTGTGTGTGTGTGTGTGAGAGAGAGAGAGAGAGAGAGAGAGAGAGAATGAATGAGAATGAGAATATGACTAGGCAGAGAAAACATTCCAGGACCAGAAATACAAATGAACACCTTGTATTAGCTTTTAATAAATCAGGAAGCAAAGCGTCAGGTTTGGGAAGGAAGCTGCCAGCAAACCCTGAATTTCTAAAGCGTAAAGGATTTGGGGAACGTAGTGTGCACGGTCAGTCAGCTGGCAAATGTCCAGAGGGTTAGGGTCACACAAACTACAATCCTTATGCCTAGTGATATGGATTCCCCTTGTCAGGCAGCAGCAATCTCTAGATGGTGTGTGTGCGCGTGCGCGCGCGCAGGGACGTGAAAGGGAGGGATATCCTCAGGCTTTTCACCTGGAAAATGTCACAAAAGTCTATGAGAGTCCAAACAGAGCATGATGCAGATTTAGGTCTTGGTTTCTAAAGTTTCTACTTAATGCCCCTTTCTCATAAAGTGCAGGAGTGTAATGTACACCTCCAGATGGTCTATACAAATGCTTTGCCGTACTTCACTCACTCTTTGCATGACAAGCATCTCTGGGACTACATACATCACCAATTAGCATCTGATATTCATTTGACAGAAATGATTCTACATCACTTCATAAATTTTTCTTCAACAATATTTGCACATCGTAATGTACCTCTCCCATGACAATCTAAAACCATCCTATCTCCATCCCCTGCCCTTGCTCACCCAGATTTTCCTGGGTAACATTAGGGGGAAGGAACACTAGTGGCCCCATCTCTTCCTTTCTGTGTCCCATGGAAAATGTCTATACACCATCTCCAGAAACTGAACTCATCATAATTACTGTTGTACTCTATACGCCACAAGAGCCAACTGCAAAGACGACTTTGTTGAATCTACTCATTTATGCATTCAGTGCATATCTGGGTTTTTTTTGTTTGTTTTGCTTTTTTTTGTGTGGGGAGCAATGAGGATTAAGTGTCTTGCCCAGGGTCACACAGCTAGTAAGTGTCAAGCGTCTGAGGTTGGATTTGAACTCAGGTCCTCCTGAATCCAGGGCCAATGCTTTATCTACTGCACTACCTAGCTGCTCCAATAAATATCTGTTAAAGACCCACTATAAATCCTGTCCAGATGCTTCACATTACTATCCCTTTCACAGTCCATCTTCCAGTCAAACTGGCTTACTTTTTGGTCCCCACATGTACCAATTTATCTCTCACCTCTGTGTCTTTGCATGGGTTGTGTGCTCATTCCTTCCTTATTTCTGCCTATTTGAATCTCTGGCTTCCTTTAGGGCTCAGCTCAAATGCTGCTTTCTCCACAGGGCCTTCCCTGGTCTACCCAGTTAGTCTTCTCTCACTACTAAATATCTTGTGATTACTTTATATACTTTATATTTATCTTTGTGCATGTTGTATCTCCACAAAAGAATGTAAGTATCTCAAGGGGGTACTTGAGATTCATATTCCTCTTCTTGTTTCCAGCACCGAGAACAATGCCTGGCATGTAATAAGTCCTGCTGTTGTAAGTGTTATGCAGAATATAGAGAAGAATAAGATGGGATAACTGCCTTCACAGGGCTTCTAGTTTTGGGGAGATTGAATTCCTGTTGTAACACTATATTTAGAGGCCATACAAAAAAAACTTATAAAAATGATAGCTCACATTTATATAGCTCTTTAAACTATGAAAAGGGCTTTACATGCATCATCTTGTTAGATCCTCAGAGCAACCGTGTGAGATATTATCCCCATTTTATAATTGAGGAAATTGAGGTTGGGAGAGTTTCAAACCAACCCTGTGAGATATTGTCACCCCCATTTTATATAGGAGGAAACTGAGGCTGAGAGAGTTTAAATGAATTCCTAGGGTCATACAACTAGTGGCTATCTGAAGCAGGATTTGAATCCAGGTCTTCCTGACTTCAAATCCAGTGATCTATGTGCTCATACCATCTTGCTTCTTGTAGATTAGCCTACCTTATAACAAGGTGGATGGCAGACCTTGTGTATACCAAATCAACTATATAGTGAAGAGCTATTATAACTAACTTCCCATGCATTAAAGATAATTATATGTAGTACTAATGCCTTATGATGTCTTGCTGTGTCTAAGGCACTACCAATATGCTACGAATAGTAAACCCTAGAGTCCTGATTAATGGATCAATGTTGGATCTTGGATCTGTACACTGACAGTTGCCATTACAAGCTTAGTGCCATCATTCATGTTGTTGTACCATAATAAGAGCTTTGAGGAGAGGAAGAGGATATAGTGTGTGTGAGTGTGTGTGTGTGTGTGTGTGTGTGTGTGAGAATGTGGTGTATGTGTGCAAATGTATGTGAATGCATGTGCTCATGTTCATACTGAAAGATAATAAATGGTGAAGCTTCTAAAAGAGTTAAAACAACTAAAGGAAGGAAACTAGGGAGGTGGATATGGAGTTAGAGAGGGATCCCTATGTGGACCATAGGTTTAGGGCTGGAAAAGGCCTTAGAGAACAAGTTAGTCTGATCCCCTTATTTGACAGACGAGGAAGTTGAGGTAGGGGGAAGTTAAGTGACTTTCCTAAGGTCACATAGTGTGTGACTGAATTTGATCCCAGGTCCCCTGACTGTAAAGCCAGTGCCCTTTCCACAGTTCTATATTGGACAAGATAGATTGGCGCTCAGATTGAGTGCTTTAAAAAAAGTTAAAGCAGCTGAAAAGGATTGCAGCAGCAGATGTGTGTGGAGGAAGACTGGGTCACTGCTCCTACTGGAATGCTTATCTTCTGAACCTTGGCAGCTTATGGAGGACAAATCAAGCAGCCGTTGGCGCCAAGGAAATAGGCAGAACGTACTCATTCAAAGGAATAAAGTATGAGCAAGAATCACGGCCCCAGGCCAAGATAGTACACAGGTCACAGAAGCACAATAATATGACTTAGCTGGGGTCACACCAAGTATATTAAGTGGAACAACTTAGAAATATGTGCGGTTTTGTGTGTGTGTCCACATTGGCATGCATACTTATGTAGCTACTTGGAATCTGTACCCCTCTACTTTGCATAGTCTGGGAAGACTGGGTCCCTTCTTTATAGATGGAGAGTGGGGAAGAGCTTGACAGATAGAGTAATTAGTAAATCTGTAGATGTAGCCCAAAGAATTATACCTACTCTATTATATATTCTGGCTTACTTCTGATTTGATTTATTGAAAGGTTATAGGAGGGGGCAGCTGGGTGGCACAGTGGATAGAGCACCGGCCCTGGAGTCAGGAATACCTGAGTTCAAATCCGATCTCAGACACTTGACACTTACTAGCTGTGTGACCCTGGGCAAGTCACTTAACCCCAATTGCCTCACCAAAAAAAAAAAAAAGGTTATAGGAGTCTTCCTTCTCCCACTGTAAAATATGTGGACCCTTCTGTGTTTACTATTGCATATACAACTTTTGGGGGCCATTTAGATCAATTTTCAGGGTTAACAGAAATAGCCACTTCCTGCAAAGGAATCACATGAGCTTTTTTCATGTTCTGAGTCATGACAAAAATCACCTGGTTGATAATGTTGCAAGGTGACATATATCCTTGCTGTACCCTTTGTTTTGAGTCTCTGTGATCATAAGCTGTGTCTCTTTTTCTTAAATCTAAAACACAATGGGTAGGAATCTGAGATGTCCCCAAAGAAGTAAGAATACCAGGCTGGGTCACTCAAGGGTATGTAGATGTTAGGCATATAGTAGGGTGGCAGGAGCAGCCTACAGTCACAGGGAAATTCTATGGGGAAAATAGGTGAAAGGGATGCAGAGGCACATTTCCCAGTTAGAAAAGCAGTTAACATCCTGGTTATGATCTCATTGCAGAATTATCTGGGCCTCAGCACAGAGGTCTCTCTGATGAAATTCACTCCCCTGTCAGCAGGGCTCAGTTTCCCCAGTTAGATGGATAAGTATCTGAAGGCATACTGAATACTCTGACCAATGAACAGCCATAAAGATGAATCATTTATGTGTGTGCAACTGTGCATACAGCTGTTGAGACAGTGCCTGAAATTTTTGTCTTTGCAAGTTGTCTTATTAGTGGATAGTTGAATCTTTTACTTGAAGCAGTTAGGTATTGAAGTGGCTGGAGTGTTGGACTTGGAGTCAGGAAGTCTTGAGTTTATATCCAAGCTCAGACAATGGGCAAGTCACTTAAGTCCTCGGTTTCTTCATTTGTAAAATGAGAATAATAACAGAGTTTACCTCCCAGGATTATTGTGAGGTTCCATCAAGATAATATTCATAAAGTGTTTTGCAAACCTTAAAGTGCTACGTTAATGCCAGCTATTAAGCAATGATATGAAATAGTTGAATGACACAACACACACACAATATATCTTTTTTTTTTAGTGAGGCAATTGGGGTTAAGTGACTTGCCCAGGGTCACACAGCTAGTAAGTGTTAAGTGTCTGAGGCCGGATTTGAACCCAGGTACTCCTGACTCCAGGGCTGGTGCTCTATCCACTGCGTCACCTAGCTGCCCCCACATTATATCTTATTAAGGGAAACTTGTCAAATAATTTAATTCTTAAGCTTGATCCATAAATCTATGTGGTGAGGGCTGACCTTAAAACATTATCAGTTAAACACTACCTCTAAGAAATATAAAAAGGCATATTTAAAGCCATGGATTTTAAAAAAAGTGCTTAATGGTTCAATACTTCAAGGATCTGTGATTTCATTGCTGTGGGTGGCTCTGGATACTCCCTCCACTGATGCAAATCTCAACTCTTCTGTGACTTAGTAGATTTTCTCTGAGTATTGCTATAGCTGAGAAATTCATCACCATACAATCAAGCTGGTGATGAGCCTTTCCAAACTTAGCTAGGCTGTTCATTGTATGACAAAAAGTCTGTCACTGAGCCCATCTATGCTCACAGCTTTTCTATCTCAGCAGGACTAGACTGAAACTGAGCTCTATTAGAGTAGACTTCAAGAACCTATGGTTAGCTCCATCTATCAATGAAACATCAGAAGACGGGCTTAGAAAAACTTTGGTGATACTATGTAACCCATAGCCCAATGACCAAGTTCAATCTTGAGAGCAGCCCAGAGAAATCACCTACTTATTGGGTCATATTGCCTCTACTTAATAGTTTACCCTGGGAAAGTTTCCAAATATAGTGCATATTTAGGTCCTTCCAGATGTAATCTTATACAAGCACTCTGGGTAACACTGCACATAAGGCACAAGATAGTCTTGATTCTACAAGAAAAAAGAAGCAAAAAAAGTAATGGACTTGAAGGAGTACATAATGCAGGAAACGTCTAGGGCGGTGGCGTCAAACCCAAATAGAGACAAGGGTCCACTAAACCTTACATAAAGATCCCAGCCAGTCGCATATTAAGAAAATTACTTTTAATCATTTTTTAAACACATAATATATCAACATATTAAAATAAGATGGGAACTGTTGTGGGTTTTTGAAACTTCTTATCACAATGCCCATAAACAAACAATAAATATAATTCTGTTCCTTTTCTGGTGACTCTCACTTTCCCCCAGGATCCCAAGGTTCTTCATATTCATAGTACTACCCTTTGGTTTAAATTCACCTCAGAAGGGAATGGACTTGAGACTGCTTCCAAAGCAAGTCCCCGACTTCCCACAGAGTTCTACTTTATCCAAGGGACTAATAAGACATCCAGACTAATGGTTCCACCCTGGGAAGGAAATATAAATAGAATTGCTAGATAGGCAATCCACTTCCCATCTGACCTGCAATGTGTAGAGTGGAAGTCAAAGTCCACGTTTTTCACTTACCCATAGTGGCTTAGATTTCTCTATTGCTCTTCTTGCCTTGAGGGTCACACGTGAAATCTTAATCTCTTTCTAGGAAACTAGTCAGAAACTCACCTTTCTCCAGGAGGCTGAATCCCTGAACTCTTGAACTTGAAATTTCTATAGAGACAGCCATGAGGCTGACACTGCCCAGGAATTCTCCAATTCTCCCTAGAATGCTGAATTACAGGATTGTATGTTCCAATAACTCTATTGTCTCCCTCTGGAGGGGGGGGGGACTGTATTTTATAGCTCTTTAACTTGGGGTTAATATCACTACATCCCCCAAATTGGTGTTGACCAGGAAATCCCCTTCTTTTCCTAAATGACTGGATTCCAGGAAATGTTCCCTTTTTTATCTAGAAAGCTAGAAGTCAGGACCTCTCACTACTTTGATGTTGTGGCTCTCCTCTCCCAGGCCGCTCAGATTCTCAGGCTAGGATAATGAAGACTTGGACCAGAGACCCAGGGTCTTGAACTCTTTTCTTGGGCCTTGTGGGTGAGAATACATGCCCCTCTGCCCCATGGGAGCTGATGATGACTACGGGTGGATGGGTGGGGCCCTCTCTCAGTTTTGTTCATTAGTTCTGCTAAATTCCAGTTTGTGCTGCTAAAAAGGAAAGGAAAGTCGAGTCCACAATGAAGAATCCCTTTCATAGGCCTTCAGAAAGAGGTGGTTCTTGTTCCTTCAGCCTCATTCAATCAGATTATTTCTATTCAATACCAAGATTGGGCTGGCACATGACATTGTTCTCAAAAAGGTAGTGCTGAGCAAGCCACAGTAGATATTCCCCAATCTTCTCACTGAGCTTGTCAATGGTCATACCTAAAATCTCTACTGGAAGACAAACTGATAAAGTCTCTCCAGCCTGTAATTAAGTTGACCAGGGGACTCCACTGTTTGACCTACTACTACTACATTTTAAAATATTGCTGACCATAATAAGTTATTATGTGAAAATATCAAATGAAAAAATCATTATATATTATATATGTATACATCTCTATCTATCATTATATATGCTTAAATGCATCCCCAGTGAAAATCATATAAGTGTATGTCCTGGCATATGGAGAAAGTGAGTATAGAGGGCAAAAAGGAAGAGAAGAAATGAGGAAGAAATAGAAAGACAGAGAGAGAATATTAACTATTTATAAAGCTTTTCTTCTTCCTTATTTTCAATGGAAGTAAAATAAAAGCACTATTATTAAAATGAGGAAATGTTGGAATTGGTTTGCTTAAAGGCATTTTAAAAAATCCAAAAAAGTAAAGGAACTTTGTTCCTTATAGATAAACAAATATAGGAAAAAAGCTAAGATAGAGAGATAGCTAGAAAGGTAAATGATGGATGGATGGATGGATGGATAATAGGAAAAGCAGTGTAGTACAGTGATCTTGAAGCCAGGATGAATCTGACCTCTTATCCAAACTGATTTTATGACTGTTGGCAAGTCATGTAAACTCAATATTCTAGGCAACTCTAACACTAAAGTTTGAAGAGAAAGTGCCCCTCTGCAATGATAAAGGATGTTTCCTCAACTGGGAGTTCCTAGTACTAAATACAAGAATATGTTTTCCTTAACAAATTGTTGTTGTTGTAAAGTGATTATGAAAGACACTAATCCTTCTGACAGGTTTGTTGACATAATCACCTCTTTCCCTCTTCTCTTGTAGGCACCTTCAAATGCACACATCCTGACTCAGAAAAAGGAACAGCCCATTCTGTATGCAATTTAGATCACCTAATTTTAGTCACTCTCAATTTCTATAATTTACATGAAAGCCATGCATTCACTCCATCAACATATATTAATGAATGTTTACTTTCTCTCTCTCTCTCTCTCTCTCTCTCTCTCTCTCTATATATATATATATATATATATATATATATAGTGAATAGAATGCTAGTTTTGGAATCTGAAAGACTTGGGATCAAGTCTCACTTCTGAGGCTAGCCTCATGACCCTGGGCAAATCTTTTAACCTATATGAGCTAGAATTTCTTCTTTGAAGTGGGAGAAATAATACATGGAGTACTTAATTCATAAAGTCAGTCAGTAAATAAAGATTTATTAAGCACCTACTATATGATAAGCACTGTGCTAAATACTAGAGATACAAAAAGAGGCAAAAACTGGCCCTTCCCTCAAAGAGCTCATAATCTAATGGAGGTGACAAACAGTATGTACAAATAAGGTATATACAGGATAAATAGGAAGTAATTAAGAAAGGGAAGGCATTAGAATTGAGAGGTTGGGAAAGGATTCCTATAGAATGGTGTTGTAAAATTCCATGAAATAATGTATGTAAACTACTAAGAAAAATTTACAATGCTATATAAATGTGAGCTATTATTATCATGAAGTCATCCTCAATTCATTAAGGTGAAGTCTATTCAAAGGAAAACTACACAAAAACAATAACAAACCCAAACCGAAGTAATCCAACATGATGTTCTTCATATTATAATACTACGGGGACATAAAATAACAAGAGAAGACTGAGAAACTGATTGTAGTTTTAAGGGAGGGACATGATTAAATCCAAAATCAATCATGGAAGACTTAATCATATTTATTTCTAATTCTCATTATTAAGTATTTCAGGTAAAAATTTAAAGTAAAATGCAAGCAGTCTTTAAAAATTCATATCATGTTGCTGATGTACCAGAACTGTTGGAGCAAATCAGATCTCTCACTTAAATATGCATTTATATGTTTAAAAATGTATATTACTGATTCTGTTGAATGCCAGGAGTCCTGGAGAGCCATTCCAGCTCACAGTATAGCTCTTTATTTGGCATTGTATCAATTTGGAGCCCAGAATGTCATGATCTTAATTCAGATAGGCATTTCAGGAATGTGATAGAGACTGAGGGAAGTCACTCACGCAATAGACAGTTTTCAAATGTCATCTCTCAGCCCTAACAAAAATAATGCTGGATCTTTGGGAAATGTTTGGACCTCAGATCTGTTCCTCAATTCTTGCTGTGCCTGTCCTGATTGTCTTCCAGGCTTTAAGTTGAATAAGTCTGTGGCAGTGGTAGCACTGTAGATCAGATGGGGCTATTATTCCCTTAAATGACAAATGTATTAATTTTCCATCAAAGACTATGGACCCAGGGTGGGGCATAAAGGATTCAGTTCTCTACATCTGGGTGATTTTGAATTTCTCTACAGGAGGCCAGGAAATATCTCAAAGGGGGCCAATCTATGAGGTGGAGGAGACTTGAGGATAGGAGACCACCCTATAGAAAAGCTTCTAAGGGATTTTTTTTACTGTGAAATCGATTTAGAGAAAAGCCCTAAGAAATTTCCTTTCCATACTTGATCCTAACACAAGGTACCCCAGGGCCAAATGGCTATGAAATGTCCGGGTTTGAAACTTGGCCCTGCTTGACATCTGATTGACAGATGCTTTCCCCCTCAAGTCTTCCAAGAGGAATGGGAATATAGAACCCAAGCTCTAGTGGAATAAACAGGGTTGCTGTGATAACCTCATGTTGACATAACCCACCAGCTTACTGAAGAGCCCCTTCATCTAAAGGAAACAGAGGAACCATAATGATTTTCAGATACAGTTGACAAGAGACCATTTAGTAAACTTTTATTTTTTTTTAACTAACAGTATGCAGGGACGTTGTATTCTAGGCTGCTACTAATAATCTCATCAGAATGCAAAAGCAGCGACTGTGTTATAAAACCAATGATCTGTTATATTCTGCAAGAATTTACAAAAGCCTAATGTCATTTACTACACCATGAGAACCATACTTGGATAAAAAAAAACAAAAACACACACACAACAACAACAAAAACAAAAAAAAAGCCCCAGAATTTGAAAACTGATTATGGCTGATGAAAAAAATAAACTGTTTACTAATACAGTGCTTTAAAGGTATTTTAAACTATGCTGTTGCTAAAAATTTGAGGCTCTGGCATAGCTTCAAATGTAGAAAAGGATGAAACTGGTGTCTTGAAATGTATAAATACAGAACATCATTCTGGGTCGTGCTGGTTCGGGGCCTCTTTTCGAGTCAAGGATTCTCTGATCTGCAGTTAATGCTGAATGTAGGCTGTAGGCTCAGGCTGCAGGGAACTTGCCCGGCTTCCGAAGAGTTTGCTCTTTATTTTTTCTTTTCACCAGCACTTTTTACAAAAGCATGACTACAGCAGACTTAGAAATGGCATTTCAAGTGATTAAAGAAGGAAGTACTTTTTACTTTGTTAGATGGAATGGAAATGAATGAAGAACAAATGAGAGAGATGGCTATGTTGAGGCTCCCAGTGGAGCTGGACATAAGGAGTCATTTCTATCTAGACTGGCCTTCATGACTTGGTAGTGAAAGAATGTCTAGCATCCCTGAATGCTACTGTCTTTAAGTGTATGGGGTTCTTAAAATTGGCCCATAAAAACCTCTTTTCCCCTTTACTTCTTCACCTCTGCTTTTATAAGTATATATCCTCATTCAGAAAGAAGTCTTACTAGGTAGAGACCAAGGGTAGATTTTAGGGGTCTTCAAATTTTGATGGGAAAAAAAATCTTTGTTTTCATTAACCTTTAACTAAAAATTAGTATTTCCTTCAACTATGAATTTAAAAAATCATCAGAGAAGGGATTCATAAGCTTCATCAGATTGCTGGAAGGATTCATGATACCACAAAAAAGATTAAGAACCCCTGTTTCTGTGCAACCAAGAATTCTGGGTATCCCAGTCTCCCAGTTTGAGGGGATATCACTTCATAGCTGAAACAATGGGAATCCAATTCAACAAACTTTTATTAAGTGTCAACTGTATGCAAGAAACTGTACTGGGGATAAAAAGACAATTTTTTTTTAAAGAATTGTTCCTGACTTCAAGGGATTTACATTCTAGTAAGGGGAAGGAAACTATTCTGCTCTTTTTTTTCTAAATGACTCTGAGTTATATGCAGCACTGGAGATTTGAGCTTCCTGAGTGAATTCCCAAACCCTTTGAAAGCCTGAAAGTCACCTTTTCCTAGTTATTGAATGTCCCCCTTAAAATGAAGACCTTGGCATTCCTACAGCTGATTTGTCTTCCATAGAGGAAGATTAGTTATTGTTAATTCTCCTCTTTGGCCTTGAAATCTTATATCCAGTGTTGGAGTCTGAGGAGCTCACCCTCAGGTTAGGTTTGGAGTAGTTTACAAATTCTTGATCAATGACAAAAATAGTGAGAAGGTGTCACTCAGTGTGGTCAGTGCAGTTAGGGTCCCTAGGATTCTGGAGCATTTTCATATCAGAGATAACTGGCTCCCAGAAGAATCCTCATTGCCAATTTATCCCTGGATGTCCTTGAAGATGCACTTGTTCTTGCAATCTTGCAGGGAATCATTTTGAAGTGTTGACTTAGGTCCCTGTAAGACATCTGGTAATAATGAAGATGGAGCTTTTAATGCTTTGGGATTTTATGAATGAGTTATAGTACAGCCACTGATGAATCATTAAAACTCAACTCTAGAGAAGGGGGGGGCCCTTCATATTTCTTGGCTGTTAGGAAGTTGTGCATATTGATAACTGTCCAGAAACAGAGGCCTACTATTAACTCCGAATTCCCTTCAGATCAACTAGGTAAAGAACAAATGAAAGTGACATTACACTTCAGAGGAAGTGGGCTACACTGAGTGTGTGGATCCGTCTGATAAAAGAGGCAGCTCTGTTCATTAACAGAGAGTAGGCAGACACAGTTGGAATTCATGAGGATTTACATGGCATCAGGCCTCCAGGGAGAGTATAGAAATAGGGATTTAAGATGTGATTGGTCTAGACAGGCTGGTGATCACTGAGATTTCATATTTAGAAGCTGCTTGGTGCCCTAGAAGAAAGTACACTCCTTCCCACGTGCTTTTGTGTGGTAATATACCTGAGGGAGAAATCCCTTTCTGAAACTATTAGGTAACCAATTTATGTCCAAAGCAAGAGATTTAATTTGCTTGCTTTAGGATGCATGATTACAGGCATAATCAAAATATAATCATTTCTTCTTGAGGGGTACAGGAGTCTGAAAAGCATTTTCTAAAAACAGAAACCATTGGTAGAAATGAAAACAGATATGATATCCTTCCCTTTTCTGGGTCATTTTATATAGCATATTGGCATTGGGGTAGGTATTGGGCTTGATGTCAGAAGACTTGGGATTGAACCCTACTTTTTCTACTCATTAGCCATGTGACTGACCTTGGGCTTGTCACTACCCAGTGAGCCTCAGTTTCCTTATCTGTTCAAATGAAGATACTAATTATACCCCTTAATTCAAAGCCTGACATAAGAATCAAATGAGAAAATGTATTGGAAAAGCTCTATGAAACTTGAAGCATTATTATGATAGAAAGCTATTGTTATAGCAAAGTGAACCTTTTTTAGGGAGCACAGAATAAAATTAGAAGTTTTTGCTATATTTACTGTAACAATCTTCACCACTCGTGGGCCCAAGGGTCTTCCTCCTCCAGCGTGCAGCCTTCTCCAAAGGGAACCCTCCTTTGCTCTAAACCAACACACTTGGTGACTAAATTTAAGCATGGAGGAGCATAACCTCTAACAAAAGAGGTTAGGAACCATTTATTCACGCTCTTTAATCTTCATGCCTCTCTCCCAGAGCCCTAGGTAAAATTACTTAAAGTTTAGATTTGGCTCATGACTATAGTCTCCCCAAAAAGGAGATTACAAATGTATTTGGAGCAATATGAACCATGTATGGGACAATTATTTCCTCCACACGAAAACAATGCTAAGCACAATGATTCACAAATATGCTTGGACAGAATTAAAACAAAACACAGTAATATAACTACTATTATACTGTTCTATGAGGTTGAGGCTTAAAGCCCTCAACACCTAAAGCAGTTTGGGGGCAGATAGGTGGTGAAGTGGATAAAGCACCAGCCCTGGAGTCAGGAGGACCTGAATTCAAAGTTGGCCTCAGACACTAGCTATGTGACCCTGGACAAAACACATAATCTCCAACTGCCTCGAAAAAAAATACATAAAGTAGTTTGTAGGCATGCTAAATTGGCATTTTCCATTTCACTTTGGACCTCCACTGTCCAAACAAAACACTTTTTGGTAAGCCGGGTGAGTTGTTCAGCTTTTGTCACAGACATAGTTACTTCTGTCTGAGGGTCCTTGGTTGTCTCAGCTCTCAAATTCACAAGATTACCTCCAGGACTGGATAGATAAAGAAAATACAAATCAGAGATGGAAGCCAGGGTTTTGAGAACCAATCTCGGACTCAGTCCAACACATGCGCTTTGCCTCTCCGTGTGCTCACAATTTGGCATTTCTGCTGAGATGGGGAAAGCATGAGCTGCCTTCTACCACCCTACATGGGAAGGCCAGGGAGAGAGACCTATGGATTACATGTTCTAAGAGTTAGCCAGTTATCTCTCCTTTTAATGTGGATGTATCCCCTTACCTGCTTCAACATCAGGGCTCTAGATCAATAAGAGAATTAATTGCTTTATCATCCCAAAGTTCCTGAGTCACTCAGGATGGATTTAGCAAGTATGGTTAGCTAGAAGCAGGGCAGATAGGTGGCTCAGTAGATAAAATGCCAGGCCTGGAGTCAGAAAGACTGATCTTCCTGAATTCAAATCTGGTCTCAGACTCTTACTATCTGTGTGATCCCGGGCAAGTCACGAATAACCCTGTTTGCCTCAGTTTCCACATCTGTAAAATTGGCAATTCCATGTATGCATGCTCTGTGGGGTTCAACCCCCGCTACATTACTGTATTTGTCATATATATATATACACACATGTATCATATATATGTATATATATACATATATATATATATACACACACATAAACACATGTTATGAGGATTCTTATTCTGATTCTCAATTTTTTACGGAAATGTCTCATGTCCTGGACAAAGGTTCCTGTACTTCCCACTTAGGGTTCTAGGGGTATCCCTGAGGAATTTGGGAATGATTTTCTTCTAATGCCATCAGCTGGATCCCTCATCAGTGTGCGTTTCTTAAGATTATCATCTTTGAATCATTTAATCAGTCAGCCTTGAGTAGCTTTTAGAAAGGGGTATTTTATTAAGGTGGTATAGTGAGAACTATTGGTACATCTCTGCCTCCAAAAAAAGTCTGTGACAACTTCTCTTCCATATAACAGAATTCAGGGAAAAGTGGGCTCAAACAGAGTGAGCATATATGACAAAGGAGTAACTGGAGGAGTCTTGCTGGAATACCTTTTGTTGGTTGCTTAAGAAATTCCCTTTAAGAATGGTATAATTTCAAGGAAGCTAGGTGGTGCAGTGGATATAGCACCGGCCCTGGATTCAGGAGGACTTGAGTTCAAATCCGGCCTCAGACACTTAATACTTACTAGCTGTGTGACCCTGGGAAAGTCACTTAACCCCAATTGCCTCACCAAAAAAAAAAAAAAAATGGTGTAATTTCTTTGCCTCCTTGTAGAATCATGAATCTCTGTCCAGTCTGACCTTGGTTCCCATTGAAGATACCATCAGCTGATTTGGGGATGCTCCTAGAATAGTGATGAAAAGATGAAAGTCCAACAACCTTTGGACCCTTCAAAGTTCAAAAGATCCTCCTAACCAAAGGAGGTAGGTGGAGAAAACAGTCTAAAGTTGAAACAGAGTCCTTTCCTTCTGCATCAGGCAGAAGGTTCCCTCATAAAGAATTTGCTGGAATACTCCTGGCTCACCACTTGCTGGAACTTCCCATTATAGTTGGTTGACAAGAGATTCTATACAGGACCCAGAGGGTATAATGAAATCCCTCGGCCCATTGGGACAGATTTCCTGTCTGGCATCATTTCACCTCACCTAATGGCTTTTAAAGACTTTTCACTCTTAGTCTAAAACCTGTGGTTGAATATTGATTAATTTGAACATCTTATCACTTTAAGTGGAGTGGGGCAACTTGATTGAGTAAATAATCAAACTTACCCTTGCATAATTATTCATGAATTAATATTATAATTCTTGTTCTACTTCCATATTTTGTTTATCTCTTGCAAATTATTGTCAGCCAACCCTGACCTCTTCTCCACAAAGCAATTCTTATAATCTGCTTGACAACTCAGATTGGTGGTGATGCTGGACTAGATTCTCTCTAAGGTCCTAACTAGGTTTAAGAATCCTATTCTTCCGTGATCCTATGTTGTCCTACCACACTTCAAATTTAGCACATCCTAAGTCAAGCTCATCTCTTTCCTTTGATCTCACCTTTTCTGTTGATGGCACTGCTATCCTTCTTGTCATGAACAGTTGAAACATCAGTGTTGGAGACTTCCCCATTGCCATCATCCAATTATAGTCCTAGAAATGGAAGAAAATTGGGGGTAATGTTTTTTTCTCATCACATGAATTTCTCCTTCAATATCCCTAAAAAGAGCTCATCTAGCCTCTTCCTAAATACTTCCAATGAAATTGTTTCACTAAAGAGTTCACTGAACTCAGTCACTGAGCCTGCTCATTTGTGCCCATACAATGATCTTGATATTCCTCCTCTGCTCTCTACTGCCACTACCTTTATTCCAGCCCTCATTACTACTCGTATGGACAATTGTTCATATATAGCATTACTCTAAGAGGCAAAATTGTAATGATAGAGCACCTGAAGCTACTGGTGCCCAGAGAGAGCTCTGATTTCTGTTTGTCTCCCTTGTAATCCAGCCTAAACACTGCTGGTTCCCACCCCGCCCCCCCCCCATGCCCAAGATACCTGCCCAAGATACATGTTCAAAAATCTTCAGTAGATACCTAATACATGATAAATAAAGTTTTAAAAATTCTCTTTAGCCTACCACATAAGACCTTTTTTATGATTTGGCCAACAAGCATTTATAAATTACCTGTTCTGGGCCAGGCAGGGCAGCTAGGTGTGGATAGAGTGCCGGCCCTGGAGTCAGGAGGACTTAAATTCAAATCCAGTCTCCAATACTTACCATCTATGTGACCCTGGGCAAGTCACTTAACCCTGTTTGCCTCAGTTTCCTCATATGTAAAATGAGCTAGAGAAGGAAATGGCAAACCATTCCAGTATCTTTGCCAAGAAAACCCCAAATGGGGTTACAAAGAGTTGGATACAACTCATCCACTTAACAAAAAGAACATGGGCCAGGCATCATGCTAAGTACTGGGAAGACCAACAAACCTATCTTTCCAGTATTATGTCTCACTTTTCTTTTTTATACACCTTTGCGTAGCCAGCTATCAAGTTTTCTTTCAATATGTCCATGCTTTTCTCTCCCTAATGCCTTAGCTAAAGATACTCCCTCTTTTTTGGTAAATTCTTCCTACCTCAACCCATCAGTTAATTTGTTAATTTTACTCTATAATTCCTACCCATCCTTTAAGAGCTTGTTCAAATTCCACCTTTTCCACGAAGCCTTTCCTGGCTAAAAGTAATCACTTCTGAATTCATAGTAGAAGTTTCTCCCTATTTGGTCCCTTCAAACAAAAGTTAAATGGTAGCTTGTAATACATATTGAAGGGATTCTTGTTTAGGTATGGGTTAAACTAGATGGCCACAGCAGTAGCTTCCCATTCTGAGATTCTGTAATACCTTGTGGTGTATACCAGTAGGGCAGTGAGCAGGATTATCTAGCCACTCTTATTTGTTTCTACCCTACTTTTGATATATTGCCCACAATCTATGATCTCTATCTATCTATCTATCTATCTATCTATCTATCTATCTATCTATCTGTCTGTCTGTCTGTCTGTCTGTCTGTCTGTCTGTCTATCTATCTATCTGTCTGTCTGTCTGTCTTTCTATCTAATCATCTATATCTATCATCTATCTTTATATCTATGTCTGTCTCTATCTAATCATCTATATCTATCTATTGATCATTTATCTATCTGTCTATCAAATCATCTATATCTATCTGTCTGTCTCTATCTAATCATCTCTATCTATCTATCTATCATCTATCTATCTTTCTGTATGTCTATCTATACATGTATCTATCTAATCATCTATATCTATCTGTCTGTCTGTCTATCTATCTATCTATCTTAGTTCTAAGCCAAAGAAAATGCTCTGGCAAAACATTAGTTTTAAGTCTTTCTCTCTCTTCTCTCTGGGTGTGCTTCCCTCTGTAATTGCCTCTTCTATGCTGTATTCCTAATAAGTATACTCCAGATTACAATATCCATGGTTAACACCATTCTTATCACTGCTGCTTAAAGACAATATAAAAAATTTAAAACAAAGAAAAATTAAACAAACTTTAAAAAAAACATACTTTTCCCCAAAATTTAGAAAAAAAGGTTCCAGGTTTCTATGATAGGACAAGGTGAAGAAAAAAAGCACTACAATTGGGGAGTTGCAGACTGGGGGAGAGAGGGTGTTATAGAGACACAATATTTGTATTGACTCCTCATGTTAATTGGTCCTCACCGACTTATTTTTTGAAGATCTGAAGCTTGATTCTAGGGTGTGTCTGTTCTACCCAAACACCCCATTTTTAGTTTCATGCATACATGCATCTGCTATGTTTATTTGAAAGGCATTTTTTTCCTTAACTCTTCAAAGAACTGGTCAACTAGCTTCTTTTAAGGGTTATTGAGAGTGCGGTCAGTCTTTCCCAACAAATGCCTGATTCAATCAGAGAACTCCTTCATACTTTAAAAGATGTGACAGGCTTATCCACATCTTAGAACTTTATTAGTATATTGGTACCTCCAAAATTGTATTGACTAGCTACCATGAGGTACCCACCACCTTCCAGTTACACTTATACTTGATAGTGACCATGTCTTATCTCTCCTATTAGACTGTAAATTCTGTAGGAAATAATAACTCAAATTTATTTCACAACTTAAGGTTTAGAAATCACTTGCTTCATAACAGCACTCTGAGTCACATAAAATCAAGTCAACAAGGATTTATTAATCATTTACTACATACCAGAAATGATGCTAAGGGATGCACATACAAGGAAAAAAATAATCCCTCCCTTCAAGGACCTTGCATTCTAAAGGGGAAAGACAAGTCATAAAAGGGAACTGAACAAGTTTGGGAGAGTTACCCATGTAAGATCCTATTGGAGGAAGAAGTCCAGGAGTATTAGACAATAACCATTTATATAGTGCCTACTATGTGACAGGCTCTATGCTAAACACTTTACTATATTATCTCATAAAGTCCAAAGCAAAGTGGAGTGAACTTGGTTGGCTTGGGAACTTTCCCTAACATGCAGATTCCAGGAAGAACTGACCAGTCAGAGGAAGAGACCACAAGAGAAGAAGGAGGTGTGGATTTTATTTTCTACCATGATTTTAATGACACTCAAAGATCAACAAAGTAGCTTAAAGGATTTTACTAACCATTCCACGTCATTCACTGATTTTGCAAAGTTAGCTTTGTCATTTTCATTTTTCTTACTTTTTTCTTAGTTTTCTTAAGTGTCTATTATCTTAATGAGGAGTAAAAAGGCAGAGGAAGAACAAGATTGGGAATCCATCACTAATTCTATCAACCCTGTCAATAGTAAATTCTATTGCTTGACTAAGTCCTGGCTGGTTTGGTTCTTAATTGGAATAAACAATGGCTCTTATGCTGGTAAGGCTGGTACCTCTAAAGGTGCCAATGGGTTGCTCTTTGTCAATATTATAGGAATTTTTTATTCTTGATTAACTTTAATTAATTTTTATTATTTAGAGAGGTCATGGATTTTCTCTGTGTTTAGGAGGTTATTAAGCTGGTTGAACCCTTTCCCATGGGATGTGAGCATTTACTTACTGTATCAAACACTCTTTAGATTAGAAGCCAGAGGAAGAATCTATTTTTTTTTTGGTTTTTGTTTTTTTTAGTGAGGCAATTGGGGTTAAGTGACTTGCCCAGGGTCACACAACTAGTGTCAAGAGTCTGAGGTCGGATTTGAACTCAGGGCCTCCTGAATCCAAGGCCGGTGCTCTATCCACTGTGCCACCTAGCTGCCTCTCTGAGGAAGAATCTTTAGAGATGTCCTAGATTCCTTGGCTGCATGTAAATTCCTTCTCTCTCAATCAGCCTATTTGTGAACCCTCTAAATGAAGTTTAATCTGAACCTAACTTAGTTTACTGTAGAGTCTGTTTAATTAGTTTTTTTTCCTTAGTGGAATATATGCAATTATGACTCAACTAAATTTTATGCTTTTGAAGGAGGCATGGGATTATGAATCTGTCTTTAAAAAAACTTTCATGGCCTAAGAGGGATATATAAGATCAGAATATATGAAAGAATTATTTCTCTGTCACTCTGATTTTCTTTTGTCTATAAGAGTCCTTGTTACAATCCTAATATTAATTCAGGTTTATTTTATCTATTTATTTTTTGTCTTGAGACCTCGGCCTATGCTTAAGTATAATAAAGCCTAGGTTTCTACCTCTATAATTTCTGCACCGTGGTAGATCAATTTTGCCAGCAGTTACCTATCACATGAAACTCAAAAGGAGATATTGCATCATATCATTAGCAAACAGGGTGCTTCTGATGGTGGGAACAGAATCTACTCAATTGGTTTGATAATGCTTTTGCTACCCTCTCACCAGTGTCCATGCCCTACCCTCCTTCTGGGAGCAAATATTCACATAAACTTGGCCTTCCCCTCCCCTTTTATTGTCTGGGATCCAACTGCAGCCCATCATAGTATTTCTACTGAATTCTTCAAGGATTTGTGGCATGAAAGATGACTAAGTTTACATATGTTGGGGTTCATAATGGAGTGAGGATATGAGAAAAGAGAAAAGGAAAAGGAAAAAAGGAGAGAAAGGGTGAGAAAGAGAAGAGGAGGAGAGGAAGGTGAAGGAAGAGGAAAGGGGGGAAGAGAGAAAGAAAGGCAGGGAAGACAAGAGAAAGGAGAGACAGAAGAGAGAAGTGAGAAACAAAGAACAAGAATTTAAGTCCCTACTACATTCTTGAGAGAGGTAACGTGTACTACAGTTCTTTCATTCTTGCCTCACTTGTCAGACTCCTTAGTAGGGGAAGGGAGAGAGGAGTGGAGAAAGAAAATGTGAACAAAGAGTTAAGAATGTGGAAGGTAGGGAAAGAGAGAAGATAGATAGTAAACATGAGAAGAGAAGAAAGGCTAAGCACCTCATAATGCAATGGAAAGAGTAATGGGTTTGCAGGCAAAAGGACTTAGTTCTAATCCTGGATTCTGCAATGAGTAACACAACTTCTCTGTCCTTTAGTTTCCTCATCTATAATATAGATACTATACAATGGTGTGTGTGTGTGTGTGTGTGTGTGTGTGTGTGTGAGAGAGAGAGAGAGAGAGAGAGAGAGAGAGAGACTGACTGACTTCATGACTTCTAAAGTCTGTTCCAGCTTGAAATCTATGATTATATTTACATGATCATCTGTTGGCTCGGTTCTCTGTTCATAACCTAGGCTGCTAGATGGCAAAAGGGATAGATTCGATAGAATGGATAGTCAGGACTACCTAAGTTCAAATTCTCCTTTACATACTCCTTAACTGTGATCCTGGACAAGTCATACAAGCTTTCTATGCCTCAGTTTCTTCATCTTTAAATTGGAGATAATAATAGGACCTACCTCTCAGGGTTGTTGTGAGGATCGAATGGGATAATAATTAAAAGTTGCTTTGCAAGTCTTAAGGTGCTAGATAAATTCTAGTTTTTGTTTTTATTATTATTGTTATTAATGACAATTCATTATTATTATATAGTAATATAGGAATTTTCTTCTGACTTTTAGGATGGAGTCCCAGTATAAGATTTTTGCTTTTCAGATGAGTTTTATGTTACTGTGAGCACTTCACTTAACTCAGTAGGAAACAGAGTCACTGAGACCCCTTCTCCAATTCCCAAAGCGAAATGGGTCTAGAGCATTTTCATCAGAGAATTTATTCCTCCCAGAATTTGTGTTTATTTTAGCTGTCAGTACTAGACTACTAAAGATCTTCTGTCCGTATGGTACATTGCCAGCAAAGGTACCCATCCACTTCCACTGGGGATAAGAATCCCCAGAGGTGAGAAAAGCAGCTGGTGTTTTATACAAAAATGTCAAGAGTATAAGCAAATTCCTCATTGCCAATTGCTGGTGTCAGGACCAGTATAATACAAGTGGCTTTTGTGTCTTTTGGGGAGAGATGGTTGGTTTAGGGGACTTTTAGATTTTAGTTCTACCCAAATCACACCTGGGAACCATCTAATTAGTCATCATTCTCCTTTTTTGAGGAGAAGAAAATTCAAATCTTGCTTATGGAAAGTAGGATTACATTAACCATAAATAGAAGAAAACTAAAACCCTTTTAAGAATTCTTCACTTTGCTGTTGATGTTCTAGTTCCTGTAGCCTGACAACTGAGGTACTTATGTACTTAGAGTGAGGTAGCTGGTCCTACAACTGGGAAACCAAAAGGAGGAGTTAATCATATAGCTAGGGTGAGGGACAACGGAAGGACAGTCTTGTGGGTCACTGATATCTACTAATGCAATGTCACAAAAATGAGAGAAAGTCATCAATATGTTAAGAGAATATATGGGCAAATGTAGACAGAGTCTTCCAGATGAGACCAGCATGGTAGGTCATAATTTACAACATGGGAAAGGGTCTCCATTCTTATTGGTCATAAATTTATCAAATTATCAAAGTGATATGAGAGTACATTTTTTCTTGGTGTCTCCTAGTGGATATTTCTCTGTGAGTTCAATTTTTTTAAAAACACAGTTACTGTTAAAATTTTAGGGATAACTATTATTTTTGACAGCCATTATTTATGATGTATCCATATCTCTCATTCGTTTATCCATGAAACCATTAGTGATTGGTAAGGATAGATACTGGACCTCCAACTTCACTGGCATGTGGGGATATGTCCCCTATGCCATATGATAGAAGTAAAACAATAATCCCCTATTACCCTTCCTTCTCCCACCCAGGAAAAAGAAACTGCCCCTAAAAATACAGCCTAACCTGTAACAGTACTAACCTGTTCTACAAAGAAAATTGTCTAGATTACTGAGAGGTTAAATGCTTTACCCAAGGCCACACACAGCCTGTATGTGTCAGTGCAATACTTGAACTCGGGTCTTCTGACCCCAAAACCTTTTGATATTGATTGAGCATATACTCTATCAGGGGAGGTGAGAGGTGCTATGGGGAATATGAATGAATCTAAAACAAAATCCATTCTTCCGGAGCTCCTCTATAGTTGCCTTTCTTAAAAAGAAGAGAACCATTTTGTCAGATACCTTTTTTAAAATGCAGAGAGAACAACCCAGAACACAGAATTCCTCCCCCCAAAAGGAGATCATAGTGCCAGGCAAATAGTAAATGCTTAATAAATGCTTGGTGGTTGATTGACTGAACAACATCTTAACATGTTTGATGGGAACTGGACCATCTAATTCAACTCCATGTATCTCTTTTAGCTTGTTGCCCTCCTAGAAGAGTAACTTTGCACATTGGGTTAGAGATGAGGAAGGATGCACACTTTGGGTCTGCAAGTTAGTCTCTGAATTGCTACATGAATGACCAGTTGGAAGTCCAACTTAAATGGATGTGTGACATCATGATAAATCATCCAGGAACTCCTCCTAGGGAAAATGAAGTAACTGCAAACCTGCTGTGGTAGGCTTTGACATATGACAGACCTAATGATGTAACTTGGAAGGTAAGTCATGTCACTGTGGCGAGTGATGTTACCAAGAGGTCCTCAAGACCATCACAAACACTATGACATGCAAACCAGGTAAAATGATTTAGGCATTTCAACACCAATTATAATATACTGACATCAACAAGAATTTGGGGGTCAAGGAGATTGTAAAACTGACAGAGTTAGCAAGCAAAAGAAGAGCAGGGATTATATGTTAAGCTAAAAAAAACCCAAATAGTTTTAGTATTTAAAAAAACAAACAGTTTAGTATTTTCCCATAGAAGTCTTGTAGAGTCAGAATGGATGAACATCATCATAGACCTCAACCTGGAAAGGACCTTAAGAGTCATCCAGTCTAACTCCCTCAAAATGATGAAACCAAAGCTTAGAGAGGTTAATTGGTTTGTATAAGATCTCATACCCCACAGATTTTGGGAAGATTTGAACTTGTGGCTTCCTGACTCCAATCCAGCGAGCTGCCTCTGCTTTTTATTTATTTGCCATTTCACCTTCTACCCTTATAAAGAAGTAGTTCCCACAATCATCGAGAGGTAGAGGATGAAATGATTGGCAGTGGAAATGCTCTTACTCTTCCCTACAATGTTCATGAGATCTTGGAGCTGGAAGGTATTTCGGAGGTCATCTTGATGTCAGGAACTATCTCACTCTCTTTGGTATTTGTATGCCTAGTATTTTGCACATCCTTTGGCACATAGCACTTATATGATTTTTAGCCTCAATTCATTCATTTATTTATTCATTCATTCATCTAGTGCAACCAAGACCTGAAAATGGATTTCCCTTCATGGCATTCCTAAAAAGTGGTCATCCATCTCTTCTTGAAGACCTCCACCAAAGAGAAAGCCACTATCTCCTGTGAGATCCCATTTCCATGGGGAGGTATAGCTCTAGTAATCAGGACATCTTCCCTTATCTCAAGTGAAAAATCTTCCTTTATAAATCATTACATTAGGAGTCTGTAGGTGGGTGCCTTTTGCATCTAGGCATGGGGATGAATCTGATTAATGACCTGTTTATCTTCCTCGATACAAAATCCACAAACTCTAAACACTGTATATAATATAGCATTGCCACAAATTTGGTGAAAACCATTTTGTTAAGCTTGTAAATTTTTCATAAACTTGGCCTGCTCAGTTACACACACACACACACACACACACACACACACACACACACACAAAACCAACTTGTATGCATTATGCATACACCTTGTTTCCCTGCTCTTAATCTTATTGGTATTACTATCCTATTACTAGCCGAATGAGCTTTTAATTGATGTACACTTCAGTTTTCCTATCTATAAAATGGGGATAATATAGTACTTGTGTCTTCCCAAATTGGCACTCCTAAGTTTTCTGATGGGTCATCAGGGAGTGGAATAATAACTAGTGTAGCAAGTCACTTAACCTCTCTATACTTCAGTTTATCTTATTTGTAAAATGGAGGTAATATCTTCACTAATTACTTCAGAGTTGCTGGAAGGAAAGTACTTTGTAAACCCTAGAGTACTATAGAAATGTGAGCAATTGTTTATAAACTCAGGCATGCTATTATTATTATTTTGAGACTGTGCTTATTTTGAGGGAAAGGCTAAAAACAACAGTAACAGCAGCAACAACAAGAACAACCAACCAACCAGATTATATCCTGTCTGGGTTCTAAAGCACTCACAACTCTGTACTTTTTACAAAAAAAAATTTGTGTGTGTGAGGCAGTTGGGGTTAAGTGGCTTGCCCGGGGTCACACAGCTAGTAAGTGTCAAGTGTCTGAGGCAAGATTTGAACTCAGGTCCTCCTGAATCCAGGGCTGGTGCTCTATCCACTGTGCCACCTAACTGCCCCCAATTTTTTTTGACTCTGTACTTTTATAATTATAGCTTACAAACCCCAGTGCCCTTCTCCTTAATAGTCAACCAGTAGGTATAACTAACTTAAAATGAAGGCATTTACAAAGATGGAATAGTTAAAAATGGTGGCTACAAAGCATTACCCTCTCTAATCCTATGGAACAATCTCCCTAAAATACACATAGCATCCATGATAAGGAGGATTACAAACTGAGTTAAATGGTAGGGGAGCACACATATATGAAAGTAAATAATGCCCCTCGTACTACAGGCATTTGATATCCTTTCTATCCTTGGGGATTCTTCTCAGTTCAACTATTCCTTTGGTTTCTTTTTCCTTGAATCCAATCAACTTTTTTGTCAGCTGCCAGAGGTCACAAACTTTGAAGTTGCTTCCTCCCTTGAGTCACTGTCTCTCTCTGCCTATGTCTGAAGAGAGAGTGTATGTTTTTACTCCTTCAACTATGCCTCAAACTCGCTTGAGCTGACTAATTCTTGAAATGCTGTATGGAGTGTCTCTTAAGCAATTTTGTAGCTAGAAAACATGACTGTTGTCACTCTGTCTGTGTGTGTGTAATAAGAGAGAGAAACTTCCCTCCCTCTCCTTCCTATCCCTATCTCCTCTGCCCCACCCCCAGCTGCCAAGTGGTATAGACATAAGGATGCACAGTCCACAAAGCTACTCCTATCCTGTATTCCCCAGGTACCATCGGGGATATGTCCAATCATTTCCTGGACATTTGTGTTGCCCCTTCCAATTTAAACAAGGAAAAACGTATCCACCCTTTGAACTAACTGAATATAGGAACATTTCTACAGTTAGTTCAACAAAACTTTATCTGGCAACTGCTTTCTATGATTATATAATTTGTAGGAGGAAAGGAGATGGTAAATCAAATGGTCAGAAACCAACGAACTGATACTTACATAGACCAATCTAAACTTACACGTCCAACTCATGGAACTGTCATGAAGAAAGTGCTATAGAAATGGATCAATCAATAATAAACATTTATTAAGCACCTACTATATGTCAGGTACTGTGTTAAGCACTGAATGTTTTTTGTTCCCATTTTTCTAGCTCTCCACTCTTCTGACTCTAAAAGCCATGCTCTATAGGCTGTGCTCTCAAGTAGGACAACCAAAAAGGAATTAGAACCCAATATTCCCCCACACAATTTGTACATAAAAAGGTATTACTGAAACTGCCTCCCTGTCCGTGTTTTCTGCATCTTATACCCTCTGATTCTTTTTACCCTTTAAGAAACAATGATGAGAAGAAGATGGGGTTCCTCATAGCTTCTTTTAGTCCCCTCCCTTCTTCTCTAAATTACACTTATTTACCCATACCTCCCATTTCTGAGTTTCATTTGGAAGGCAGGCTTTGTAATAGTCACATTTAATTTATCAGGGTGCAATAATTTGTGTTTCCCCATCATCTCGCAGACTTTGGTTCATTATACTATTGTTTCACATGAGTGAGTTAGCAAAGTTTGGATTGATTGACTCTAATTAACTAAAACTGGTTCCAGGCTGTGCCTCTATTGTCATGGTAGCTAGCCACAAAGCCCTAAACTGTTCAGTAATGGCAACATAAGGTAATATCAATATGAGAACTGTAGAAACTGTTTCATATTGGATTTGTCACTGTTTCTGGGCAATGAGAAAGAGGAATACAAGTGGGAGGAGAGTACAGATGGATGTTAGGACCCATGGGTACCACGAGACTTGAGTCTAAGTATCCTCCCGAAATTTTCCACTATGCCCTCTCTTTTTCTTGGTTTCTAGAGAGGGAAAAGCTTTTATGTTGAATCAGCAATGAACACAGAATTTGGTAATAATTGCTCACATTGAGATGGAACTTTGAGCCTTACAAAGAACTTTTTTTTTTGTAATGAACTTTGGAGTAAGGTAATATAACCATTCTCATATCCATTTTACAGATGAGAAAAATGAGGTTTAGAGATGCCACATAACTTATACAAATGAGGGAATATCAGAACCAGAACTCAGACCTGTGCAGGGGGTCTCCAAATTCAGTAGCCTTTCTACTGAAACACACAATTCCCTGCGGAATAACAGAAAGACAGAAGGCTTCTGGTCTTTTGAAATTAGGTACAAAATAATAACTTTTTGTTAAGCAAGTATGCAGTTGCAGAGGATCCTGGGAAATCTAATATGATGTATAGTTATGATGAAATATTTTTAAAATCTACTCTTTTATCTACTCAGTGCTTAGACTGAGCCAGTATCTATAGTAGAGAGAAGTGTTCTCAATTTTAACTATTTTTCTAGGTGTTGATTTTTTTATACCAATCACAATCTTAGCCTGAGAAAAATGATTTCCATACAGTATGACCAACTGGAAAAATGATTGAGCTTATAACCTATAAGCATGAACAAATATCACTCTTCCTGGACTTGCTCTTTGGTGTTGGACAGAAATCAAATTTTTTTTTAAGGTGGGTAGGACTGACTTTGCAGGCCTGAAAGCCATAAAGCTCAGCAAAATCTGATGTGTTTTGCAATAAGATTCGCTCAATGGGGTATCAACCTTTCTATGTAAGATACTGCAGTTTATCTGTCCATACAGTCTTAACACTTGAATTAACTTATCCTAAAATTTGGTGTGAGGGAGGGAGGAGAGGAAGGGTGAGAGAGAAAAAAGAAAGGGGAGGGATATAGGGGTAGAGAGGGAGAGGAAGGGGGGAGAGAAAGAGGCAGACAGAGAGACAGAGACAGAAAGATAGACAGAGACACAGAGAGACATATACAGATGCTTCATTTTTCCTTCCTTTCAGAAAAGTATGACCCCTTATTTCTAGGGTGCTTTCCTTACTTGGCATTTCCCCCATTCATCTTTCATTTTACTCCCAGTAAACAGGCATACATGTTCTTGCTGACAGGGTAAGTTCAGCTCCTTTCCATAGCCTGGTGCCTGAAAAGTCTCCCAGCATAATAGAGGAAATATATACAGAGTGTTCTTTTTATTTCATTTCATTTCATCATTGACACAGTTTAAGCAGTTACCACCTTCATCTGTGCTGCCCTGGAGACACCTGGGAAGCGTGGAGCAGCCTGCTTCTTAATCAGCTTTTTTCTCCATTTAAGTTTTTGGTGGTGGTTGTTTCTGAAGGAAGACCAACCAGAAGGCACACCAGTGACTTGTGAGAAGGGAGGGAGAACATGGAGAAATGGAGAAAAAAGCAGTTTTGCTTTGGAAAAGGAAAATTGAAAAATATGTGACTGCTGATACCTATGGCACAGTCAGTCACTGGAGGAGTTCAAATGCTGTCAACCATATGAATAGGTTAGGTACAGCATGCACCTTCCTGGTTTCTTGACTGTTTTAGGTACAGGGTGTCCTCATATCCTTTTCCTCTTAAATGCACTTAAGGAGTGACTGACCATGTTGATGAT
Source organism: Dromiciops gliroides (assembly GCF_019393635.1). Taxonomy (NCBI): domain Eukaryota; kingdom Metazoa; phylum Chordata; class Mammalia; order Microbiotheria; family Microbiotheriidae; genus Dromiciops; species Dromiciops gliroides. The sequence goes on from NC_057861.1 coordinate 250,752,631, forward strand.
GCAGTGGTGGGACAGTGAAAGTGTGTTGCCACAGTCAAGGAGGCCGGGTGGCAGGAAGATACCAGAAGTTGTCAATAACCCATATAAAGGCTCTTCCCAAATTTGCAGCATATAAAAGCAGAGAAAGCTCAGTCCTCTGAACTGGTATCAATTAAAGTGACTTGTTGGTTCATATTAGCTCATATGCTGATTATGTTGAAAGGAGGAAGAAGTATACAATTTGACATTACTCTTTGTGATAGGAGTAGCTTTTTTCAACTTCACTATCTTCCTCTGAATATGAACCCAGATCTTTTTTATACCATCGTAACTGTTTATAGTTAGGTTCTTTTTCCTTTGCTTATTCATTTTTGTTTTTACTTTCTTTCATTTTATTTTTAGCAGCTTATTATTATAATCAGGTTTTAATCCCAAGTTAAGGGTAATGGTGCCCTAGGCCTCAGGTCCTCCTTACTATTAGAGTTGTTGCTGCTGTTTTAGCATGGCCAACTCTTCATGACCCCATTTGGGGTTTTCCTGGCAACAGTACTGGAGTGGTTTGCCATTTTCTTCTCCAGCTCATTTTACAGAAGAGGAAATAGAGGCAAAAAAGGTTAATAACTTTTCCAGCTAGCAAGTGCCTGAGACCAGATTAGTACTCAGGAAGCTAAATTTTCTTGACTTTCAGGACCAGTACTCTCTCTCCACACTGTGCCACCTAGCTTTATTGTCACACATCAGTACAGCTCTGAGGAGTCTAGTTAATTGGGTGGCTTTCCCTAAGCATATATGTTTATGCTGTCATATGTTTTTTGTGTCCCTTGGACATTTGTGGGAATTAGACTGTGCTATAAGCTGTTTGAGGTCTTGAGTACAGAGTGCAGCAAAGGACTGGGCAGTGCTGACTGACTTTGTATAACAAGACCAGCAGTTGGGAACTCTCTTTTTAAAAATCTCTTCTCAGGGCAGCTAGGTGGCACAGTGGTTAGAGCACCAGCCCTGGAGTCAGGAGTACCTGAGTTAAAATCCGGCCTCAGACACTTAACACACACTTACTAGCTGTGTGACCCTGGGCAAATCACTTAACCCCAATTGCCTCACTAAAAAAGAAAAAAAATCTCTTCTCTTAGTTAAACATTTCCAGTTTAAAACTTCTTGATATTACATGACTTCTAGACATTTTACCCTTTTGGTCACATACTTTTCAATGTACTTCATTGTTTCAGTGCCCATCTTTAAAATGTCCCGCCATTTTACTATACATAGAGTTTGGCCAACACAAAATATAGTGGAAGAGATATGAAAGGGTGATATTGTACCAGCCCAGCTCCAGAGAACAGTAAAGTCATTTAATTAAATTGTATGATCATGTTACTAAAAATAGGAAGCTAAACTTGGGCTCCCCTTTTAATATATTTTTCTTTTCTTATCCTTTATTTGTGTCTTTTATTTTAATTTTTAATTTATGAAGTAACACAAGCATTTCTAAAACATAGTAGAATAAAGAAAAAATGTGTACACATGAACCTACAAACCAATTATGTACAATTTGCTATTCCTTTTAAATATGTAATAGCTATCATGTAACTTTTTTCTTTTTTCTTTCTCTCCACCGCCCTCACTCTAGAGATAGCTACAATTAGACATAAATATGTCTCTATATACATGTATCTGTATGTATGTATATGTATATATGTATACACATTTATATAAATATAAATCATTCTGTACATAGTTGTATTTATCAGTTCTTTCTCGATAAGGATAGCATCTCCCTTCATTAGGTCCTTCAAAGTTAATTTGGGTATTTATAAGAGTCAAAATGATTTAGCTGCTCAAAGTTGTTTTAAAAAACAAAATTGTTATTACTGCATACTATGCTCTTTTGGTTCTGCTCATTTCACTCTTCATGGATAGACACACAAAATATATATTTTCCTTAATCATCATAAATCCAATGCCATAATCAGTAAACTGATCCTTTAGGACAGGGACTGCTTTAATTTTGATTTTGCATCTCCAGTGCCTACAATATACAAATGCATTCAACATCTAATTGATCTGGATGTTGTTATCTGATGATGTGCATTGTTACCCTTCTATGCTTATCCATCCTATGCAACTCTTGTCCATATCCTCTCATAAGTTGACCAGAAAAGATCCACCCAACGTTCTGGTTGCCCTCCCTGCTTTCTCCTGAGGTCAAAGAGATATCAGAAATGTGCCATGGTTAACCAGCTTGTATCCATCCCTCCTGGTACATGACCTCCATCTTCTCTCCATATCATCTCTTTTCCTAATAACATTTTATGTTTCTGTCCTTCCTCACTAAAGCCTGCTCATACACACTATGTACTTCTCTATTACCCTCTGCGTGAGATTCATTTTAATTTTTTGGAGACTGGCATTCTTTTTTTCACTGCTATATAAGAATGCTGGTAGTGTATGTGTATAGATACACACATATGGATATGTATATATGTGCAATACACAATTGTGAATATAGGCACATATACATGTACATACATGCATATAGTTTTGTTTATGGTCAAATGTCAATATGTCAACATAACATACATACACACATGAATAAACAAGCTCTGTAGATTGTCCATATATATTCAAATCATAATCTGGATGACAATTTTTGTCCACTTGGTCTTTCCTGTGTGGATGGTCAGGCTTCAAACGCTTTTGAGTGATTATGGATCTCTTCCAGGAGATTCTTCAATATTTTATGGTTTGATCCCAACATCATGTCATCCACAAATTTTGGTATTTGGAGGCTCCCACTGTCTATTGAATATCCCTTTTCACCTTGAACTTTGCATTGAATTTATTCCATCACCATGGTAAACACTTTTGGCAAAGATATATCTCCATTTGTATACTTTGCCTGATATTTATAATCAGAGGATCATTGAATGGGGTTATTTTTATTTCATATCATTTAAGAAATCTTGAAATATATATGTATGTATATATCTATATATGTATGTGTATATATAGATATATACATACACATATGGAATATGTCTAATTGGAAAAGAGTCCCTGAGGTAGTTTTGCTCTATCAAATCAAATGCTTTTTCATAATCAGCAAACAATAAACACAATGAGCTCATATTTACATTTTCCAGTCAACTGTGAAATTATAAAGATGTAATCCACTGGTGAATATGCTTATAAAAACCTGTTTTTCCCTAGTAATACCCTCAAAAATATGCTGTGTATTCATGTGAGACTCTCATAACATTTTTGTGTAGATGAGAAGGCAGGCATATAGGTCAGTAGTTGTCAAAGTTCTCTTGATCCATTTTTTTTCTATGTCAATAAGGTCTTTTTGTCATGTCTTTCTTAACTTCCTCTTTTTCATATACTTTGCATTTCAATCCTTTAATGCCCTCACATTTATATCATCTCTTGCATAGATTTCTATATACAGTTGGTATAATAAAATAGCACATCTGGGATTAAAAGATTGAAGCCAAATATGGTGACTCCATTTTGTTTGATGGGAAAAAAATTAAAAATAAATAAAAATAAGTTTTTTAAACCCTCCTATAGTCTCACTCCACAGATCTTCTCCATTCTTCTTTTTGTTGTCATTCTATTTATTTCTGAATTTATCTTGTGGTAACTTGCTTAGCTGTCTTGTCAAGTGTTTATAAAAACAATTCTTCCCTCCCCTGAATGAAATTAAACTTCTCATAATTATTTATCTTTTTTCCTTTTAAAAATTTGATTTTGGGGGGCAGCTAGGTGGCACAGTGGATAGAGCACCGGCCCTGGAATCAGGCGGACCTGAGTTCAAATCTGGCCTCAGACACTTAACACTTACTAGCTGTATGACTCTAGGCAAGTCACTTAACACCAATTGCCACACCAATTGCCTCACCAAAGGAAAAAAATAATTTTAAATTTGTTATTAAAATTTTTAATTGTAAGATTATCATCTTTCTTCATGAGATTTTCAGACAAGGATACATTTTAAATCATTATTGCCTTTAGATGTCATCTCTCTCCACTCAGCAAGTAAGTCAATTATTTGGGCCTCCCAGGGCTTTTTTGGTCTTCTTATGACAATTGTTCTATATAGTTTAAACTTCTATATAATATCATAACTGTGATGTATTTCATTTCTATTGTACATTTCCCATTATTAGTTTTTTGTTTAAATAATTTAGGATTGAATAATTCCAAGTGTGTGTCCTATCTTCCTTTCATTATCATTCTTTTTCCTAGCTTTTTACTTATTCCGATTTTTACTATGGCAAATCAGTGGTCTGGCTGTGCACAGACATCTGATTCAGGATAACCCCCACACCAATAATAAATAATAAATCTTATCCTGTCTGTTAAAATAGAATCAATTTAATTTTTTAAAATGTTATTTGGTGTTTACCATGTCCAATTACTTTCTCAAAGAAAATGAGTTTTTTGGGTTTTTTTGGTGAGGCAATTGGGGTTAAGTGACTTGCCCAGGGTCACACAGCTAGTAAGTGTTAAGTGTCTGAGGTCGGATTTGAACTCAGGTCCTCCTGACTCCAGAGTCGGTGCTCTATCCACTGTGACACCTAGCTGCCCCTAATTACTTTCTCAAAGAAAGTGTTCATGATATAGACATGAGACTTTTATATAATATACAACTTTTTGCCGTCTCTCATTCCTTCTTCCTGAACTATGCTTTCCCACATATTTTCCCCATCCTCATTTGTTCTCATCTTTACACCCAGGATAATTTTATCAACATTTTCATATAATTTTTCTACCTTTCTTCCTCTGCAACCAAGGCTGAGACTTAAACTTACAATTATTTTCATGATGATATTTTTTGAAAATACTCATCACAAGAACAGCAAAATGAGATGATTATTTCACAAAACATATTTCTTGTGCTCTTTGGTTGTATGGTAAAACTAATTCTGTCAACTCCTTTTTTTTTCCTCTTCAAGGATAATCTCCAAACCATCCTCTGTTTAGCTGCAACTTCCTTCTTTATTCTAGTTTTATTAATATTTGGAATGTCAAGATAGATATGACTTAGCACCTCTAACAGAATGTTCCCTAATTGGTCTGTGGACAACCATCTCATATTGAAAGAAGCCATGGTCAAACTGAGCTGTGTGGTTCTTAGCATTTTCTGCCCCTTTTCTCTGCCACCTCTCTCCCACCATCACTGCTGAAGAGAAGGGGGCCACAGAGAAATGATGGATATTTTGTATTTTTTATTTTCTTCTTGGGTTGTTGTGACCAAAGAACAGCCACTGGTTAGCCTGCTGGTGATGAGCCCTCAATGTACTTAACATGATTCTGGGAAAGCAAATTCTGTTGCTGGAGTGATTATTAAAGATTTTCCGACATGGAAAACTTACCAGTACTTGTACTCCACTAGTAAAGATTTAGAGAATACAGAATCTATGAGTCATTGGAATAGGACTTTATGTAGTCCTGGTACTTATCAAGCACTAATAAATATTTGTTGAATTGAGTTGAACTGAAACTGAGTGTAGAATGTCTTTTGAATAATGACTTTTGTAGTAGTTGTTGGGACTTATAGGCATTGACTCAGCAATAAACTTTTTTTAAAAATTTGTATTTAAAAATTGTGTGTTTTTTCTCCTTCTGTTTATCCAGACTGATTTTTTAGTACAGTAAAAAGTGCCAGGTGTTAAATTAGAAGCCCTAGATTTAAGTCTCAATTTTGGCACTTACTAATTATGTGACTATGGGCAAATCACTTAATTTTTATCAGCCAGTTTCCTAATATTGATCTGAAAATGTCAAGAATAATACCTTCACCACCTACCTCACAGGGTTTTTCTCAGGAAACCAATGTGTAAACCTTAAAGCACAATATGTGAATTATTAATTAATTAATACTAGAGTCAAAAGTAACTCTCCAATATCATTGAATTAAGCCCCTTCCAGAATACATCCTTCAAAGATTATCAGTTGATGATCCTTTAGTCAGTCAACCTTAAGTAGTTCTTTTTAGAAAGGAGTATTTACTAACATGGTACAATAAGAATAGTTGCTATAAAATATCACCTTCCCTTCCCCAAAGTTTGTGACACTCTCCTACAAGGACCTACAGAGTCACAGGTAAAGTGTTCTCAAGCTTAGGGAATACTTATAGAAAAGGGATAATTTATAGTTCATGATTGCTAGAAGTCCTTTTCTCTTTTTCATTTGGAGCTCAAGAAGTTCCCCTTGAGTATGGCTAAACTTATTTCAGCTGTCCTTGATTCCTAATAAAGACAATGTGATGAACTAACCTTGTGATATTTCTAGGACTCAGGTGAGAGCTCTAATATCCTCTGGACCCTTCAAATTCATAAGGTTCTCCTCTGGTCAACAAAAGGATAAGGGAGAAAAGAACTGAGCAAGGGCAGAAGACATTTTTGTCCCTCCCATTCCCCAGTGTTTTTTTTGGTGGGGGGTGGTATACTGGAAAGGCTAGTTTGTTTCAACCTCTTGAATTACTGTGGCTCCCTAGCTTGATAATGTACCTCTGGGGCATGGTCAAGTTTCCTCAACCTAACTACAACAGGAATGTTGGGCAAAGTCACTACATACTTCAAAGGACTTTTATATATTTAGTCTAAACCTATGATTGATTGATTGAATGAGCATATTATCACTTACTTTAAGTGGGATGGGTTGAACCCATCAATCAACCTCATCCTTACAAATGAATGAGAGAAGTGTATGTATCTGTGTGCATATGTTCATGTGCACCCCCTTCAGATCCTTTGCTGCCTAGGGAAGGACTCTGAGCCCTTAATCAATGAAAATGTACAATCCAGGGTCAATATCACCAAACCACATAAACAAAGAGTGCAACCAAGAGGTAGGTTTAGATTACCAGGCTTGGTTCAGAGACACCGTCTAGACTCAAGGGAATGGTATAATAAGTGGGAAGCACAAAGAGCAAGCAGGAAAGAAAGTCAGAAACATAGGTGGCATTTGTCAAATTGACGGGGTGAAAGAGAAACATGTGAAAGCCAAGTTAGGAGGAGGAGAAGTCTCCAACTCCAGCTGATTACAAATACAAAGGATTTATCATCATAATACATAAATAAGGTATGTAATAAAACATAAATAATAAGTGTTCATTGAATCACCAACAGTGAAAAGAGTGTCCCTGTTGGCTAACAACACTTGGTGACAACTGACACTTTTCTACTTTTCTTGACTTGGCCTAATTCAAATTTTAACTTCTGCATCCTCAGTCCTACTGCATACAGGGTAAAACCATATGTACTTGCCATAATTGTGGCTTGGAAGAGGAAAAGAATCCCTGAGGTTGAGCTCCAAGACAGAATTCAGAAACTAACAGTAAGGAAGACCTGAAGCCTAGGGCAACATTACCCACAACTCAGGATTAAAACTTAACTATAATAAAAATGAAATAAAACAAAATAAAAATAAAAATGAGTAAGCAAAGGAAAAAGATTCTGATCATAGATAATTACTTCAGTGTAAAAGAATATCTGGGTTCATATTGCACAGGAAAGTAGTGAGGTAAAAAAAGCCACTTCTACCCCAAAAGTAACATCAAATGTTCACAAGGCCAAAAAGAGTTCTTGTAAGAACTTGAAAAGGAATTCAAATATCAAATAAGAAAGATTAAGGAAAATTAGGGGAAAATGAAAACAATGCTCAAAAAATTATGAAAAGAAAGTTCACCATTTAGAAAAAGAGGTCCAAAATCTTAAGGAAGAAAATAACTCATTTTGCTTAGTTTTAGTGATTCCTCTAAAGCACCTCTCATCAGGGCATAAAAAAGTGTGGAAAGTAAAACAACTTTAAATGCCCATATATCTAACCATTTCTTTAACCATTCAAATTTTTACTAAAGGTACAGCAGTCCATGATGGCTAAAGGATATTATGGACTTATGGCATAATCACTTTCCCACACACTTCCCCACCCACATGCTTGGTAGCTCTGAGGTGATAAGTTTTGATGAAATGAGTTCAGAACTCTGACATACCACCCACTGGTAACTTTTCACTGCCAGCATGTCCTCAGGGGGAAGAGGAAGGCCTCTGCTGGGAGTGATGGGCATACTGCATTCAGCAGTCTGAGGGGACTCATCTCATCATTGGCCAATTCCCATTGTGTCTACTTGCCCTGATTTCCATGCTTCTTGCCTCCACAGCCCCAGAAAGACAAGAAAAATGGTATTTACAGAGTCACTCCCTCTGGAATACAACACACAGCATGGTATGGCCCCATGAGCATCCTCTCAAGTTGAGTCATGCCACAGGGAATCCCACAAGGATGGGACTCAGAGCTCCCAAGGACAACTGTGACTGCATTGATCCACTTGCATTGGAAAGTCCTCCCAACTATCCTTTATGCTTGAGCACTACTCTTTGCTACCAAAAATGATATTGGCCCTAATAACACAGATTGCTTACTGGGTCTGAAGCCCATCTCCTTGGGATCAATCGTATTACAGGAACATGATTGCCAGGTATATTTTCTAGAGCCACTGCTTATTCATGTCTCCTTCCTTTATTTATAAAGTTCTGGATTTTTACCAATATCCTTCCTTTTCTACTACTAATTGTGACTGTCCTATTAAGGATACTGATCCTTACCTCCTTCTTTAAACAGATAAGACCTCTCTTTTTATTTCTGAGGGAGTTAATCAGGGAGAAAGAAATCTTCAATTCATTCCCATGTTAAAACTCATTAGAATCCCTTTCATTCAATGACCTGATAATTCGACTTTTTCCTCTTATAGTCTAGAATCTCTTGGACCTTCTCTTCTGCCCATGTGTTCACCTTGATGTACTCTAGTTATTCCTGATGTTGCTGTAGGAAGTCCAGTTGGACATATGTCAGCTCCATCTCATAGCTGACTCCTTATTGCTATAAATGGACCTGAGTACTAGTTATCCAATTGTCAGGAGGGTATATGTCCTGGTAATTGTAATATGAATTTCAAATAGACGGAAGTTTTGTGCTCTAATGGCAGGGTAAGCCAGGCAAGGGGGAAATGAACTCTCTTGACTTCCATCTCATCTTCCAAACTTTGAAGCTTACAACAAGGCCTGTTCTATCACTTAAACTTTGGCCTGACAATATTTTTTCTAAATGATAAAGGCAGGCATCTCTTTGGTCCCTGGCACACACCCTGAAAAAACAAGAACAGGTACAACAACAATAACAATAACAACAACAGCAACAACAACAACACTATGAGGCTGCTGGACAGGTAAGCCTACACTATTTAAATAATTCATGCAGCAGAGGGGAGAGGTTGGAAGGGGAGGCAAAACACAGCTCTTCTGTTCATGACATGGGATTAATATTTGCTCTTCCAAGTTCAGTATCCCTATAAACAATTCTCTTCTCTATCTAAAAGGTCTGATCTCCAAACTCTTCTTCTTGGGGTTTCTTATGTTACAGCTCCCCAAACTGGTATTTTCTAAGAAATCCCTCTTCTCCAGCAAGAGGAATATTGTGCAGGAATTGTTTAAAATTATGCTCCACTAACAGAAGTAATAGATATATCAAAAATGCTGGGTGTGGGGTCTCAGGGCGAACTGAGTTCAATTCTGATCTCAGTCAGAAAATAAACTTATTGTTTATTACTAGCAATATTACCCTGGGCAAGTCATTTAACCTAATTTGCCTTAGTTTCCTCATTTGTAAAACTGGGATAATGCCAGTACTTACCTCCCAATGATGTTGTGAGGACTGAATGAGATTAATAGTTGTAAAGATCTCAGCACAGTGCCTGGCATATAGTAAATGCTATAGTGGTGGCAGTGGAGGTAGTAGTAGTAGTAGTAGTAGTAGTAGTAGTAGTAGTAGTAGTAGTAGTAGCAGCAGCAGCAGCAGCAGCAACAAAAGCAATGACAGCAATAATACTTCACTTAAAGTAATGTGTTTGGTTCTCTGTTCTACATTTGGAAAGATTCTATACCCTAAATCTATTATTCATCTTCATCATGAACTTCAGCATTTTATCCCTCCCAGGTTTCTCAGATCATCATCTCTGTTCTGAAATCACTTTTCTTCCTCAAAAATCACCTTATTATATTTTACTGTCCTTACTCTTGAATTCCTTTCTTCTCTGTCCTGTCATCAATCATTCTTTCCAAATTCCAACCAAAGTCTACTTCCACCATATGCCTTTTCCACTCCTGCTGACATGCTGATGAACACCACTGGAGAAAGTCACACAGCCATTCCTCTAGATATACTACCAAATTATGTTATTCAATCTTGTCTGGGCCCTCACTATTACATGATAGACCTTTTACTCTTCATTGAATGACTCCCCACAGGAGTTATTATAAATCTCTTATCTCTTCAAGTCATCTATACCTCTTCTCCCCATTTCTCTCAGAAGGGGACCTTGTCATACTTTATTGAAAAAAATATTGCCATTTGTTTCAAGTCCCCTTCTTCTCTCCAATCCCACACTTTAGGACACCTCAATGCCATTGCCCATTCCTTCTTCCTTTGTTAGTCTCAGAGGATGGAGTAGCACTACTCCTTGCCAATGCTATTTCCTCTACTTTTACCCTTCCTTTCAACCTTTTTCTTCTCCTCCATGAGGTTGCTGTTCAATTGTCTCTTCTCCCTCTCTAATTTTCTATATTTCCCCACTACTAGACTGAAACTGTTTTTCCCCCAATATCACTAATGATCTCTTTATTGATAAATCTAGTGGATTTTTATCAATCCTCATTTTTCTTAATCTCTCAGCATTTGACAATCTAAACTACCCCCTTCTCCAGTATACTATGTCCTCCCTTGGCATCCATGTCATTCCTGTCCTGACTGGTTCTACTCTAACCAGTCTAATTTCTTCTTTGAAAAATCATCATCCGGATTATTCAAAGACATTTAGAACTTATCTATTAAATCCATGGTTCTAGTGCATAGCACAGTTCCTAGAACATAGGCACTTAATAAACATTTATTGATTCCTTAACTCTCTTTACTATTTCTGTTGAATTTATGACCATTATTCTAGTCATCCAGGTTCAAAAAACCTATGACTGAATCAACATGTGCCTGGCACACAGTGCCAGGGATATGAAATACAAACATAAAAGTGAAATGCTTAACAAATACTTTTGTATTGGCTAATTGAAATAATTGACAGTCTGTCATATGGAGAAGGAACTATGCCACACAGGGCAGAACTAGTCACAATGGTTGGAAATTAAAAAGAAGTTGATTTCACTTTGGTATAAGGAAAAACTTCTTCATGATTGGTGATTAGTCAGTTCTGCCTCTGCAGGTGTTGAAGCAAGGTTGACAAGTGGTTGGAGGTATTATAGCACCTATTCAGGTATGGAGTGTATCATGGACCCTTGATCATAAATTAAATGGAGATGACCTCTGAGTTCCCATCCAGTGCTGAATTCTGAAATTTTGTGATGTCAAAGAGTAGAGAGCAATACTAGGTAATCTGGTGCTAGTTTATATAGTATGGACCAGAAGCAAGTCTATTCATTGGTGACAGTTGTGATTATTACCATATTATTGTTGCAGTGTTTTTATTTGAAGGAATGTGTATAGTAGCTTTACTACTCTCCTTGAATGATAACCACAGACAGACATGCTATATTTACAATGAGCTCAGTGGTACCCTGGTGGCTAGGTAGATTTCATATACCACTTCAGTTATTAACTACCTTTGTCTATGATTGCATCACTTGTTATGATTAGTTAGTAGGTAGTAATAAATACAGAAACTATTGGTAATTGCCACTATATTGCCATTATTCTAGTGTGCCATGGAATAACATTTCAAATCATATTCAACTGTAAATGCCTTTTTCTCAGATAAAATAAAACTTCTAAACTCATCTGAAATATCACTGACTCATCTCCCCCCATTAATGAACCCTTGAAATTATTATATCCATTCCTTGCTTATATATTTAGATCAGGATCATATATGTATTGCAATGCATTCATCATTCATCATATATTCATGAGGCAGTGTGGTAAAGTGGCTAGATAGCTTACAATTGTAGCTCCATGGTTGGTCCACAGATTTCTCCTATTCGTTTGCATAACAGCACAATCAAATTTAATAGGGACAACAGATATCCCCACATTCTTGTGTCAAGTCGTTTCACTTAAACCTAATAGCTGTGTGACCATGAGCAAACTGCTTAATTTCTCTGAGCCACAGATGGGTTGCAACCTGGGTGGCTGGAGAGAGTTCTGAAATTAAGACAATCACAGGTCCTTAATATATTGAAACAGCCCCTTATATATTCATCTTTCTTACTTCCCCTATTAGGCTGTATTCTGCCTGAGTATCTGAACTATATTATGTATTAACACTTTCCTATGGTCCTTAAGAGATCAATAAGTGCTCAGCTTAGGTACTGGCTCCTATATGAAACATCCTCTGATCTCTACCTCTGGCTCTAACTAAAAGTATTGTTTCCTTCATAATTTCCTTCAGTATTTTGGCTGGATTCTTCCATTTCTCCTTTAACCTAAATGTATCTCTATCCATCCATCCATCCATCCATCCATCCATCCATCCATCCATCCATCCATCCATCCATCCATCCATCCATCCATCCATCCATCCATCCATCCATCCATCATCTGTCTTTCTATCTACATCTTACATGCATATATGTATGCATATATTTAATATATATTTACATAAAATTTATATAAATATATGTATATGCAAGTGTATATACACAGACATAATTATGCATGTATGCATTTGAACTTCCCCCAGTAAAATGTAAGCTCCTTTAGGACAGGTAATGTTATTTTTTAAACATTGTTTTCCTAATGGCTAACATAACGTCTTGCATTAATGTTTGTTAACAGTTCCATTTGACTTTTTAATAATCATGTCTGGACTGATTCATATAGTAACAAATTTGCCACAAAATTCACGGAAAACTAAGCTAGACCTTCTGATTCTAAGAAAATTTGGGCAAGATTAAAAAAATCTTGCATGAAATACACCCACTGGAAGCTCAGCCTGCATCATTCTCCACTGCGGTGACCAGGATGCCAAATGTAAGGTTGTGAATTCAAAGGTGACAGTAAGCCAGTCATGAATGGGAACAAAGGGGAATTGTGAGAACTTCTAAATTATAGCCCAAGTTCATCCACAATGGCACGAATGTCACCTTTTATTAGAGATGGAACAATATGGACACCTGTAAAACTCAACCATGTGAGACTTTCCAACTCAAATTTATGCTTGATATATCAGCACATTCACAGGCCAGTTGTATGAGTACAACACAGTAGAATTGTTTGGGAATAAAATAACCAACTTTGTAAAGGACCTACTAGAATTAACTCATAATAGGCACTATAGTGCCTACAATATGCTCTTCAGTTCAAAAGGTAAAATTCTCTTTGAAAGCGTAAGCATCCTAAGGGCAGAAACCATCTCTTTTTCATTACTGTAACCCCTGAAGCACTGAGAATAGCACCTTTTATATAAATGCTCAATAGATGCTTATTGAGTGAGTGAATGGATAAATGGATGAATGAATGAATGAAATAATAGAGCCTCAGATTTGGAAAGAACCTTAGAGTCCATAAAATCCATTCCTGATCTGAACAAAAACCATCTCTGCAACACACATGCTCATCTACCTCCACCTGAAAGCCTTCAGTGATTGGATACTTGCTATGTCTGTATGCAGAGCAGTTCCTTCCACTTTTAGATAATTCTGATTTTTTAGGTAATTTATTAATATCAAACTTAAATCTCTTTGCAACTTCCATCCACTCACTGCCTCTAGTTTTCTCCTCTGGGGCAAGGCAGAACAAGTTTAATCTCTTTTCTGTGACAATCCTTAAATTATCTGAATATTTATGTCACAGTAAATAATCTCTTATTTAAGATGAACATTCTCGGTTTCTTCAACTAGTCCTCAAATGACATGGTTTCCATCCCTGTCATCTTCCTCTGGATACACTCCCATTTCACAGTACCTGCAGTTGTTCAACTCAATACCTCAAATTAAAAAAAAATGTAAAGGATAGCAAAAAGAGAGATGTAAATAATTTTAACACAGAATCTGCTTAGTGATTTTGATGAAACATCCAAGATAATACATTACTCTAAATGGTTTAAACAAATATCTTTCTATTCTATTTGTCCTCTTTTCCTTCCCATTATCTTTGACCTGTTTTCCCCTCTTCCACGCTTTTATAGACAACCTAACTATGCATATTTTAAATATAGACAAGGTTATGAATGTATGATGACAGTAGATAAATGCATACAAATGAAACAAATATTTGGCATTTTGCTTTTCTATTATGCTGTAATGTGAGAGATAGCCAGTATAAACTATTAAAAAATGGAAATTTTCTACTTTGGGGACATATGCAATCCATTTCATTAAAAGCTCTAATTAGAGAAATGAAAGTTGGGTCACTGGCAATCTAGAAGCATTTTCTACAAAAAATCGGTAGATTACTTCTGGATCCATTATAGAGAACTGAGTCAAAAAGAAATGTTTTGTAAACTTGGGTTTAATATAGTGCCTACTCTGCACGACTCCCAGATGGTACCTAGTCTGAATATGGTCACCCTTCCTCATGTGCCTCAATCAAGGCACTTCAATTTGATCTTTAGATATCTGTTGCTAGAGCACCCTAGCACAATGAAAAATCCAAAGCCTTTCTGCCATGCTTGGAAGTCACATTTGAACTAGCAGTGCTTGGGTCAAGTTTAAGAAAATGCTGGATCTACCTTTTGTAAAAGCTCTTTTTTTTTTTTTGGCCAGGAAGACATACCTTGGAAAAAGTAATCAATCAATAGGAACTGATTTTTAGAATTTCAGTTTAATTCTGTAAGGCCAAAGGAAAATAAAAGTAACCTTATGCAGTCTAACAAAGAGAAGATTAGTTTTAAAAACTATCCTGTGAGGGGCAGCTAGGTGGCGCAGTGGATAGAGCACCTGGCCCTGGAATCAGGAGTACCTGAGTTCAAATCCGGCCTCAGACACTTAACACTTACTAGCTGTGTGACCCTGGGCAAGTCACTTAACCCCAATTGCCTCACTAAAAAACAAAACCCCCAAAACCCCCCAAAACAAAAATTATCCTGTGAGTGAAAGTCATTGCACTTGGGAAAAATAAACCACTTAATTATGCAAACAGTTTTTCCTGTTGAAGCATTTTGTCAATTTCCCCAGAATTCATGCTCTGCCCTGTTCTTTTGGTTAGTGCAAGCATATAACTTTATACTCTGTGGCAATCACATAAAAGCATACTTCATACTTAGGAAAAGACAAGTATTTATTAACTAAATCTAATCATTTCAAAGCATAATACAACTGTCTGGTAATAAATTATTCAGTCCAACTAGTTTTGAAATTCTGCTTTTCAGGTTCCTTTGTGGTTTTTAGTTGCAATGTGATTGCAGTAGGCTGAAAAATAGTAATTCCCACAATGATGCCGGTGTACTTTTCTAGCTGAGGGTGATTTTACTAGAGGAGGCACATTCCCCCATAAACTAGTCTCAAAAAATCCCCCAAATCAAAAAGGATTATATAATAAACTTCCCAAATCTTATCTTCAAATGAAGCACCAGAAAAATCACATTTATTTCAACTGAAGGATCTTTTTTAAAGTTTTATTGTTCCCCACCCCCATGGATAACCAGTCTACCACTTTCCTTCAATCCAAAGTTATTTAGTACCTGATTTGAAATACTAAAATAAGGGGCAGCTAGATGGCACAGTGGATAGAGCACGGGCCCTGGAGTCAGGAGTACCTGAGTTCAAATCCGGCCTCAGACACTTAACACTTACTAGCTGTGTGACCCTGGGCAAGTCACTTAACCCCAATTGCCTCACTAATTAAAAAAAAATACTAAAATAACTAATGCCTTTCCCTCTATGTCATCTCTTTCTCCCATTGAGCCATCTTATTTTTTGTCCAGGGTCCTATGACATGATATTGGGAAGAAGCCTTAGGTCTCTAAGGACCCTCCCTCCATTTCCTCAAAGGATAATTGAGAACTGATTATCATTGGGATTGCTCTTAGCCTATGTTCTACTCATATCCTAGCATGTACCTTGACTTTTCTCTTGGGTGATATTTACTTAATCCATAGAGGCAGACAAATATAAATGATGGAGGTTTGGTTCCATATTAGTCTTGGTGATATCTGAAGCCTACAAGCTATCTATTTTGCATATATGTCTTGAGGCCTCCATCTCACTTGATTTTCTACCAACTCCATCTCCACTTATCCCCCCTCCCCTTCAAATGAATTCCTGTCTTCTGCTCACCCTGTGCCATGACCTCCAGCTATACCTTAGGCCATCCATCATTACTGGAAGAGAGGGGCTCTGTTTGCTACCCCAGGGACCCTGCTTTCAGCATTGCTGGGATATTGGTAGCTTTGCCTGAGGTTTTTGTTACATGACTTGTCACATTGCCAGAACACAATAATCTATAACATTTATAGCCCCATGGATAGCATGCAGACTTCTTCCATATGGTTGCATAAGAGAAGTAAATTTAATATCCTCAAATACTCATTGACATGAGGAGGCTTTCTTTTGAATATCTGAAGGCAGAATATTCTTTGTACTTCAACACTGTGATATCACTGCAACATTTAACATGTTTTAAAAATTAACTCAATCCAGAACTGTTAGGTGGCACAGTGGATAAAGCATTGGTCCTGGATTCAGGAGGACCTGAGTTCAAATATGGCTTCAGACACTTGACACTTACTGGCTGTGTGATGCTGGGGAAGTCACTTAACCCTCATTGCCCCACAAACAAAGCAGAATAATAATAATAATAATAAAGAAATAAAATAAAACACAAAATAAAAATTAATCCAATCCTAAAACCAAATTAAGCAAAATGTTCTTTGTTAAATGGGACGACTCTCTGATAGGTTGAGGGGAATGGATTTAGGGAGAAATTTAGATGCTATAAAAATAAAGGATTTCAATAAAATTTATTTTTAAAAAATATAAAAATCTAGTATGTACCAGACACTGGGGGTACAAATATGTAAATCAAGCCATCCTTGACTTTGAAGAACAGTTTAAGTACAAAAAGACAAGATACAAAGGTAGAATTTGATAGTAGCAAAGGAGAGAACCAAGCCAAACATCATAGGAAGAAGGGAGATTGCCTTCAGTGAGAGTAATGGGGGAGTGATTCATGGAGAAACTG